>NC_133536.1:66675297-66988639 GCF_048544455.1 Silene latifolia | reverse complement strand
AGGTGCTTGATATGTATGGTGTGATGTGTACATATGATAGAACTCGATATTCTCTACTTGCCAACAACAAATAGGTAGGTAATTAAGATATACACGTTGATTCAGATTCCAAATGCGCTTTTTCGGATGTAATAGTACTTCAATATCTAAACAATTTTATAATTTCGATTTGCTAAGCCCGCATTAAGTCCTCGAAGGAAACATTGTTCGGCGCCCATCTTAAGATGCACTACAGGCCTGAAAATGGATCAACTATTGAAAAGGTAAATTTGTTGGGAATCTAGTGGAAAAGTTGTTTTGGAGTTGGGTGGAATGTCTTTGTATGACCTTTGCTGCTATGACATTGGTACGTGTTTTTCACAATTGGCAAAAATGGTAATCATTGGTTAGCTTGTGTGTCGGACCTCGAAGCGGGGAAAACTATATCTTGGACTCATACGAAGCCAAAGTAAAAAAAAAAAAGATGATATTGAGGAGTATAATTCTTATGTGGAGGATATTGTATGGACTCTACTTTTTTTGTTATATTTTTGCATTTTTATTATCAGTTAGGATGAAATTATTTTATTACTATTTTTGATAAGTTGTTGTCATTCAAAGGTGTTTCATGTTGCAAATCAGTTTGAGCACCACAAGGGTTACAATCATCTTAGGGGCATCATCATGTTTACTACTATTATTATCGATGTACCTCAGCAAGAAAACACGTAAGTTTTCCTTATTTATTAAGCTTGGGTTAGGGGGGGTTTCATATATTAGATTTTCACTGTTATAAAGTTTTGTCCTTTAACAGGATGCAGTTTTTCACTCTAATAATCTCATACTGTATGTGTAGTTATGATTGCGGACTATTTGTTATGAAGTTTCTGGAGGGTGCAATACACGATAAGAAATTATGGGAGGACCAAAACTATTTCAAAGTGAGTTTAATAGACTTGATAAGTAAATTTTCATATTTTACGGATTTTCACTTTACGTGTCATTGCTTATTTCCAAGTGCCTTACCAGGACCACTCAGGTATAAGGACGTTACCATCTCGGTTACCCGAGGCAATGATAATCAAATAAACAATAATGAAACGATATTTAAATAGTAATACTTTAGCGAAAGGTTACAATCCAAAAACCAAACCAAATACTAATACATGTTCTCAAAACTACCGCTCGAACTAATCGAAATGTATATGAAAACTCCTAAACTACAGCGGAAGACTTCTATCATCTGATCGTGGCAATCCCAGCTATCCCGGTACTCATGTCATACCTGCTTAATATCTGCTCACCATCCCCGAATGGATCACCGCGAGTTTTAAAACATTAACCGGCCGCGATCTATTTACACAAGAGGTATAATCAACAATACAAAGAACAATACAACTCAAACAATCATACACGATCAAGCACTCCACTCCATCTCCGTCACCGACTGTCCACTGGACCAGCCCTGCCAGTGGGGGACCGCAGCCGTTCCCACCTAAGCCCCGCTCATCATACCGAGCGATAACCCTGTCCCATTAATGTGAACATCCCTTCCCGTGGCGGGTTCCACGGAGGGCGAAACTAGGGCGTGAAGCCACTCCCGCAAGTGACTCCACTCAGCCGAGAACGCATCTCGAGAACCACAGACAAACAATCACAATCACAACATCGTCTGAATCAACCAATTATACTAATTACAGCACAACACCACACCACATGTAAGTAATGCGAGTAGGAAAACCCTACTGAAAGCACAATTGTCGGAAGATCTCACACCAAGTCAAAAAGCTTCCTCTACGAATCCTCCTCCTAATTATACAAGCACATAATTACTACTATGCACATAACACAACAAAATCCCCAATTCCCAATATTAGGGTTTAACTAACTTTGACGAAATACAATAAAAACGGTATAAAGGTCTTACCCTCGACGCAAGGATTACAACGGTGTAAAGACAAGTGAAATCCGACCTTCCAAGCTCCGGGATTTGTTAACAATGCGATTAAGGTGATGAACGTAGTTTGCTGTCTCTTCTCACAGTGATTTAGGTTTTAGAAAAGTGATTAGAATGAATGACGAAAAGATTATATACCTTAATCGCATAATTAACGAAACCCGAGAAAACAACCCCGTCAAAATCCTGGCTTACTCGATCGAGTAGCCTGTGCTCGATCGAGTACCCCCCTACTCGATCGAGTATCGTAGTTACTCGATCGAGTACCCAACAGGTCAGAAACTATTTTATTTCGCAAAACTCCCTTACTCGACAGAGTAAGGCCTACTCGATAGAGTACCCCAAGACTCATAAATACGGAGTATTACAGTCTTCCCTCCTTAAAAAGAACTTCGTCCCCGAAGTTCAAACCAACACAAAACAAAGACTCACACTACCACACTCCCGACCCAACAGTCGAAACAAACTCAATATAAAAACTTGTTACTAACTCAAACTCAACCCGACTCAACGACAACAACTATACCGACACAACGTAAAAAGGGTATAAAAACTCTTAAAAACTCTTTGCGATCATCTCCTACCCCCCTAAAAGAAACAAGGTTACGTCCTCGTAACCAAACATACCTGATCAAAAAGGAAAGGGTAGCGCTCTCTCATGATCTCCTCTGCCTCCCATGTAGCTTCCTCTGTCTCGTGGTTAGACCAAAGGATCTTAAGCAACACTGCCTCACCACTCCTAGTCTTCCTAACCTTCCTGGTCAAGGATCCGCTTAGGTATCTCAAGATATGATAAAGACTCATCTAGTTCTATGCTCTCCGCCTCTAACACATGTGACGGGTCACTCACATACTTCCGCAGTTGCGATACATGAAACACATTATGCACTCTCTCTAAAGCGGCGAGTAAAGCTAGACGGTAAGCAACCTCCCCAACTCGCTCTAAGATCTCATTAGGACCGATGAACTTCGACTCGGCTTGCCTTTCTTCCCAAATCTCATAACACCACGCATAGGAGACACTTTCGTAAGAACCTTATCCCCAACACGAAACTCTATATCCCGTGATGTAGATCTGCATAACTCTTTTGTCGATCTGGGTCGCTCTCATCCGTTCCCGATCATCTTAACTGTTCAACCATCTCATGTACCATCTCTGGTCCTAGAACCACTGCCTCAGCACTGTCGTCCCAACAAATCGGACTCCTGCATCTCCTCCCATATAACGCCTCAAACGGTGCCATGCCAATACTAGTGTGGTAGCTGTTGTTGTAAGAAAACTCTATCAAATCCAACCTCTGTTCCCAGCTACCACCAAAGTCCATCACACAAGCTCGTAACATATCCTCAAGAGTTTTGATTGTTCTCTCGGTCCTCGACCGTCTGTTGCGGGATGAAAAGTCGTACTCATCTTCAAAGTTGTACCCAAAGATTCCTGCAACTCTTTCCGTAACCGTGAAATAAACCTCGCATCTCTGTCAGACACTATGTCCTTAGGGACTCCATGTAACTTAAGCACATTCTTTCGATAAGCCATAGCCAATTGTGCTTTAGTCCATGTATCTTTCATTGGAACAAAGTGAGCTGACTTGGTCAGTCGATCCACTATCACCCATATCATGTTATTACCCTGTTGACTCTTTGGTAAACCCACGATAAAATCCATAGAAATGGATTCCCACTTCCACTCAGGTACCTCCAAAGACTGAATCTTACCTTGTGGTCGTCGCTGTTCCCCTTTAACTCTCTGGCATGTCAAACAACGGGCCACAAACTCACTGTTCCTTCTTCATCCCGTGGCCACCAAAACGTGTTCTTCAAATCCTTGTATAGCTTGTCTCCGCTTTGGATGTCTGAATATGGTGTACAATGTGCCTCTGTCATGATTGTCTTTTTCAGCTCCTCATCATTAGGGACACACCACCTACCATCAAACCTCAAACTACCATCTGTGTGAATAGAAAATCGGGACACTGTCCCTTTCTCTACTCCAGCTCTCCACTCAACCATCTTAGGATCCAAAGCTTGTTTACCTCGAATATCATCATAAAGATCAGGCTGCACTGTCAAATCTCCCACAGCATCTCCTCTCTGAATCATATGTATCCCAAACTTCCCCACCTCATCTCTCAACCTCATTAAAGATAGAGCTGTACACAAGGAGTGTACACTCTTCCTACTCAAAGCATCTGCAACTACATTAGCTTTCCTTCATGGTAGATAATATCCATGTCATAATCGCCAATCAGCTCCATCCACCTCCTCTGTCATGTTCAACTCCTTTTGAGTGAAGATGTACTTGAGACTCTTGTGATCAGAAAATACCTTAAAGGTCGCCCCATAAAGGTAATGTCTCCAAATCTTGAGAGCAAACACCACGGCACCCAACTCTAGGTCATGTGTAGGGTAGTTCTCCTCATACGGCTTCAATTGCCTAGAAGCATAGGCAATCACCTTACCGTTCTGCATCAACACACATCCCAACCCATTCTTTGAGGCATCCGTATAAACCTCAAAGTTCTCGATCCCTTCAGGCAATGCTAAGATAGGAGCTGTGGTCAAACGCTCCTTTAATGTTTGGAACGCCTTTTCACAACTCTCATCCCAACGAAACCTGTTCTCTTTCCTCATCAACGCCGTCATAGGTCTAGCTATCTTGGAGAAATCTTTCACGAACCGTCTGTAGTATCCAGCTAAACCCAAGAAACTCCTAATCTCGGCGACATTCTTTGGTGCTTCCCACTTTGTCATTGCCTCAATCTTTGCCGGATCCACAGCTACTCCCTCCTTAGAGATCACATGCCCCCGGAAAAGCAACTTTCTCAACCGAACTCACACTTGGACAGTTTAGCATACAATTCATGGTCCCTCAACGTCTGCAACACGATCCTCGGATGCTCCTCGGGCTCTTCCTTAGTCTTAGAGTAGACTAAGATGTCATCGATGAACACCACCACGAACTTGTTCAAAAACGTCTCAAGATTCTGTTCATCAAATCCATAAACACGGCCGGTGCGTTAGATAACCCAAACGGCATCACCACATACTCATAGTGACCATACCTCGACGTGAAAGCCGTCTTTGGTATGTCCACCTCTCTAATCTTCACCGATGGTACCCGACCTCAAATCAATCTTGGAAAAGACCGATGCACCACTCAACCGATCAAACAGGTCATCTATCCTTGGCAAAGGATACTTGTTCTTCACCGTCACTCGGTTCAGCTCTCTGTAATCTATGCATAACCTCAAACTCCCATCCTTCTTCTTCACGAAAAGAACTGGTGCTCCCCACGGCGATACACTAGGTATAATGTATCCCTTCTCTATCGATCATCTAACCGCTTCTGAGCTCCTCCATCTCTTTAGGACCCATCCGGCACGGTGCCTTAGAGATTGGCCCCGTTCCCGGTTTCAACTCAACGGTGAAATCTATCTCCCTCTTTGGTGGCAACCCGGAATCTCGTCAGGAAAAACATCGGCAAACTCTCCCACCACTGGTATCTCGTCAACTGTCGGACTCTCTATCCGGTTATCTCTCACATGGCACAAGATCAAAGGACATCCCTTCCTCGGATAAGACTTCAACGTGATAGGCTGCAATCAACTTAACTTTGGGTTTGACTAAAAACCCACGATAAGACACACTAACACCCTTAGGCCCTCTCAAAGACACTTTCTTTTGATGACAGTCTATCTTAGCTTTATACTTTCCCAGCCAATCCATCCCGACTATCATCTCAAAACCGTTAAAAGGAAACTCTAGCAAGTCTACCGGTAGGTCGACTTGCCCAACTATCATAGACACATCCCTAAACAACCTCCCACAAGATACGACTCCCCAGAAGGTATAAAAACTTTCTCACTTACAGACTCATAAACTCTCAAACCCAACCTTTTAACATGACTCGATGATAAAAACGATGGGAAGCCCCGAATCAAACAAAACAAAGGTATGAATACCGTTAACAAGAAAGGTACCGGTGATAACATGTGCATCCTCCTCACCGCTTTCTTGTCCATCATGAACGACTTTCCACGGTCTTCCGTCCACCTCCTTGACAAGATCTTGGCTGATGTGGCCGGCTTAGCACCCGACCCACGATTGTTGTTGTTGTTGTTCGTAGGCTGGTTTCGATAAGAATTACCGTCGTTGCGGTTACCTCCACTCGATAGCTACGGCTCCCAGGTTAGACCATGACCCACTTGGTCTGTTGCTCGCATAACTCTGTGCCGGTCCCTGAGAATAACTTCCCCGACCCGTCCCCTGAAAAGCTCCAGACACACTCGTGCACTCATGTCTCTTGTGGCCGACACCGCCACAGCCAAAGCAAGTCAAGAAGGTTTGGTTCTCCGGTCCCTTTGTACTCCTTTGGGTTGAACCTAGCTATGTAAAGGCTGATCTTAGAGTGATCAACCTCCTTATCCTTATTCACTTTCTTTAAGGCCTCCGTAAGAGCATCCTGGTGCTCCAACATCTTAACAATATCATCCGTATTCATGGACTCAGCTCTCGCATAGTAAGCGTTTCTCTTAGGCGGCATCTTAAAGCTATATATAAGAAAGGGTAGACATAAACACATGTACTAAACCTCAAAACACGAAAACAGGCTACCCAGGTGCTACTCGATCGAGTGTCCCAACCTACTCGATCGAGTAAGAGGCTACTCGATCGAGTGCCTCCCATACTCGATCGAGTACCTCGACTCCAGAACACAAACAGACCTTCTGACCTCTAACATACTCGACCGAGTAGCCAGGCTACTCGATCGAGTGACCCCCTACTCGATCGAGTACCCCTAGTTACTCGATCGAGTACCCTAAAACTCGATTCTGGTCGTAAAAACTTCAAAAACCCACCCGATCAAGTCAGTCCCACTCGATCGAGTCATGCTAACTCGAATATGCTACCCGCATGCTATAACATATTCTAACATGTAAAACAACTTATAAACACGATATCATTTCTTAATTATGCATACTATGCTACTCAACTGCTCATGCGATTAACAAACAATTATATCATGTTATTAATGCCACATAGTAATCACTCAACATGCTTCTCATTCCAACATAGTTCTATATATATATTTATCTCTTCAATTTCATTCATATTCTCAACTTCTACTTCAAACATCCAACATTTACAACACACCTCATCACATCCACACACCAACGAACAAACAACACATATGACTTAACAGATATTCCCCCCATGTGACCGGTTCAAAATTGTAGGGCGAGTTCGCGACTTTAGGACGTCTCCCAAGCCTTTGCATTAGCTCCTACAACCTTTACCCCGGTTCATTTTAATTGACTCCCTATATTCATTGGGTTCATTGGTTACGAGTTTCGGGATCGTCGCTCGATACCATTTTGTAACACCCCCATACTCCAAGTGCCTTACCAGGACCACTCAGGTATAAGGACGTTACCATCTCGGTTACCCGAGGCAATGATAATCAAATAAACAATAATGAAACGATATTTAAATAGTAATACTTTAGCGAAAGGTTACAATCCAAAAACCAAACCAAATACTAATACATGTTCTCAAAACGGGCATCTCTCGAACTAATCAAAATGTATATGAAAACTACTAAACTACAAATGAAGACTTCTATCATCGATCGTGGCAATCCCAGTATCCCGATTACTCATGTCATACCTGCTCAATATCTGCTCACCATCCCCGAATGGATCACCGCAGGTTTTAAAACATTAACCGGGGTCAGTACTATTTACACAAGAGGTATAATCAACAATACAGTAACCAATACAACTCAAACAATCATACACGATCAAGCACTCCACTCCATCTCCGTCACCGACTGTCCACTTTGGACCAACCACGCGAGTGGGGGACCGCAACCGTTCCCACCTAAGCCCCGCTCATCATACCGAGCGATAACCCCGTCCCATTAATGTGCACATCCCCTTCCGTGGCGGGTTCCACGAAGGGCGAAACTAGGCGTGAAGCCACTCCCGCAAGTGACTCCACTCAGCCGAGAACGCATCTCGAGAACCACGGACAAACAATCACAATCACAATCACAACATCGTCGAATCAACCAATTATACTAATTACAAAGACAACACCACACCACATGTAAGTAATCGAGTAGGAAAACCCTACCGGAAAGCACAATTGTCGAAGATCTCACACCAAGTCAAAAAGCTTCCTCTACGAATCCTCCTCCTAATTATACAAGCACATAATTACTACTATGCACATAACACAACAAAATCCCCAATTCCCAATATTAGGGTTTAACTTACTTTGACGAAATACAATAAAAACGGTATAAAGGTCTTACCCTCGACGCAAGGATTACAATGGTGTAAAGACAAGTGAAATCCGACCTTCCAAGCTCCGGGATTTGTTAACAATGCGATTAAGGTGATGAACGTAGTTTCTTTGTCTCTTCTCACAATGATTTAGGTTTTAGAAAAGTGATTAGAATGAATGACGAAAAGATTATATACCTTAATCGCATAATTAACGAAACCCGAGAAAACATCCCCGTCAAACCGGCTACTCGATCGAGTAGCCCGGTGCACTCGATCGAGTACCCCCTACTCGATCGAGTATCGTAGTTACTCGATCGAGTACCCAACAGTCGAAACTATTTTATTTCGCAAAACTCCCTTACTCGACAGAGTAAGGCCTACTCGATAGAGTACCCCAAGACTCATAAATACGGAGTATTACAGTCTTCCCTCCTTAAAAGAACTTCGTCCCCGAAGTTCAAACCAACACAAAACAAAGACTCACACTACCACACTCCCGACCCAACAAAAAACAAACTCAATATAAAAACTTGTTACTAACTCAAACTCAACCCGACTCAACGACAACAACTATACCGACACAACGTAAAAAGGGTATAAAAACTCTTAAAAACTCTTTGCGATCATCTCCTACCCCCCTAAAAGAAACAAGGTTACGTCCTCGTAACCAAACATACCTGATCAAAAAGGAAAGGGTAGCGCTCTCTCATGATCTCCTCTGCCTCCCATGTAGCTTCCTCTGTCTCGTGGTTAGACCAAAGGATCTTAAGCAACACTGTCTCACCACTCCTAGTCTTCCTAACCTTCCGGTCAAGGATCTGCTTAGGTATCTCAAGATATGATAAAGACTCATCTAGTTCTATGCTCTCTGCCTCTAACATATGTGACGGGTCACTCACATACTTCCGCAGCTGCGATACATGAAACACATTTGCACTCTCTCTAAAGCAGCAGGTAAAGCTAGACGGTAAGCAACCTCCCCAACTCGCTCTAAGATCTCATAAGGACCGATGAACTTCTGACTCACCTTGCCTTTCTTCCCAAATCTCATAACACCACGCATAGGAGACACTTTCAGAAGAACCTTATCCCCAACCTGAAACTCTATATCCCGACGATGTAGATCTGCATAACTCTTTTGTCGATCCTGGGCTGCTCTCATCCGTTCCCTGATCATCTTAATCTGTTCAACCATCTCATGTACCATCTCTGGTCCTAGAACCACTGCCTCAGCACTGTCGTCCCAACAAATCGGACTCCTGCATCTCCTCCCATATAACGCCTCAAACGGTGCCATGCCAATACTAGTGTGGTAGCTGTTGTTGTAAGAAAACTCTATCAAATCCAACCTCTGTTCCCAGCTACCACCAAAGTCCATCACACAAGCTCGTAACATATCCTCAAGAGTTTTGATTGTTCTCTCAGTCTGAACTTCTGTCGCAGGATGAAAATCTGTACTCATCTTCAAAGTTGTACCCAAAGATTCCTGCAACTCTTTCCAGAACCGTGAAATAAACCTCGCATCTCTGTCAGACACTATGTCCTTAGGGACTCCATGTAACTTAAGCACATTCTTTCGATAAGCCATAGCCAATTGTGCTTTAGTCCATGTATCTTTCATTGGAACAAAGTGAGCTGACTTGGTCAGTCGATCCACTATCACCCATATCATGTTATTACCCTGTTGACTCTTTGGTAAACCCACGATAAAATCCATAGAAATGGATTCCCACTTCCACTCAGGTACCTCTAAAGACCGAATCTTACCTTGTGGTCGTCATTGTTCCCCTTTAACTCTCTGGCATGTCAAACAACGGGCCACAAACTCAGCTGTTTCCTTCTTCATCCCAGGCCACCAAAACGTGTTCTTCAAATCCTTGTATAGCTTGTCTCCGCCTGGATGTACTGAATATGGTGTACAATGTGCCTCTGTCATGATTGTCTTTTTCAGCTCCTCATCATTAGGGACACACCACCTACCATCAAACCTCAAACTACCATCTGTTTGAATAGAAAATCGGGACACTGTCCCTTTCTCTACTCCAGCTCTCCACTCAACCATCTTAGGATCCAAAGCTTGTTTACCTCGAATATCATCATAAAGATCAGGCTGCACTGTCAAATCTCCCACATCATCTCCTCTCTGAATCATATGTATCCCAAACTTCCCCACCTCATCTCTCAACCTCATTAAAGATAGATCTGTACACAGGGAGTGTACACTCTTCCTACTCAAAGCATCTGCAACGACATTGGCTTTCCCTTCATGGTAGATAATATCCATGTCATAATCGCCAATCAGCTCCATCCACCTCCTCTGTCATGTTCAACTCCTTTTGAGTGAAGATGTACTTGAGACTCTTGTGATCAGAAAATACCTTAAAGGTCGCCCCATAAAGGTAATGTCTCCAAATCTTGAGAGCAAACACCACGGCACCCAACTCTAGGTCATGTGTAGGGTAGTTCTCCTCATACGGCTTCAATTGCCTAGAAGCATAGGCAATCACCTTACCGTTCTGCATCAACACACATCCCAACCCATTCTTTGAGGCATCCGTATAAACCTCAAAGTTCTCGATCCCTTCAGGCAATGCTAAGATAGGAGCTGTGGTCAAACGCTCCTTTAATGTTTGGAACGCCTTTTCACAACTCTCATCCCAACGAAACCTGTTCTCTTTCCTCATCAACGCTGTCATAGGTCTAGCTATCTTGGAGAAATCTTTCACGAACCGTCTGTAGTATCCAGCTAAACCCAAGAAACTCCTAATCTCAGCGACATTCTTTGGTGCTTCCCACTTTGTCACTGCCTCAATCTTTGCCGGATCCACAGCTACTCCCTCCTTAGAGATCACATGCCCCAGAAAAGCAACTTTCTCCAACCAGAACTCACACTTGGACAGTTTAGCATACAATTCATGGTCCCTCAACGTCTGCAACACGATCCTCAGATGCTCCTCAGGCTCTTCCTTAGTCTTAGAGTAGACTAAGATGTCATCGATGAACACCACCACGAACTTGTCCAAAAACTGTCTGAAGATTCTGTTCATCAAATCCATAAACACGGCCGGTGCGTTAGATAACCCAAACGGCATCACCACATACTCATAGTGACCATACCTCGACGTGAAAGCCGTCTTTGGTATGTCCACCTCTCTAATCTTCACCTGATGGTACCCCGACCTCAAATCAATCTTGGAAAAGACTGATGCACCACTCAACTGATCAAACAGGCCATCTATCCTTGGCAAAGGATACTTGTTCTTCACCGTCACTCGGTTCAGCTCTCTGTAATCTATGCATAACCTCAAACTCCCATCCTTCTTCTTCACGAAAAGAACTGATGCTCCCCACGGCGATACACTAGGTATAATGTATCCCTTCTCTATCAGATCATCTAACTGCTTCCTGAGCTCCTCCATCTCTTTAGGACCCATCCGGCACGGTGCCTTAGAGATTGGCCCCGTCCCCGGTTTCAACTCAACGGTGAAATCTATCTCCCTCTTCGGTGGCAACCCCGGAATCTCGTCAGGAAAAACATCGGCAAACTCTCCCACCACTGGTATCTCGTCAACTGTCAGACTCTCTATCCGGTTATCTCTCACATGGCACAAGATCAAAGGACATCCCTTCCTCAGATAAGACTTCAACGTGATAGCTGCAATCAACTTAACTTTGGGTTTGACTAAAAACCCACGATAAGACACACTAACACCCTTAGGCCCTCTCAAAGACACTTTCTTTTGATGACAGTCTATCTTAGCTTTATACTTTCCCAGCCAATCCATCCCGACTATCATCTCAAAACCGTTAAAAGGAAACTCTAGCAAGTCTACTGGTAGGTCGACTTGCCCAACTATCATAGACACATCCCTAAACAACCTCCCACAAGATACAGACTCCCCCGAAGGTATAAAAACTTTCTCACTTACAGACTCATAAACTCTCAAACCCAACCTTTTAACATGACTCGATGATACAAACGACTGGGAAGCCCCCGAATCAAACAAAACAAAGGTATGAATACCGTTAACAAGAAAGGTACCAGTGATAACATGTGCATCCTCCTCAGCTGCTTTCTTGTCCATCATGAACAGCTTTCCACTGGTCTTCTGTCCACCTCCTTGGAGAGTACTGGCTGATGTGGCCGGCTTAGCACCCGACCCCTGATTGTTGTTGTTGTTGTTCGTAGCTGGTTTCTGATAAGAATTACCGCCGTTGCGGTTACCTCCACTCTGATAGCTCTGGCTCCCCCGGTTAGACCATGACCCACTTGGTCTGTTGCTCGCATAACTCGTGCCGGTCCCCGAGAATAACTTCCCGACCCGTCCCCCGAAAAGCTCCGGACACACTCGTGCACTCATGTCTCTTGTGGCCGACACCGCCACGCCCAAAGCAAAGTCAAGAAGGTTTGGTTCTCTGGTCCCTTTGTACTCCTTTGGGTTGAACCTAGCTATGTAAAGGCTGATCTTAGAGTGATCAACCTCCTTATCCTTATTCACTTTCTTTAAGGCCTCCGTAAGAGCATCCTGGTGCTCCAACATCTTAACAATATCATCCGTATTCATGGACTCAGCTCTCGCATAGTAAGCGTTTCTCTTAGGCGGCATCTTAAAGCTATATATAAGAAAAGGGTAGACATAAACACATGTACTAAACCTCAAAACACGAAAACAAGCTACCCAGGTGCTACTCGATCGAGTGTCCCAACCTACTCGATCGAGTAAGAGGCTACTCGATCGAGTGCCTCCCATACTCGATCGAGTACCTCGACTCCAGAACACAAACAGACCTTCTGACCTCTAACATACTCGACCGAGTAGCCAGGCTACTCGATCGAGTGACCCCCTACTCGATCGAGTACCCCTAGTTACTCGATCGAGTACCCTAAAACTCGATTACGTCGTAAAAACGTCAAAACCCACCCGATCAAGTCAGTCCCACTCGATCGAGTCATGCTAACTCGAATATGCTACCCGCATGCTATAACATATTCTAACATGTAAAACAACTTATAAACACGATATCATTTCTTAATTATGTATACTATGCTACTCAACTGCTCATGCGATTAACAAACAATTATATCATGTTATTAATGCCACATAGTAATCACTTAACATGCTTCTCATTCCAACATAGTTCTATATATATCTCTTCAATTTCATTCATATTCTCAACTTCTACTTAAAACATCCAACATTTACAACACACCTCATCACATCCACACACCAGCGAACAAACAACACATATGACTTAACAGATATTCCCCTCATGTGACCGGTTCAAAATTGTAGGGCGAGTTCGCGACTTTAGGACGTCTCCCAAGCCTTTGCATTAGCTCCTACAACCTTTACCCCGGGTTCATTTTAATTGACTCCCTATATTCATTGGGTTCATTGGTTACAGGTTTCAGGATCGTCGCTCTGATACCATTTTGTAACACCCCCATACTCCAAGTGCCTTACCAGGACCACTCAGGTATAAGGACGTTACCATCTCGGTTACCCGAGGCAATGATAATCAAATAAACAATAATGAAACGATATTTAAATAGTAATACTTTAGCGAAAGGTTACAATCCAAAAACCAAACCAAATACTAATACATGTTCTCAAAACGGCTGTCTACTGAACTAACTGAAATGTATATGAAAACTACTAAACTACAACGGAAGACTTCTATCATCTGATCGTGGCAATCCCAGCTATCTCAGTACTCATGTCATACCTGCTCAATATCTGCTCACCATCCCCGAATGGATCACCGCAGGTTTTAAAACATTAACCGGTCGATTATTTACACAAGAGGTATAATCAACAATACAGTAACCAATACAACTCAAACAATCATACACGATCAAGCACTCCACTCCATCTCCGTCACCGACTGTCCACTGGACCAGCCCTGCCAGTGGGGGACCGTAGCCGTTCCCACCTAAGCCCCGCTCATCATACCGAGCGATAACCCTGTCCCATTAATGTGCACATCCCCTTCCGTGGCGGGTTCCACGAAGGGCGAAACTAGGGCGTGAAGCCACTCCCGCAAGTGACTCCACTCAGCCGAGAACGCATCTCGAGAACCACAGACAAACAATCACAATCACAATCACAACATCGTCTGAATCAACCAATTATACTAATTACAGCACAACACCACACCACATGTAAGTAATACTGAGTAGTGAAAACCCTACCTGGAAAGCACAATTGTCAGAAGATCTCACAGCTGAAGTAAAAAAGCTTCCTCTACGAATCCTCCTCCTAATTATACAAGCACATAATTACTACTATGCACATAACACAACAAAATCCCCAATTCCCAATATTAGGGTTTAACTAACTTTGACGAAATACAAAAAAACGGTATAAAGGTCTTACCCTCGACGCAAGGATTACAACGGTGTAAAGACAAGTGAAATCCGACCTTCCAAGCTCCGGGATTTGTTAACAATGCGATTAAGGTGATGAACGTAGTTTGCTTTCTCTTCTCACAGTGATTTAGGTTTTAGAAAAGTGATTAGAATGAATGACGAAAAGATTATATACCTTAATCGCATAATTAACGAAACCCGAGAAAACAACCCCAGAAACCGGCTACTCGATCGAGTAGCCCGGTGCTCGATCGAGTACCCCCCCTACTCGATCGAGTATCGTAGTTATTCGATCGAGTACCCAACAGGTCAGAAACTATTTTATTTCGCAAAACTCCCTTACTCGACAGAGTAAGGCCTACTCGATAGAGTACCCCAAGACTCATAAATACGGAGTATCACAGTGGGTACTGAAGTGTAATCGAATTTAATAGTGTTCTGTTCAAAGATTCCAGGAACATTTTTGACACAATGGTTTTTGTTCATCAAATGTAATTTTGTTTCGATCCTTTTTCAATGTATGGCTACTATTAATACTATTCAGTTATTAAATTCCTATTAACACATATCGCAATTTGTTTGCGTGGGTACACATTCCTGGTTGTGTAAATACACATCTATGGCTTTCTCGGGTACACACTAGCCGTGGGGATCTGAGATCTTCGTCTGTGCGCAGATACACCCACCGTTTCTTGGGTGGATACACACCGCAATTTGTGTGGATACACACCGCAAATGTGTGGATACGCATTGTTGGTCCCGGATACACATCTCGTAATGTGTAGGGTACACAACCCGCTGGTTTGTGAATACACAGCCCCGGCTTTGTGGATACACGTGCCGGAGATGATAAAATTATTTTAAACTAACTTAACGTTACTTTTTTCATGTAACTCCTAAAGGTTCATACAAAATTTTTCAAATGCTATACTAGCTTAATTTTTGAGAAGACCGCTCTACGAAAGGCACAAAACCATAATCAATACGAGTATTTATCAAATACGGAGCACATACTTTCTCTCACGAAAATTCTCATTATATCGTCTCTCAGAATGTTTTAGAAATGTGAGTTAATGACTCACATTACTGTCATATTCCATATACTTTGGTTCACATCAATTTTAATCTGATACGCCACATTAGGTACATGATACCCACAAATTATAAATTACAAAACTTCTAAATTTGATCAAATAAATAATCACCATGCTTCAGATACACTGTTTTAGCTAGCCAGATACATTTCTTTCAAGTTAGCTGGAATCATGTATCTAACAGCTTAAAGATATGTATCTTGGCTAAGAATTTTATTCTGTCATGCCCCCATTAAATCCAAAAAAAAAAAATACAAAAACAGTAAAAAAATTATCCGGGTAGAAAAATTATACGAGAGGTACACATCTTTGTGATCCTAGATACACTAGTTCAGTTTTCTAGATACATACTCGTTCAGTTCTAGCTGGAAGCATGTATCTGACATCCCCCCAAATAAGAAAAAACAGTAATGTGTACCTATAACTTCTTCTGTGATTGAATCATCCTCTTTTCCGCTATCACCTACAACACCTTAAGCAAGTTTAGAAATGGATCCCAAATTCAATCGAAAAATAGTTCCCAAAAATGTATTTAGAACAATAATTCATACCTGAAGCAGGAGAAGATGATGAAATTATAACCATCCTAAAAATAGTATCAGAACACAAACTAAATTACCATCAAAATCCCAAAATACAATTTACAATTAAAATTTGTAAACCCTAATTTTAAGAATTTCAATTTGTTCAAACCCTAATTTTTCGATTTTCAAAATAGAAATCTGATTAAAAGCGTACCTCTTAGATTCGCGTGGACAAGAAGAAAAATGGCGGAAAATAGGATGATTTGCAGCAATGGCGATGAAGGTATTTCTGTCTTTAGATGGAGTGCCTTCGAACAAAATTTTTTTTTTTTCTGTTGGAGGATTTTATTACAGCGCGATACTTTCTCTTTTTAGGTGGTTCGTACGGTTCGTACATTAAGGTAGTTCGTACCTGAACCCGCCCCTATATATATATTGTTCGAAGAAAAAAAAATTGTTCGAAGACACTTCTAAAACATTTACAAAGACGATATAATGAGAATTTTCGTGAGAGAAAGTCTGTGCTCCGTATTTGATAAATACTCGTATTGATTATGGTTTTGTGCACTGTAGAGCGGTCTTTTCAAAAAATTAAGCTAGTATAGCATTTGAAAATTTTTGGATGAACCTTTAGGAGTTATTGTATCTAAAACACACATGTATCGTGACATATGAATTACTTTTTCTAATTTGAATGAGATGTGTACCTGTGCAGATAGTATACCTGCTACTAATGTCCATGCCTCAGATATACTGGTTGTACTTCCCTTGACAGATGAAACAGGTACAAAAAATATAGCTTGAGCATGTATCTAAATACATTAAATATTGTATCTAATATAATAGTAATGTGTACCTATGGAGTATTTTTTTGCTGATTTTAGTACTGGAACATAATGCGTTTTCTACTGTGTGTCATTTCCTGTGCAGACAGTATAGCTGCTGCCAATGTCGATGCTCTAATGAACAATGATATACCTCTTGTGCTTCCATTGACTAATGCACAAGGTAAAAAAATTGTGGCTTGTTCATTAACAAGGTTTGATTTCACTAATATAATGTACTTGCCTTAAAATAACAACCTTTTGGTTAATCATCTTGTAAATACCCCGTTTGGTTAAAAAACACAATTTTTGGATTCCCAAGTCATCCGAAAGATCTAAAACCAATCAACGGCATGATATTTTCAAATTTGGAAGATGGAATAGATTTTTACAACAAATATGCAAAAGTTTGTGGGTTTATTCCAAGGTTAGATTCAACAAAATTGGTTAATGGGATTATTACACACAAGCGTTGTGTGTGTAATAAAGAAGACAAAAGTAGGAATAAGGGGACTAAAAGAAAGAGAACTGTTACGAGAACAGGATGTGAAGCTAAGGTTAGTTTTAAGAGAATTGATACCGGTGAATACCAAATTTATGATTTTGTTGAGGTACACACACATGCAATGGTTACACCTGCTACAATGGTTCATATGAAACCATCTAGGAATTTGAATCTCTTTCACAAGAAAATGATCATGGATAATTCAAGGGTAAATCATGGTCCGGTGGATTCCTTTAGAATGTTTAAAGAATATGTAAAAGGGTACATAAATGTTGGGGCTTCTTTAGAAGATTTCAAAAACTTTTCAAGGGATGTTAAGAAATATATCAAGGAATATGATGCTGAGATGTTATTGGAGACTTTCATGCAAAAGAAGGCTATGTCTCCATCATTTTATTTCGACTTTGAGGTGGATGATGAAAAAAGTCTAAGTAAGGTTTTTTTGGGCAGATCCAATCTCAATTAAAAACTATGCCCTTTTTGGTGAAGCCGTCTCTTTTGATGCTACTTATAACTTCAATGAATATAAAATGGTTTTTTGTCCGTTCACGGGTGTGGACAACCATAAAAGATGCGTCACTTTTGCGGGTGGTTTGTTAAGAAAGGAAGATGGAGAATCATTTACCTGGTTGTTTGAAAATTTTGTGAAGGCTATGGGTGAATGCTATCCTACTAAAATTATAACTGACCAATGCAAAGGCATCAATCAAGCTGTAAAAGATGTGTTTAGTGACAAAACACAACACCGATTATGCATGTGGCATATAATGAAAAAGTTTCCAGACAAAGTCGGGCTAACAATTTGCCAAAACACAAACTTTTTGAAGGAAATAAATTCTATTGTTTGAGATAGAGAGATTGATACACAAGAATTCGAATTGAGATGGAAATCGATCCTTTCTTCGTATGAGCTTTCTGATCATGAGTGACTGAAGTCAATGTTTGACATTCGTTCAAGTTGGATTCCTGCCTACTTTAGAGACATATATCTTGGTGGGATTATGCGCACAACATCAAGGTCAGAATCTGAAAATAGCTTCTTTGGAAATTTCACAAACCCGCACCTCACTCTTGTCGAGTTTTGGATGCGTTTCCAATCGGCTATGGATGCGCAGCGTTGGAAATATGCTAAGGTGACTACTGATGATAAGAACTCTTCTCCAAAATTATCAACACCTCTCCTTCTAGAAAAGAAAACTTCTGAATTTTACACCACCACTGTTTTTTATGAATTTCAAGAAGAACTCCAAGCTGCATGTTTTAGTTGTGGTCTTTCACCGAGGACAACTGAAGACAATAATGAGCATATTTCAATAATGGACCGCGAGAAGGACAAGGTATACAAAGTTGATTTAAGTGGTAATAAATTTTCTTGTTCGTGTAAGATGTTTGAAAGAATTGGGTTACTTTGTAAGCATGTTCTGTCGGTGTTAAAAGATAGAGGGTTTGATGATATACCTAGGGAGTATCTATTAGACAGATGGAGCAAATATGCAACCTGCCGTCCTATTTTTAATGTTGTTGGAACAACCCTCCTAGCTGATTGTATGTCAATAGAAAACCACCAAAGCAAGATAAGTGAATTGTGGTCGGAAGTATTTACTTCAGTTTCGCTTGTTGAAGATAATGAGGAACTTGGTGATGAGCTGCTTGAACTTCTTCGCAGTTTCAACGAGAAATTGATGATTTCAGTTAAGCGTGGGAAGTCAAAAAACAAGAAACCTGAAATTGAGATGCTTATTGGGTCGAAAATACCGACTGAAGCTAGTGTTCTACCACCAGAAAAGTGTAAGAATAAGGGATCAGGAAGACGGATTACTTCAAACAAGGAAAAGGCAGTACAAGAAAATGCCAAGCCTTTGAGGAAATGTCGTGCTTGTGGTGAAATGACTCATCATGATAGTAGGAATTGCCCAAGTCGAGTCACTCAAAAGTGATTCCAGTTTGATTTCAGCTAGAAAAAGTGTAAGCTTTATTAAGTATTCTAAAAACTTTCTAGTATGTAAAGACTTCTAAGAAGTATGTAGTATTTGACTTTAAATTGTGGTCTTTCTAGTGTGTAAAGACTTCTAAAAACTTTCTAGTATGTAAAGTCCAAGGTAAATTGTCATGTTTAATTAACGCATCTTGGGCCATAATTTCTTAGCGTGCTTTGTGCTTAGTTATGATGGATCCCTGCAGTCGCGATGGTTTGGTTTTGTCTAATGTCTCACGTTTACCGTTCAAACACATTGTTTCTCTATTATTCTACAAACTTTTATTGTGTACCCTCAAAAGTCGAGCTGTGACACACGTAAGAAATATTGATTGATATAGAAAACATACAAAGTAGTTTTAGGCCGAAGGGCGATAAACATAATCTTCTTGTTTCTACATATGTAGAATAGTCTACATGTAGGAAGGGGTGGACAGCCATATTTTTCCAGTTTACAAGAATAACCAGCTGGAAAAATAGTGGTGGTACCATAATTAAAAATAAAATATTAATAGAGGTTGTAGATTAGGTTCTTTATTTCATAAAAATTGATGAAACAATGGGAATAGTCATATGTACCATAATTGGTGTGGTTTTTCTCGTATCTTGAATGTTGCATGTGCTGTTTCTTCTTACCATAATCGTGGTAGCTATACTTAGCCCAGGTGAGATTCCCCCACATCAATTAAGATTATTTGACCCACAAATTGTTCAGAGGAATTTTGATGAATTAAAAATTAAATTTACTTTATTGGTTATAGAAATTTAATAACTACTTGCTGGGTATTATTAATAGTAGCCTTGTATATCCACAAAACATGAAAAAAGTAACGTTAAGTTAGTTTAAAATAATTTTATCATCTCCAGCACGTGTATCCACAAAGCCGGGGCTGCGTATTCACACACCAACGGGCTGTGTACCCTACACATTCTAAGATGTGTATCCAGACAGCCAACGATGCGTATCCACACAGCTGCAGGTGTGTATCCACACAGTTGCATGTGTGTATCCACGCAGCAGCTGGGGTGTATTTGCACAGACGAAGATCTGTATCCCCACAGCCAGTGTGTACCCAGAAAGCCATAGATGTGTATTTACACAACCAGGAATGTGTACCCATGCAACAACTGCGATATGTGTTAATAGAAATTTAATAACTGAATAATATTAATAGTAGCCATACATTGAAAAAGGATTGAAACAAAATTACATTTGATGAACAAAAACCATTGTGTCAAAAATGTTCCTGGAATCTTTGAACACAACACTATTAAATTCGATTACACTTCAGTACCCACAAACATCCACAAAACAAACTCCCATCTGCTAAAATAATCTACGAACTCACATGGCCATAAAACATGAAAAAAGTAACGTTAAGTTAGTTTAAAATAATTTTATATGTAAAATAAAATTAGCATCTCCGGCACATGTGTACCTAAAAAACAGTAG
Source organism: Silene latifolia (assembly GCF_048544455.1). Lineage (NCBI taxonomy): Eukaryota > Viridiplantae > Streptophyta > Magnoliopsida > Caryophyllales > Caryophyllaceae > Silene > Silene latifolia. Next base: position 66,967,668 of record NC_133536.1, on the reverse strand, counting down.
GAATGTTTATTCACAAAGCCGGGGCTGTATATTTACACACCAGCGGGCGTGTATCCAAACAGCCAGAGATGTGTATCCACGCTAGTTGCAGGTGTGTATCCACAAAACAGCAGGAATGTATCCACCCCAGCAGCGGAGGTGTATCCTCACATTCTGATATGTGTATCCAGAAAGCCAACAATGCGTATCCACACAGCTGCATGTGTGTATGCAGACAGCTGCATGTGTGTATCCACGCAGTAGCTGGGGTGTATCTGCACAGCCGAAGAACTGTATCCTCACAACCGGAGAAGTGTATCCACACAACAACCAGTGTGTACCCCAGAAAGCCATAAATGTGTATTTACACAACCAGGAATATGTACACACGCAGCATTAGGTGTGTACCCACACAGCTAGGGGATGTGTACCAACATACCAGGAGGTGTGTATCTACACACTGAAAGAAGTCTATCCAGCAATTTAAGATTGTGTGCCCTAGTAACGTGTTCTATCGCACCTACATATGTGTATCTATCAGTTCCACATATTCAAAAATTGCCTTTGCGAGTTTTTTTTTCTCCCACTTGAGTAGTTTCAACATAATTTGTCGACGATAAGCAATCATATTCTGCAAATTAAAATGACGATAAGCAATGACACGTAAAGTGAAAATCCGTAAAATATGAAAATTTACTTATCAAGTCTATTAAACTCACTTTGAAATAGTTTTGGTCCTCCCATAATTTCTTATCGTGTATTGCACCCTCCAGAAACTTCATAACAAATAGTCCGCAATCATAACTACACATACAATATGAGATTATTAGAGTGAAAAACTGCATCCTGTTAAAGGACAAAACTTTATAACAGTGAAAATCTAATATATGAAACCCCCCTAACCCAAGCTTAATAAATAAGGAAAACTTACGTGTTTTCTTGCTGAGATACATCGATAACAATAGTAGTAAACAAGATGATGCCCCTAAGATGATTGTAACCCTTGTGGTGCTCAAACTGATTTGCAACATGGAACACCTTTGAATGACAACAAATTATCAAAAATAGTAATAAAATAATTTCATCCTAACTGATAATAAAAATGCAAAAATATAACCAAAAAAGTAGAGTCCATACAATATCCTCCATATAAGAATTATACTCCTCAATATCATCTGCTTTTTTTGACTTTGGCTTGCATGAGTCCAAGATATAGTTTTCCTGCTTCTTGAGGTCCGACACACAAGCTAACCAATGATTACCATTTTTGCCAATTGTGAAAAACACCTACCAATGTCATAGCAGCAAAGGTCATACAATGACATTCCACCCAACTCCAAAACAACTTTTCCACCAGATTCCCAACAAATTTACCTTTTCAATAGTTGATCCATTTTCAGGCCTGTAGTGCATCTTACGATGAGGGCACCAAAATATGTTTCCTTTCTGAGGACTTAATGCGGGCTTAGCAAACTGAAATTATAAAATTGTTTAGATATTGAGTACTATTACATCTGAAAAACTGCATTTTCGAATCTGAATCAACATGTATATCTTAATTACCTACCCGCACCGTTTGTTGGCAAGTAGAGAATATCAGTTCTATCATATGTGCACATCACACCATACATATCAAGCACCTACATATAAATGATCATGTTCTAAATGTCACAAAAAGATCAGTATAAATAATAATAATAATAATAATAATAATAATAATAATAATAATAATAATAATAATAACAATAATAATAATAATAATAATAATAATAATAATAATAATAATAATAATAAAAGGTCTAGGAAACTTACCAAATCCATTACCCAGTGCCGATTTTGCAAACTTTGCATTCCTTTTCGACACACTTCCATCCACTCAGTATTCACAAGAATCTCGTCTAAACTGTATATGAATATAATTAGAACATAATAGTGCATCAACAAAAATTAATTGTGCAAATATGTTATCGATTTGACAACTTACTCGACGTCTTTACCCCTTTTCATTACAACAGCAAGAACTTTTGTGTCTGTGAGTTGACATTGACATTGATGTTGTGACTGCCTTCTAATTTGGAACTGTTGGTCAACTGCTTCAAATCTAGAAAAATCAGGGACAAATAAAAAAATTAAGTTTATCACGAACTTTACAACTTCATTAGAAATTTTATGATTATATTTACTCAAAGGAATAGAGGGATACATCATATCAAAACTCAAAGATCCAGCTTTTGATAAGAGTTTATCCTTCAGTTGATTACCGTCGAAACAACAAATATGAGAGCAAACTCTTGCAGCAAAAAGCTTAACTTGGTTGTGCTACAAAACAAATTGGAATATATGTTAAGCATTACATGTGTCTAGAAACAAATTGGAATATATCTTAAGCATTATAGAGACTAGCGATTGATTAAATTGTATCTACGTAGCTAGATGTATAAATCTAGCAAACTTAAAGCAGTGAATGCAAATTAAATAAACCCAAAAGTCCAATTTTGTACTATATGAATCCCAACTTACATCATTTAGACCCAAAGAAAAACCCTTTCTAGTGCCTCTGTACTTCTCCAACAAACGCATGAGATAAATCCCAAAATCAACTCCATCACCCATATTTGATTTCGGAATATACTCCTCCGTCACCAGATTCTTGATGTCTTGTATAGATGGAATCTTGTTTCGGACCAAGCAATTCATAACAAATTGTACCTGCGTTTGACAAAATTGTTTAGTAAACCAAAATAAATATCACATTCAGAAAAGGACTTTACAGGTCATACCGTAGACTCAATCATTGTTGTATAATTGACAGATTTTGGCTTCATCACATGCAGGATTTCCAACTTCATTGCTATGAAGTTAAAACAAAACACAAATGGCGTCTCAGAGATTATTGGAACAAAAATCTGCAATTTCATGTTTGTAAAAAGTCAGTAAACTTGCGGTTTAGAAATAATAGTAAACTGGCACATTGACTAAAAAAAAATAAATGTGAAAACATAGCATAAACTAAAACCCAATATTTACTTACGATATTTGCTCCTGCAAAATTGTGGTTAATGCCGGTAGTATGACTAGCAATAAGGGGATCCTGGTGATTAAAAAAAAATTGTAAGAAAATGTAGCGGAGTATGACTGCAAAAGAGATAAACATGAGTAATTCCAAGAATATCATCAGATTATTATAAAACTTACTTCATCATCGGTCTACGGGAGATACAACCTATACGGTGAACTGGTTGCTCTACCTGTTTCACTTTGGTTCAAAATGAAACACCAAGCATGTATGACAGATTTAGGCACTATGTCACCTGTCACTACCGTCTTCAAATCTGCCCGACTAATTTTACGGTTATCACATTGGAATAGGATCTCACTGAATAAACATGTATCGATAAAAGTTAGTTATCACAATCATACTTTATAAACAAAAGTGTGTAACACAAATTCATACACAATGTTAGTAAAATCATACCTTTCATCAAATGACTCTGAAAATACATATTCCAATACATCTTTTTCAACTTTATTCAAATTCCCAGCAACTATAATACTTCTCTGAAGGAAAGGAGATCTGAAAAATTGTGATTCAACTCTCTTCCTCTTAAGCATTGCTCTTGTAATGTGCACTGGTTCTTTTGGTGGCAATGAGGAAATGGGTTCAACAACAAGTGGTTCCACAACTTCAACTTCGTCTCCAAGATCTACAGCCATTTCACAGAACTTTTTTAACTCATCTTCTTGTGATTGTGATTCTGAACTGAGTAATCTAAATGAAGGTGGGGTAAAATCATTATCCGATGGGAGGGAAGGAGGTGTAAACTTTGGAGGGGAGGGGTGTATAAACCGTGGAGACCATTGAACAAATGTAGAAGATTTTTGTTTTTTCTCAAAATTCAGTGGCTCAAACTCTTGCGACTCGGAGTCCAAAACAATAGGAGAAGCTGACTTAGCTTTGGTGTTGACAAAAACAGGAACTGAAGCCGTTACACAAGTTGATTTGTTGATAACATTACTTGTCTCCTTTGCTGGCCGTTTTCCCAAAGCAATTTAAATTTAACAAGAGCTGCCAACAACTCATCCTCATTTTTAAATTTGAGTTTACCAAACTTAGTAAGTGGATCCTGCTCCTCACTATCACCTTCATTACAAACAACTGCTCTCTTGTTCACTTTTTCAGCTCCCTTCTCTTCCACTCTGACAGACTCATCAACTTTCTTTTCAGGAATATTCAATCCCTCTGATGTAGGTTATGATGAATAGGGGCAATCACTTAAAGCAGACGCTATTTGAGCTATCTGTTGTACAATCTTACTGTCAGGATAATTCATTCTAGCTTATGCCAAAGACTTTGAGAAGCTAGAATAGGCAAGAGCAAGATTGTTTGCATCTTCTGCCGATTTCTTGAAAGTAAACATCTTTGCTCCGCCATCGTCCTCCTCCACTGTCTCAGTAGCCTTCGGGTCCTCAGTAGCCTTTTGGTCCTCAGTAGCCTTTGGGTCCTCTCTAGCCTTCAGGTGCTCAGTAGCCTCTGGTTCTCGAATAAAAGCCTCAGGCATATCCAATTGTATTGGGATACTAAAAGTTACATGCTGAACCGTAGCCTTGACAATGCAATATAGAACACCTCCAGTACCAAACCCATCCTTCATCTCATCCTTAAGCCTAGATTTTATCCTTTCTTTCGTCCATGATGCTATTGTTGGGAATACCCGAGGGACTGAAAAATAACTGAAGGATACTCTATCAAGATAGATAAACACGAACACCATGATAGGCCCAACAAAATTATCATTTTTAGGCCTTCTCCAATTTTTAACAGCTTCAATAAACTGTTGTCTGGTAAATTTGCACTAGTTTAATGATGAAACAGCTGAAATATCTTCTAAACACTTCAACACTCGTAAGCTGGCACAAGTCCCTTTTACGCCCAACAAAAATGCTGAGACAATGAATACAATAAAGTTTCTTTTAAACTCTTCCCCGCCGTCTCTTTGGCTGATAATCAGTTGTAGTATGTCCTTAACATCAACCTTTGTGGGATCTTTTGTATTGAATTGTGTCAACCATCTACTCTTTAACTCAACAAAGTCAACACTCCTATCTGTTGAGGAAGCTATCGTGACATCATTTGCACCCATAGGAATACCAAGTGATAAATGAACATCTTCATCCGTTATTTGAAGTTGCCCTTTCATATAGGAGCATGACGATATGTTGAATTTGGTAACTAGCCAATGCGCAAGAGCACCTGGAACCATATATGTCCGGAGATTAAGAACATCACCAAAGCCCATTTCCTTTATATCAGCTACTTGTTTTACACTCAAATTACTGTTGATAAATGTCAACAACATTTTAGGTGACATACGTGTCCTCAAATAACACTGCCCCAAGCCATCATCATCTTTTATATTCCTTTTAACATCTTTCTTGGATGGACTTCTCTTAGTAATAGCATTTTGATTTTGTTTGCTTGTACTTGCACCATCATTATATAGCATCAACTTATCCATGTATGGTAATCTGAAAATATAATTAAAATGTGTGGTTAAAAACAAGTGTATCTATAAAGCAAAAAAATACCATTCACAAAATACATTATTGACGTATGACAAGAATTTTACATTGTAAAGCATAAAAATGGAATAAGAAGCACAAATAGCAAGCACAAATCTTCTAAGGAAGTGAGACAATGACATTTGACAGACAAACGTATCAAACTTTAAATAGTGAAGCTAGCGTGCTAGACGTAAGTATCTAACTACTGTAAAAGATGTATCTATGTAATAGACATATATATCTAGTTACTAAACACAGATGCATCTATCTAAGCAACAAGAGCTATGTATCTATCCAGCGGAAAAAGGATCAGACGACGGGACAGAAATCATAAAATTACAACGTGAAACACTTTAGGGTGAACCCTCTGAGGGACCGTGATTAAACTAGAAGATTCATGCTAATATTGGATACAAAGTAAAAAATTATATTACAATAGAGGGTACGCAAAATGTTAAACAACTTACTACATAATTATACAAAAGAAGTACATAATTATACAAACGTTTATAACAACTACATAATTATACACAATAACTACTAAACTGCTAACAAAAGGAAAACTTTAAAAACCTTACACATATAACACCCTAAGTACACATAAACTAGCTTGGGCTATATGTCGAGCGGGAAAGGGAAATCAAAAAAAGAGAAATTTTCACGAGTTATTAGCAAATCTGCAGCAATGGAAATTGTTGTGCTTCTTGTCTCAGATGGCATAGCTCTAATCAACAACAACACTTCGCCAATTGCAATATCATTAGGAATGTTAAGATGCATATTAGGACTTTCATTTTTTGCTTGGTGAAAATGGAGGATGAACTTCGCTATCATATTGTCCGTTAAAAAACATTTGCAGCTTTGATAAAGGATGTTAGGACCCCTACGAGCAATCCGTACCCCATTCAAATCCTTTAGTACTAAAGACCCCAAAGATACCATGTCAACACGAGGTGCATTTGGATGTATGAGAAAGAGTTGACACCAATTTCTACAAACCATTGCCATATTTGCCTTATCTTCGTACAAATCAAGTCGTGTGAAGATCTCATTCATTAAATATTGATTATTAAAAACATCATATTGTGCTTCATAGCTTGTGCCATTGAGAGTAACTTCCTGATGTGACTCACAATTGCGCACATTTAGTCCCCTAATTGAGCCTATTTTGCATACTATTATAACATTCCATAGCCATTTTATCCGTCAAATACTTTCTATTTTGCTTTCCTAGTGCATTTCGTATGTTTTGTAGGAAAGAAGGTAATTAGGCGGAAATTCCCGTCTCCCGTGCATATTTAGAAGCTTTTTGACGATATTGGATGAACTAGTATGAAGAGGAGGCAATAATGATGACCAAGGATGTAGGAATAAAGAGTATATAGAAGGATCATAGGCTTAAAAGCAATGATGACGAGAAGGAAGCCATTATAAGAAGAAATTGCTCGAAACCCAAACAAAAAGTTGCTCCTTTGGCTCTGAAAGTATGCTAAATGAAACGATGTCGACAAATCAAGTGGTCTAGGCTTTTGAATCACTCCAATAGGAGTCCGGATGAGGAAATGACGACCGTTTTACACTCCGAGCTCAAATAGCCAAGCTATCCGCCAAGACGCTCGTCCCGAGACCAATCCGCTCGTCCCAAGCTGCAATGCCATTTTCAGAATAGTCTGCTCGTGGATATGCGCATCCCGAGCTCAGGATAAGCATCCCAGTCCTAGGATATGCGCATCTCCTTGGAGAGGAGCACTTCCTCAACTCAACATTTAGCATTGTTATTTACTAATCTACCTTGCTTAACCTAATGATGTACCACTATATATACTCCATTTGTAATAATCAAACCATCAAGCTTTCTTAGATTAAATCAACTTTCCTTAGATTAGATTAGGAGTAGATTAGAATAAATTATCCTTTAATCTTTCCACAAAATTACACATTAATCTTTCCTTAATTATTGTTCAAGTTTATTATTGAGTAATTCAAGTTTATTATTGGGTAATTAGAAGATCATTTGGGTTTATTGGGAGATTGACAACCTTCCATCAATCATCAAGTACTTCTATTATTCTTTGCATTATTATTTTGGAATCTCCATATGTATAATTCTCTTAATCCTTGTTTTAATTATTGTTAATCTTTCTTACTTGTTCATCATGTTTTGCCTTGTTAATATGATTGACAACCTTGTTAGCATGTTAAACTTGATAATGAGTGAGTAGTCTCTTAGCTAGGATTAATGGGTAATTAGGGGAAACCAACATGGGGATTGATTCATGCTTAATCTAATATGTTCACATAATTTATTTGCTTGCTTGTTGTGATTTCAACTTATGCACATGTTATGTTTGATGAAATGCGAGCCTATGAATCCTTGCATTTTTTACCCATCACTTACCTTTTCAATGAGACTTGTAAGACATAAACCAAATCGAGTCTCATTAGACCATTCATATAGTTGAATAGGAAAGACTAAGTCGACTTGTAGGTGTTGTACAATCTAATCGATTCGGCTACGGGACCCAAACCTTCTTAGGGATTGTAAGATATACACTAACTCGATCCCATCACAACAATAATTGCTTGCTTATAATTGAGAACATGTTTGTATGATCAACTCCCATGATTTCCTTATGAACCCATGATATCCTTGCATTTTTAGTCATTTGTTTACATCCTTCCTTTAATTGCTTATTTTACTCCATTGCTTTCATTAGACTAGAATCTTCAACCCATTACAATTGTGACAACCCCTAGCACAACCATAATTAGATTGAACAATTTGTGTACCCACCGTCCCATGGATCAACCTCGACTTAACCACTAACTAGTTGTTTTGTTGAGAATATAAATGTGTTTGATTGAGAGCCCCAACGACACTCTTCATCACTTCCTTTAACGGATCAAATGAAAACCCCATTCCCGTTTGCTTTTCAGTGACATAATTTCCAATAAAGCGTTCTTTATCTTCTGTTAGAATATTAACAACACACCCATTGCACCAATTTTCCATAAATGATTATGTAGACTTAATTAAGACTAAATTATCTGGACCTACATTTTTAGCAAGTTAGTAAAAAAAGACAATTAGTTACAAACAATGAAACTGAAAATAACTAAGATGAAATTTTAATTTTAGACTTATCAAAGAACATTAAAATTCTGCTAAATTCTGTTTCGACACAACTCCCCTCATTAGACTTATGAAAAGAATATTCAGAGATGCACAGACTATTGATAGCAGTTACATGAATCAATTTGTGTATCCAGTATAAGCAACATGTGTATTCCATAAGTGACAAATGTGTATCTATAGTAACAAGACCTAAGATGGCATCCTACGTCTAGGCTTAGCCAATTAAAATCTTCTTAATTCTGACCCAACAAAACTCGTTAAACATTAATATAATGGTGAGACATGCACAGGCTATTGCTAGCGGATACATGAATTGGTTTGTGTATCCTATAGAAGTAGCATGTGTATCTTTAGGCAAGAGAGGTATATCTAGAGTTAAAGTACATCTATGAACACAGCAACACATGCTAATATTGGAAGATACATAGGCTAATGCTACTGGATACATGAAACAATTTGTGTATCTAGTAAAAGTAGCATGTGTATTCCGTAAGTGACAAATGTGAATCCAGAGTAACAAGACCTAAGATGACATCCTAATTGTGGACTTAGCCCAAAACGTGAGACTCTTCTGAATTATGACCCAACACAAAATCGTGAACATTAATACAAATGGTGCGACATGCACAAGCTACTGCTACTACATACATGAGACAGGTGTGTGGATCCTATAGAAGTAGCATGCATATCCTGTATGTAAGATATGTGTTTCTAGACTTAAAAATACACCAATAAAACACAGCACAACTGAGCATACCAGTCAACAGAACTCACACCAGTACGACCACCGGTAAATGAATCGCATCCCCTCAAAACACATGACAACATAACACAACAGATAATCATAGCTATGTAATAACTTCAAACAAGTATAATAAAAAGCAATTAAACGTTAATTATATACGTTTGAGCTTCAATAATCAACATTTGCAGCTTAATAAAGATCAAAAATCAAAAATAGAAATCAGCTAAAACATAAACAACATAAAATGAAGAAATTAGGGTTACGTCAGGACAGAAACGTCACCGTCGGAAGGCAATGGGAGATCAAGTCGCCACCGTCGCAGTCGGGAGCGATCGTCGGTGAGGTCGCCGTCGGGGAGCGGTGGTCGGTGATGAGAGAGAAGTCATCCTTGCTATTGTCGGGAGTCTAATGGGGGATTTTGAGTGACATTTGTGTTTTAAAAAAGTTACACAAGAGTATTAGTAGTTAGTAGTTCGGTTCGCACCATAATTTGGTTCGTACGGGATCCCGATTCTCTCTCTCTCTCTCTCTCTCTCTCTCTCTCTCTCTCTATATATATATATATATATATATATATATATATATATATATATATATATATATGGCGGGTTCGAGTACGAACGAGTTACGGTGCGAACCGTGCGAACTAACCCATTAAAGTCACATCAAAACGAGCTTTCCTATTTCTCTACTCAACTAAAACGATTCAACACCTTCCCACCACAAACCCACCACAAACACTCTAATTCCACCATCGGCCGATACTTCCACCGTCGGCCACCATTTCCACCGCCGCTTCTACCACCCTTCTCAAGAACCGATTTCAGTCTATTATAGAAGAAAGGTTAGCTTCAGTTCTTATTTTAATCTCTGAAGATTTGTTTCGTATTTTCAATCTATTCCATTGTAAAGATTTAATAAGTAGTTTTATGAGAAAACATAAAATTATAATAAATAAAAAATTAATCTTTAGGTATGAATTTTAATTACAAATTAGGGTTTATAAAAATTGGTCATTACAAATTTCATTTTTTTAATTATTTTTGGGTTATAATTTGGTGTAGTCTTACACCAAATCATTCTAGCAAAGGCAATCAACAGTACTAGGTAATGATGGCGGGGACGGGGCTGGTTGTGGGGTTAGTTCAGGGTTGGTGGTGGTGGTGATGGCAGTAGGTGTGGTGGTGGCCAGTTTGGTGGTTGTAGTTGATATTTAGATCGTGGATACACGAAATACCAGTCCGGATTCACATGGTATTACTACTGGATACACAAATCGATTTGTGTATCTAGTAGTAATAGCATGTGTATCCGGTGGTACTACCATATGTATCTCATTTGTATCGATTTGTGTATCTAGTAGTAATTCTAACCCTTGTTATAGTGATTCTTGTGCTTGCACATGTTTTTAATCTTCTTCGTTCTTTTATATCAATCCTTAGAATACTGACATTTTGCAATAAGAAGTCATTCATGTTAGAGCTATTAACCAAGGTACCTTTGATGTGGTGCAATTTTCGTGTGGTACCCCTCATGTATCGGGTTTATACATGTCCCTACCTCTTTATTATTAGACCGTGATGTGGGAATGGAGGGCATCAGGGTGATGGTGTCCTTGCGATCAATAGCGAGGGTTTAGTGGACTGCGTGATTGGTTAGCTGATCGAGGTCAGTGGGGCTGCTGGTTGTGGGATTCATTGGGAAAGGAATTGAGGCTGTTAGTTGTGGCAGGGTTTTTGGGAAAACACACTGGTTCATTTAGCACAAAAATGAGTTCATCAAACTTAAGAGTTAATAGCGATATTGAAGCCAAAATTTGCCCCTCTGAAGGCTCATGAGATGTCTAATGGTCAAGTTCAATTTAGAAAGATTTCTGTGCCACCACACCAATACACACCCTTGAAGAAGGCATGGTTAGATATCTACACTCCTATTTTCGAGCAAATGAAGATTGATGTCAGTATGAACCTTAAAGCTCGTAAAGTCGAATTGAAGACAAGAAAAGACACATGGATGTTGGCAATCTGAGAATTGTGCTGATTTTGTGCATGCTTTTATGCTCGGATTCGACATTGTAGACGCCGTTCTCCTTATGAGGACAGATGAATTCTATGTAGAATCTTTTGAGATCAAAGATGTCAAAACACTCAAGGGTAAGCATTTATCCCGTGCCATTGGGAGGTTGTCTGGTAAAGGGGGGGGGGGGAACAAAGTTTGCAATCGAAAATGCAACCAAGACTCGAATTGTGATTGCCGACTCAAAAATTCATATTTTGGGATCTGTTACAAGCATCAAGGTAGCACGGATTTCGTTTTGTAGTCTTATAATGGGATCGTCTGCTGGCAAAGTTTACTCCAAACTTAGAGTCATTAGTGCCCTGATGGTGGAAGATTTTGATTCTTCAATAGTGCATGGAAGGTGCCCGAGTTTTGTAATATGAAAGTATGATCGGAAGATCTTGGTGCGATAATCTTGTCATTTCTATACTTAATTTATTCTCCGCATTTTCCTATCGTATATTGGGAGGTTAGGATGGTGCAAATCTATCATGTATCATGTTGGCTACTTTCAACTTTCAAGAGAATTTCAGAGTAGTTTTATGCATTTCTGAACCTTAGCTCGTGGATACACAAAATACCAACCCGGGTACATATGGTATTACTACTAGATATACAAATTGATTTGTGTATCCAGTAGTAATACCATGTGTATCCGGTAGTAATACGATGTGTATCCGAGGGTAGTATTATGGGTATCTTGGTAATTCGTATGGTTCACACGATTGAAAATGATGAGGGGCTTAAGTTTTAATATTTAAAGGCATCTGCCAGGCAATACTATTCCTTTCACTTCAGTGTTGCGTCTAATGTTACCTACATTATTCCCTCCTTTTTATTTCATTTTTATTTATATTTTGGATTTCTGATATTGAAAAACAAAATTGAAAGCGGAAATGGGTACGCTTATTATAAAACCTGTGTGTTGAATGAATCATTTTGACAGCTGATTAATAAGTATGGATGACTAAGCATTGCTGATCCTTTATCAGAGGATTAAATGTTATATGATTAAATTGTTGTCAAACAGAACTATATCATCAACTCCCGAGGGTTCAAGTCGATTCGATTTTGGTGTTTGACTGAATTGAAAACTTATGCTACACAAAATGATCACTTAAAAATCCCAGCTTAGTTTTAACATTTGATTGAATTTTAATTACATAAAAAAATTTCAGAACATGCATGACAATATGACATTTGATTGATCAAGAGTGACCTGTAATGGATACCAGAAAGTTGAATATGAGGCTATTTCAGTGAACTACAATGACCTGAAAATCGGAAATCGATACCGTTTCAAGACATTTGAGTGATTTATAGTGACCTGAAATGGACACTGGAACTTTAGAGACATTAAAGTGATCTACAATAACGCAATGTTGGGAGTGTCGAGTGGAATTCAAAAAATTGAAGCACCATAGAGTCTAGAGGATGCTTAAAACAAGTTTGCATCAAAGTTTCAGAAAGAAAATTTCGATGTTATTTTTTGTGTTTTCAGCATTATTCTTCTGCTGGAATGGGTTTGGCTTCTTGGAAATAGTCGTGCCTGAAATGATGTATGAAAGTATGAAACAGTTAGTATAATGTACATGATGAACAATATAAAAAAGAACTGCGTGCATGGCATGAAAGCCAACTGCCGAGCTATAATGTAATACCAAAACTTCGACTTCCACCTTGGACAACCCCTAGCACGAGCATAAATCGTACGAACTACTCAGATACACATGTTACTCCCTCCGGATACACATGGTACTACTAGTAGATACACAAATCAATTTGTGTATCCAGTAGTAATACCATGCGTATCCAGGTAAAATGAGTGAGGTTTGCATAACCCGAATTCTCATATGGGACGGTCTCATAATAATATTACTATAAGATTGAGTGACACGAATCGACAGTATTTCATAGTACTAGCACTTAATCTAAGCACACCTTTAAGTTTAGAGTATCATCATGAAGCTTTTTCTTCCTTTGTTTCAGCTTTTGATGCTCAGACTGCAACTTATATACAGCACAAATTGCATCATGAAGGATAGAAGATTTATCGCTTTTTGCAGGGCTTCGTGATTCGAAATTTTCTCGCCTTACGAGATCCTATACCAACGTAGAGCATAATATCATGACAGTGAAACCAAACAAATTCAGTGACTATCCGTAACAGGAGAAATTTCACTTTGGGCCAAAAAGGATGACAGCTTTCCGAAATTACTCAATTATTTGAAATATGAAATCTCAGAACCTGCTTCGACCATTTTTGGCACTTTACCGACCAGATTATATGAGCCATCACACGAAGTAGTTACGACATTGCTAGGTTAAAAAAGATACATGTCTGTCATTCATCTTCTCTCTGCGCAATCTCTCCCGAGAGGCTTTGGATTCTGTCTGAAAACATGTCTTAGTCGATGTTATTAAACCCACACTAGCCATTCAGTTTTCTTAACTCGATTTAATTGTTAAATCTACAAAAAACAAAGTAATATTTCAATAAAGTAATTGTTCCAGCAACATAATCGGCAATTTGGAGCCAGAAAATGGTCTTAGTCGATGTTATTATCGCCGGCGATGAGTGAAAACAAGTGATGGTGATTAAATCTGCGGGGAAAGAGAGAGGGACGAAAATGGGATGGAAAGAAGCACCGCCGATGAGTGAGATCTGATGGAGGAGCAATGGTGGTGTGCCGGCGAGGTTGACGCCGGAGCTCCGGTGATGATATGGCGGTGGTGTTCTGATGAATAAGGATGAAGGAGTTGTGGGGTTAGTGTATGTGTTTGGAGAAAGATAAAATATAGGAGTAATAAGTCATCTAATAGCAGCCTTTAATTTGTTTGATCTAAGGGCTAAGAAGGAGTTCGTACGGTTCGCACCATAATTTGGTTCGCACGGGATCCTGATTCTCTCTCTCTCTCTCTCTATATATATATATATATATATATATATATATATATATATATATATATATTTATATATAGAGAGAGAGAGAGAGGTAGGATCCGGTGAGAACGAACACTCGGTGAGAACGAACTAACCATATAAACTTACCTAACAATTCACGTGTAACAAATACAAAACAAACCCCAAACCTTATCTTTTCTCTCACCTACCTCCATCATTTTAAAACTTCTCCTGCTACTCCATCCAAACTAACACCCTCGTCCATTTCAATCAAATCCGTTCGTCGGCCATCTGATACGTAGCCTCCCATAACCACGTTGACACCGGCGCCGATAACCTGAACCTGAGCATGTTAATTAACTTTCTCACCTATATCCATCGTCGCCGACGCTCCTCCCAACGCACCGCAAAGACCGCATAGCACCGCCGTTATCACCGGCGTGTTTAAAGCAATAATTGCACTTTACGAGTGACCCATTCGAAATATTCCGACGAGGCTAATCAGAGTGTTATTCAATTAAAATTCTTTTTCAATTTTAATTGATTCAATATTGAATGTTTGGAAGGTAGTAGATTTTTTGAGATTGTTGGAGGAGGCCATGTAGCTTGTGCGTTTGTTCGCAGGGTGATTTACTTATGTCAGGAAAGTTGAGCAACAGTTGTGCAACGATCCTGTGCATCGATCTTGTCGTTTTGGTGCGTCTGTCTCAGTGGAGTAATTTCGATGCATCTACACTAATTTTTTATGTATCTACACTAATTTTTTATGTATCTGACGATTGTTTTAATGTATCAAACATAGATACACAAAATTAATTACTAGGTACATAAAAATTGGTTTGGGATACATCAATATAGAACTCAGATACACTAATTTCGTGTAGTGGTCATATCGAAAACATCAATGTCTAATGAGGAACGTATCCAATGTTGAGCGAAGTTAGAGCGATCCCAAAGGATGGTGATTTGCCGCCGTTGCTGGTGATCACCGTTAGAGTGGCGACGACAGGTGATGGGGGAGGGAAGTTGGAAATGTAATACCCCGTATTTTTTATATATAATAAATTAAATGGATATTATTATATATTAATTATTATACATTTATATTACTAATTATGTCGGGATAATAGTTGAGTCGATAATTACATTAGGCTATCGTAAGTTATTTGAGACGGGTTTATACGGAATTCGAAATGCGAGCTAACCCATTTACCCTCGACCCATTTGATGTTCAGCCCAATTAAACCCTAAGCCCATTAACCCTAACCCTAATTATAACCTAAACACTACCCAAACCCTTCCCTCAACCCGCCTCCCTCACGCCTCCCTCTTTCATCGCCCCAAATCTCAACCCTCACGCATAGAGAGAGAGAGAGAGTGAGCTGGGTTGTTGTCAGTGCAGCAAAGAAGAGATAGGGGCGGATGTCGACGTTCATAGGCGGCTATGGTGGCGGTGGTGGTGACGGAAAGGTAAGCATTCAACCTCATTTCCTCTGTTTTCGTTTTATGTCGAGGTTTTGAGTATTGTTTCGTGTCTTGGGGAGGGGATGCTGGTGGTTGTTGGCGGGGTAGAGGAGTAGTGTGGTGAGTGGCGAGTAACGTGGTGGTTGTTGGGGTGGTTGTAGGTGGTTAGGGTGGCAGAGACAGGCGGTATCGATTAAGGGGGCAAAATGGGTGTGGTTACGGGTTTCAGGGGAGTTTGAGACGGGTAAGTTTTGGGTGGCACCACCGTAGACTAGGGGGAGGTCGAAACGGTGGTGCTATGGTGTCTGTGTGCATGGGTTGGCGACGAGCTGAATGGTGGTGATAGAATAGAGTATTGTTGACAGCGGTGGTGGCAGAACGCGGCAAATCAGGGGCTGCTCAGGGAAGGAAGGTGGTGAGGGGATGCGTCAGGCTGGTTTGGGGGCTGTGGGTCGACTCACCGGCGGGAGTCGACCACGGTGGCGGTGACCGGTGGTGGCCAGGCCAGACCTGGTGTCATGGCCTGGTGGTTGCCGGCGTTAGGTGGCGGTTGTGCGTGTTGTTCAAGGCGGCGTAGGGTAGTGTGTTGTGTTTGTTTCGAAACGGGTTTTTATTAGTTTAATCGTTATAATTCGTTAATCGGTCGTATTCTTAATTAATTAATTTAATTCCCGAGTTGATTAAAATAATTAAAGACGGGTTTTGAGTCGGGTGTTTAGTTGTTCAAATGTTGATTCGGGTTTTTCTTAAATCGCATAATTCGTTAATCCTTTAATTATCATTTTGGTTTTAGTTCCGAGTTATTTAAAATAAAATAATAATTAATAATAATTAATTAATTAGAGACGGGTTTGTTAAAATGAAAAAGTTACTATATCAGGAAAGTTTCCATTTTAAGAAATTCTACTTTAATAACTGTCTATTTTGAGAAGTTGGGTCAAATACTAATCGGGTTATTTTAGCTATCAATTGGGCATAAGTTTGGTGTCGGGATTGTATTTCGGAAAGCTTCTATGTTGGGAGATTTCTATATTTAGTAGTTAGTAATTATAAATATTATAATTGTTTTAGGTGACGGATTCGTGAAGGATCAATAATCAGATTCGTTGCTTTATTTTCGGGACTGCTTAAACTGCTTAATTGGATTTGCTGGCACTTTGAGGTAGGGAAATACACTTGACTTATTATCGTTGTGGTTGAATTGTGTTGACTTGATTCGTGGTTGTTGATTTACGTTATGATTCATATACGAGAAGGTGATTGACTGAATTGATCGTGTTGAGTTTGTTATCACAACATTCGGTAGCTGGCATGATTTCATTCATTAATATATATATTTTGTTGCATTAGTTTCTGTTGAGCATTCATATGCATTGGAGTTGGAGGATGGTGTAGGAGTGACGATGTTGAGATACGATGTGAGTTGTGATAAGGCCCAGGCGGGTTCTGCAGGACTTGCCCTGGTGTCCTCAGCTGCGAGCTGGCAGATCGGCTACGGTCGATATATATAGTCTACCGGGGATCGGTATGGCTGGGTTGTCCGGGTTATGAGATGAGATATGAGTTGAGATGGAGATGGAGGTGACGGAGGAGCATGCATATCATATTTTATTGTTTCATTGTTTTCCCTACTCAACCTCGTGGTTGACCCTGTGTATTCGTGAACACCTGTGACGATCCAAATAATGGGGAGCAGACTTGACAGGTTTATGAGACAGGATGGGAGCTTGATGGGCGTGAGACATTGGATCAGAAGACTTAGTAGCTAGACCCTTATTTAGAAGACTTTCACTTTTATTTATATTAGTTCTTTGTAATTTGATGTAAAAGAGGTTTTGTAATAATTAAGTTAAAGTAATTGTATAATTTGCCTTGGAGTTTAATTTGTTATTCACTACCTCGGGAAACCGAGATGGTAACAGTCCGGTTTATTAGGGAATGTCTTGACGAAGGCCTCTTTTATAAACCGGGGTGTTACAAAGTGGTATCAGAGCACTTTGATGATTCACATGATATGCATTGGTTCCAATGATAGTCGTTATAGTTACGTTTAATTGAGCCGTGAATATAACTGAGTAAAGAAGTGCAACTAAAATCCTGATGATTGAAGTAATAGTCGCTCATTAGTAAAGATAGGACTGAAATGAATAAGATGAACCTGTAAATTACGATATATGAGTCGACACCTAAGCTTGTTTTGTTTAAAGGAATTGAATTAAGTTTATCTGATTTTGAGTTTCGTAGTATGCTGTAAATGGATTCTATGACGGCCCTGTAATAAGATTATGTTAAGAAAATTATTCACCGTCCAGTATGAAAGTAAAAGTTTTGAAAATAAAGTTAAATTTTGTCGTGTGAGTATAAATTCGGAATGAGATTTCCAGCCAGTGTCTGGTTGCATGGTTTCATAATTTTGCTAGTCGGGGGGGGGGATGAAACTAGAACGGAGTCACAAGTAGTGGGTTAATTTAGTCATGTTGTTCGTTCATGTAGCGAATTGGTGGGTTGTGGTTAGTTACGAATGTCGAAACTGGTTGTTTTCATTTTTTTTTTTTTTTTTTTTTTTTTTTTTTGGCGATTCTGTGTCTTTACCTAAATCTGTACAATTAAGTAATGGAAAGTCAGACTGGACCTATTAGGTTATAAATTTTCATAAATCAATTTATCAAGTGTTGACCCTAATTCTTCTCTTATGTGATTGATCCCCTATGTTTCTAAGGTATGAGATTACAATGATTGATAAAATAAATAATTACTAATGATTTTTACTGGTAACGGTAGCTTCCTTGAGAGAGTTGGTATATTGATTGTCTTTGGTAAGGATTAGTTAACTGAGCGTGAGTTGTGAATCTTTTATCCTCTTTCAGTTGTTAGCAGTAGTTTGAGAACTTTAGTTATAATAATGAAGGTTACGAGGACGTAACCATGATTTTAGTTGGGTAGGATTGTAAAATCTTGATGTTTAATTTGCACTTGTTTGTAGATTGTGGTTTTGATCAAGTTGATGTTTCGTTGTGGGGTACCTATGCAAATGAGTTATATACGTTTTGTTCCTACTTCTGTTAGTTGGTTGATGTGTAAAGTGAGAGTGTAGTTAAACTACGGGTATTGAGTTGTGAGTTAGCCTATGAGCCGAGTTATATTTACGGGAGTTATGTTTACGGTCCAGTGTGACCATGGTGATTGAGTTACTTGAGTTGAGATCGGAATTTAGATGGAAGATGACAAGTGTTCTCGGTGATTATTTAGTTGTTATACATTTGCGTTCTCGGTAGTTATTAGCCGCGATTAATTGGGTTAAGTGAAGATGAGTTAAACTTCGGGACGAAGTTTATTTTTAGGAGGGCAGAATGTAACATTCCGTGTTGTTATGTTTAATGGATGTGTCAAAAGTGTGTGTTAACCGTGTTAGAAATGCGTGACGTCCGTAAGTACGATATGCAATACCCTTCTGAGGTTTGGGTACGGGAGCGAACTTCGGGACGAAGTTCATTTTAAGGGGGGAAGACTGTAATACCCCGTATTTTTTATATATAATAAATTAAATGGATATTATTATATATTAATTATTATACATTTATATTACTAATTATGTCGGGATAATAGTTGAGTCGATAATTACATTAGGCTATCGTAAGTTATTTGAGACGGGTTTATACGGAATTCGAAATGCGAGCTAACCCATTTACCCTCGACCCATTTGATGTTCAGCCCAATTAAACCCTAAGCCCATTAACCCTAACCCTAATTATAACCTAAACACTACCCAAACCCTTCCCTCAACCCGCCTCCCTCACGCCTCCCTCTTTCATCAGCCCAAATCTCAACCCTCACGCATAGAGAGAGAGAGAGAGAAGCCGGGTTGTTGTCGGTGCAAAGAAAGAAGAGATAGGGGCGGATGTCGACGTTCATAGGCGGCTATGGTGGCGGTGGTGGTGACGGAAAGGTAAGCATTCAACCTCATTTCCTCTGTTTTCGTTTTATGTCGAGGTTTTGAGTATTGTTTCGTGTCTTGGGGAGGGGATGCTGGTGGTTGTTGGCGGGGTAGAGGAGTAGTGTGGTGAGTGGCGAGTAACGTGGTGGTTGTTGGGGTGGTTGTAGGTGGTTAGGGTGGCAGAGACAGGCGGTATCGATTAAGGGGGCAAAATGGGTGTGGTTACGGGTTTCAGGGGAGTTTGAGACGGGTAAGTTTTGGGTGGCACAATTGTTTTGCGGTAAATATTTCATTGTAGCAAAAACTTAGAGATAGAGAGAGAATGAGCGATTAACACCCGTGCCGCCATAGTTTTTCAAACTGATGGCTAGGAAATCTAGCCAACAGAAGCAGCGAGAGATGAACCTAAGAGGAAGAAGCATTCCTGTTAAGACTAAAAGTGCTGAAACAGAAGTTGAGGAAGAAGAAATAATGGATAGTAGCAACCCTAATGCCGTGTCCACTGGACCAAATGTTGAAGAGGAAAGGAGAACCAAAAACGTTCATGATATTGTGGGAATCCCTGAATTGGTCGTAGAGACTGAAGAGGAGGATGAAACAGAGGAGGAAATTGTTGAAAGTGAGGAGGAGGAAGAATATGTTAGTGATAGTCTGGAACAGAGGAGTGAAGAGAGTGAAAAGGACGATAAAACAGAGACTGAGGAATTGTTGCAAATTCAGCCTGAGGATGTTGCAGACGAAATTGATTATTGGAAGCGGCAAAGATATATGTTTTATCCTAGGAGCCAATCCTCCTTGGGAGATAGTTGAGGGCTTCATAAGGAGGATATGGACAAAATTCAACATTGACAAAATCTCTTTTATGCCAAACGGGATTTTCTTGGTTAGGTTCAAAACAATGGAAATGAAAGAAAAGGTTCTTGCATCAGGTCATTATTTATTTGACAATAAACCGATGATAGTAAAAGCATGGGAGAAAGATTTGGAAATGAAAAAGGACGATGTGAAATCTGTCCCAGCATGGATCAAAATTCATAAATTACCAATTAAGTTTTGGGGCAAGAGTTTATCGAAGATTACTAATATTGTTGGTAAATATGTCAAGTGTGATGTGGCCACGGAGGAACGTACCAGATTAGGGTATGCTCGGGTAATGGTGGAATTGATGGTTGATCAGCAACTACCTGCTAACATATCATTTAAAGATGAGAACGGAGGAGTAGTGCAGGTGGATATTGAGTATGAATGGAGGCCTGTTAAATGCACGATATGTCAAGGAATGGGCCATGAAAAGGAGCAGTGCAGGAAAGGAGAACAAAAGAAGTTAATTCAGCAGCCTGTAAAAAAGGTTTGGAGACCGGTGAATAATTCTTTGGCTATTCCCGCACTGCATTCAGATAAACCAGCCTTTCGAGCATTAATAAGCCTGTGCAGGTGGAAGGAAGATCCCCTGTAGGACATCAAACTCCTCTGAAACGACTGGTAAAGATGCACACGAGAGAGGTGGTTCAAGCTGGCTATAGTGCTGATACTTTTTGGAGCTTTTTCCTACAAAGAGGTAGCAGCTTCCCCGCCAAAGAAAAGAAGTGGAGAAAATGGTGATGAGGTTAACCCTAATTTGTCTAATGGATAGGATTGGTTTTTGGAACATTAGAGGGATGAATAGAGTAGGAAAACAACGAGATGTTAATTATTTTTTGCAACTTCAAAATATAGGTTTGTTTGGTTTACTAGAGACCAAAATAAAGAATAAGGCCTTCACAAAGGCTGCAAGTACTTTTTCTAATTGGTGTATCACAACAAATAATGGCTATCATTCTGGTGGACGCATTTGGGTAGTTTGGAAGCCTAATCTCTTTAGGGTGAACGTGTTGGAGTATAATGCTCAGTATATCCATATGAAAGTGGATTCTCTGGAGGATAGGAGGACTTTTTGGTTCACTATGGTTTATGCTTTTAATGGGATGCATGATAGAGAGCCTTTGTGGGATAATTTGAGACGGGTAGCTTGTGCTGTATCAGGTCCATGGGCAGTTGCAGGGGATTTTAATTGTGTTCTGTCTGCTTCAGAGAGAGTAGGTGGGAGTACTCCCTCTAGTGAGATGGAGCCTTTTAGAAGATGTGTGTCTGACTGTGGGGTGATGGATATTACTGCTATAGGGGCATTGTTTACATGGAATAACAAACAGAAGCCTCAAGATAGGATTTATAGCAAGCTTGATAGATTCCTGGTGAATAAGGCCTGGTGTGACAGCTTCACTGATGTGTACGCACAATTCCTCCCTGAGGGGATGTTTGATCATACACCATGTATTCTTAAAAGCTCTAATCAAGGCCAAAGTAAGAGATGCTTCAAGTATTACAATATGTGGGGTGGATCTAAGAAGTTTTTACCCATTGTGAGGGAGAATTGGGATAAAAGTAGGCCTGGCACACCTATGTTCAGACTGGCTAAGAATTTGAAGCAGTTGAAACCTGAGTTAAAGAGGTTGAACAAGGAGGGATACAGTGACATTGAGAATTCTGCTAATATTTTGCAGAAGCAGGTGGAGGATATGCAAGAGGTAATTAATAAAGATCCAACAAATATGCAGCTTATCTCTGAAGAATATGAAGCCTTACTGCAATTACAGGAGTTAACCAGGGCCAAGGAAAGCTTTTTGTCTCAGAAATCCAAGCATGAATGGATTAAGGATGGGGATGTCAACAGCTCTTATTTTCATTGCTTGCTGAAGAAAAGGAGGAGTATGAATAAGGTGGTAATGGTAGAAGATATGAGGGGTAAGTTATGTGACACCCAAGAGCAAGTTCAGGAAGCATTCCTTGAATACTATCAGAGTTTGCTGGGAACAAGCCAGGATATAAAGAAGATTCATAGGAGTATTATCAACAAAGGCCCTGTATGTAATGATGCTCACTGGGCTAGCTTGAGGAGACCTGTTACAGGAGAGGAGGTAAAGGAGGCAATGTTTAGCATTCCTGATATAAAATCACCTGGACCAGATGGCTACACTAGTAAGTTCTTCAAAGATGCTTGGGGAGAGGTTGGAGGAGATGTTATAAGAGCTGTTCAGGACTTCTTTCAGAATAGGCAGCTTCTTAAGCAGCTCAACTCTACTACCTTAACCTTAATTCCTAAGGGTGATAGACCAAAGAGTGTACTTCAATTTCGACCTATAGCCTGCTGTAATGTAGTGTATAAGGTCATATCCAAAATTCTATGTACCAGGCTTGCTGATGTGCTGCCACAATTAGTGGGACAAAATCAAGGTGCTTTCATTCAACAAAGAAGCATTCAGGAGAATATTCTAATCTGCCAGGATTTGATAAGATTGTATGAAAGACCTCATGCCTCCCCAAGATGTTTGTTCAAGATAGATTTGCGAAAGCTTATGACACAGTGGAGTGGGAGTTTGTAGGGCAGCTATTAGAGGAGCTCAAATTCCCACCTGAGTTTATTGAAATGCTAATGCAGTGCATCACTACTACTACATACTCCCTATCTGTAAATGGAGAATTGTTTGGGTACTTCCAGGGCAAGAGGGGCCTCAGGCAGGGGGACCCCTTGTCGCCTTTGATTTTCACTCTTTGTATGGAATACTTGACCCGTACTCTGCAATATGCTTCCTCAAAGTATGACTTCAAATTTCACCCCTTATGCAAAAAGCAACGGTTAACTAGTCTGATGTTTGCAGACGATGTTCTTCTGTTTAGTAAGGGGGATGCCAACTCCATCATGTTGCTGTTGAAATCTTTTGCTACTTTCTCTAAAGCAAGTGGACTGAAAGTTAGTGCTCAAAAATCAAGTGCCTATTTCAGAAATGTACCTGAGCAGATAAAGAATGAAATCTTGCAGGTTTCAGGATTCACTGAAGGGAGCATTCCATTCAAATATCTAGGGATGCCAATACAAACTACCAGAATTGGAAGACAGGACTGTGAATGTCTGGTGGATAAAATCTGTTCAAGAATACATGGTTATGGATCAAGAAAGTTTTCTTATGCAGGGAGACTGGTAATTGTGAGAAGTGTGCTTAACTCATTGCATTCATATTGGGCTTCCATTTTTATCTTACCCAAAGGAATAATGAAGAGAATAGAGGCAGTGTGCAGGAACTTCTTTTGGGACAATAGTGCAGATTACAGGAGATCTCCTCTTGTGGGATGGGATACTGTCTGTAGACCAAAGGAAGAAGGGGGACTAGGACTGAAAGATCAGGAAAAGTGGAACAAGGCTATGATAGGCAGGCTTGTTGACTGGGTAGCTGAGAAAAGGGATTCAATTTGGGTACATTGGGTTCATAATAACTACCTAAAGGGACGGGCGTGGATGGAGTACTCCCCTACCACGAATTCGAGTTGGATTTGGAGAAGAATATGCAAGGTTAAAGAGGAAATGGCTGCTGGATATACAGATGGCAAATGGGAGGTACAGCAGGATGGTTATACACCAGCTGGGTGTTATAACTGGTTTAAGGGGAATTGGCCTTGTGTCACTTGGTATAAGGTAATCTGGAATGGATGGGCTATTCCCAAGCATCAATTTTTGGGGTGGCTAATTGCACATGAAGCTCTGAACACGGTTGCTAGATTGAAGAGCTTTGGTATGGACATAGAGGACAAGTGCTACTTATGTGGAGTGGATGAAGAATCTGCAGGTCACTTGTTCTTTGAGTGCATGTACAGCACAAGGGTCATTACAGAATTAAACAGGCAAACAAGGTGGGACTTCCCCATGAGGAATGTGGTTCACTGGTGTGAGCAGAGGACGGGAACAAAGGCGCAAAGAGGGGTGCAGTCAGCTTTGATGTTGAGTGCACTATACCAGGTCTGGAAACAGAGAAACAAAAGCAAAAATGAAGCTGTTTTGGTACGGCCTGAGTGTGTGGCAAAGATGATTATGGATGAGATGAGGTCACGAGTTCGAGGCTTGGAAAGAGCTACCCTAACACAGGCTGAGAGAGATTGGTTTATTAAAATGCGTCTAGTAGAATGATATTTTACTTATGTTGGCTTGATAAACTTTTGTAATTATCATTTGATATATATATATTACACTCACATTTCACCAAAAAAAAAAAGTTTTGGGTGGCACCACCGTAGACTAGGGGGAGGTCGAAACGGTGGTGCTATGGTGTCTGTGTGCATGGGTTGGCGACGAGCTGAATGGTGGTGATAGAATAGAGTATTGTTGACAGCGGTGGTGGCAGAACGCGGCAAATCAGGGGCTGCTCAGGGAAGGAAGGTGGTGAGGGGATGCGTCAGGCTGGTTTGGGGGCTGTGGGTCGACTCACCGGCGGGAGTCGACCACGGTGGCGGTGACCGGTGGTGGCCAGGCCAGACCTGGTGTCATGGCCTGGTGGTTGCCGACGTTAGGTGGCGGTTGTGCGTGTTGTTCAAGGCGGCGTAGGGTAGTGTGTTGTGTTTGTTTCGAAACGGGTTTTTATTAGTTTAATCGTTATAATTCGTTAATCGGTCGTATTCTTAATTAATTAATTTAATTCCCGAGTTGATTAAAATAATTAAAGACGGGTTTTGAGTCGGGTGTTTAGTTGTTCAAATGTTGATTCGGGTTTTTCTTAAATCGCATAATTCGTTAATCCTTTAATTATCATTTTGGTTTTAGTTCCGAGTTATTTAAAATAAAATAATAATTAATAATAATTAATTAATTAGAGACGGGTTTGTTAAAATGAAAAAGTTACTATATCGGAAAGTTTCCATTTTAAGAAATTCTACTTTAATAACTCGTCTATTTTTTGAGAAGTTGGGTCAAATACTAATCGGGTTATTTTAGCTATCAATTGGGCATAAGTTTGGTGTCGGGATTGTATTTCGGAAAGCTTCTATGTTGGGAGATTTCTATATTTAGTAGTTAGTAATTATAAATATTATAATTGTTTTAGGTGACGGATTCGTGAAGGATCAATAATCAGATTCGTTGCTTTATTTTCGGGACTGCTTAAACTGCTTAATTGGATTTGCTGGCACTTTGAGGTAGGGAAATACACTTGACTTATTATCGTTGTGGTTGAATTGTGTTGACTTGATTCGTGGTTGTTGATTTACGTTATGATTCATATACGAGAAGGTGATTGACTGAATTGATCGTGTTGAGTTTGTTATCACAACATTCGGTAGCTGGCATGATTTCATTCATTAATATATATATTTTGTTGCATTAGTTTCTGTTGAGCATTCATATGCATTGGAGTTGGAGGATGGTGTAGGAGTGACGATGTTGAGATACGATGTGAGTTGTGATAAGGCCCAAAGGCGGGTTCTGCAGACTTGCCCTGGTGTCCTCAACAAGGAGCAGGCGGATCGGCTACGGTCGATATATATAGTCTACCGGGGATCGGTATGGCTGGGTTGTCCGGGTTATGAGATGAGATATGAGTTGAGATGGAGATGGAGGTGACGGAGGAGCATGCATATCATATTTTATTGTTTCATTGTTTTCCCTACTCAACCTCGTGGTTGACCCTGTGTATTCGTGAACACCTGTGACGATCCAAATAATGGGGAGCAGACTTGACAGGTTTATGAGACAGGATGGGAGCTTGATGGGCGTGAGACATTGGATCAGAAGACTTAGTAGCTAGACCCTTATTTAGAAGACTTTCACTTTTATTTATATTAGTTCTTTGTAATTTGATGTAAAAGAGGTTTTGTAATAATTAAGTTAAAGTAATTGTATAATTTGCCTTGGAGTTTAATTTGTTATTCACTACCTCGAAACCGAGATGGTAACAAATCCGGTTTATTAGGGAATGTCTTGACGAAGGCCTCTTTTATAAACCGGGGTGTTACAAAGTGGTATCAGAGCACTTTGATGATTCACATGATATGCATTGGTTCCAATGATAGTCGTTATAGTTACGTTTAATTGAGCCGTGAATATAACTGAGTAAAGAAGTGCAACTAAAATCCTGATGATTGAAGTAATAGTCGCTCATTAGTAAAGATAGGACTGAAATGAATAAGATGAACCTGTAAATTACGATATATGAGTCGACACCTAAGCTTGTTTTGTTTAAAGGAATTGAATTAAGTTTATCTGATTTTGAGTTTCGTAGTATGCTGTAAATGGATTCTATGACGGCCCTGTAATAAGATTATGTTAAGAAAATTATTCACCGTCCAGTATGAAAGTAAAAGTTTTGAAAATAAAGTTAAATTTTGTCGTGTGAGTATAAATTTAATGAGATTTCCAAATGATTAATCCGGTTGCATGGTTTCATAATTTTGCTAGTCGGGGGGGGGGATGAAACTAGAACGGAGTCACAAGTAGTGGGTTAATTTAGTCATGTTGTTCGTTCATGTAGCGAATTGGTGGGTTGTGGTTAGTTACGAATGTCGAAACCGGTTGTTTTTTTTTTTTTTTTTTTTTTTTTTTTTTTTTTTGGCGATTCTGTGTCTTTACCTAAATCTGTACAATTAAGTAATGGAAAGTCAGACTGGACCTATTAGGTTATAAATTTTCATAAATCAATTTATCAAGTGTTGACCCTAATTCTTCTCTTATGTGATTGATCCCCTATGTTTCTAAGGTATGAGATTACAATGATTGATAAAATAAATAATTACTAATGATTTTTACTGGTAACGGTAGCTTCCTTGAGAGAGTTGGTATATTGATTGTCTTTGGTAAGGATTAGTTAACTGAGCGTGAGTTGTGAATCTTTTATCCTCTTTCAGTTGTTAGCAGTAGTTTGAGAACTTTAGTTATAATAATGAAGGTTACGAGGACGTAACCATGATTTTAGTTGGGTAGGATTGTAAAATCTTGATGTTTAATTTGCACTTGTTTGTAGATTGTGGTTTTGATCAAGTTGATGTTTCGTTGTGGGGTACCTATGCAAATGAGTTATATACGTTTTGTTCCTACTTCTGTTAGTTGGTTGATGTGTAAAGTGAGAGTGTAGTTAAACTACGGGTATTGAGTTGTGAGTTAGCCTATGAGCCGAGTTATATTTACGGGAGTTATGTTTACGGTCCAGTGTGACCATGGTGATTGAGTTACTTGAGTTGAGATCGGAATTTAGATGGAAGATGACAGTGTTCTCAGGTGATTATTTAGTTGTTATACATTTGCGTTCTCAGGTAGTTATTAGCCGCAGTTAATTGGGTTAAGTGAAGATGAGTTAAACTTCGGGACGAAGTTTATTTTTAGGAGGGCAGAATGTAACATTCCGTGTTGTTATGTTTAATGGATGTGTCAAAAGTGTGTGTTAACCGTGTTAGAAATGCGTGACGTCCGTAAGTACGATATGCAATACCCTTCTGAGGTTTGGGTACGGGAGCGAACTTCGGGACGAAGTTCATTTTAAGGGGGGAAGACTGTAATACCCCGTATTTTTTATATATAATAAATTAAATGGATATTATTATATATTAATTATTATACATTTATATTACTAATTATGTCGGGATAATAGTTGAGTCGATAATTACATTAGGCTATCGTAAGTTATTTGAGACGGGTTTATACGGAATTCGAAATGCGAGCTAACCCATTTACCCTCGACCCATTTGATGTTCAGCCCAATTAAACCCTAAGCCCATTAACCCTAACCCTAATTATAACCTAAACACTACCCAAACCCTTCCCTCGACCCGCCTCCCTCACGCCTCCCTCTTTCATCAGCCCAAATCTCAACCCTCACGCATAGAGAGAGAGAGAGAGAGAGACTGAGCTGGGTTGTTGTCAGTGCAGCAAAGAAGAGATAGGGGCGGTTGTCGACGTTCATAGGCGGCTATGGTGGCGGTGGTGGTGACGGAAAGGTAAGCATTCAACCTCATTTCCTCTGTTTTCGTTTTATGTCGAGGTTTTGAGTATTGTTTCGTGTCTTGGGGAGGGGATGCTGGTGGTTGTTGGCGGGGTAGAGGAGTAGTGTGGTGAGTGGCGAGTAACGTGGTGGTTGTTGGGGTGGTTGTAGGTGGTTAGGGTGGCAGAGACAGGCGGTATCGATTAAGGGGGCAAAATGGGTGTGGTTACGGGTTTCAGGGGAGTTTGAGACGGGTAAGTTTTGGGTGGCACCACCGTGGACTAGGGGGAGGTCGAAACGGTGGTGCTATGGTGTCTGTGTGCGTGGGTTGGCAACGAGCTGAATGGTGGTGATAGAATAGAGTATTGTTGACAGCGGTGGTGGCAGAACGCGGCAAATCAGGGGCTGCTCAGGGAAGGAAGGTGGTGAGGGGATGCGTCGTTTGGTTTGGGGCGTGGGTCGACTCACCGGCGGGAGTCGACCACGGTGGCGGTGACCGGTGGTGGCCAGGCCAGACCTGGTGTCATGGCCTGGTGGTTCTTTGGCGTTAGGTGGCGGTTGTGCGTGTTGTTCAAGGCGGCGTAGGGTAGTGTGTTGTGTTTGTTTTGAAACGGGTTTTTATTAGTTTAATCGTTATAATTCGTTAATCGGTCGTATTCTTAATTAATTAATTTAATTCCCGAGTTGATTAAAATAATTAAAGACGGGTTTTGAGTCGGGTGTTTAGTTGTTCAAATGTTGATTCGGGTTTTTCTTAAATCGCATAATTCGTTAATCCTTTAATTATCATTTTGGTTTTAGTTCCGAGTTATTTAAAATAAAATAATAATTAATAATAATTAATTAATTAGAGACGGGTTTGTTAAAATGAAAAAGTTACTATATCGGGAAAGTTTCCATTTTAAGAAATTCTACTTTAATAACTGTCTATTTTGAGAAGTTGGGTCAAATACTAATCGGGTTATTTTAGCTATCAATTGGGCATAAGTTTGGTGTCGGGATTGTATTTCGGAAAGCTTCTATGTTGGGAGATTTCTATATTTAGTAGTTAGTAATTATAAATATTATAATTGTTTTACGTGACGGATTCGTGAAGGATCAATAATCAGATTCGTTGCTTTATTTTCGGGACTGCTTAAACTGCTTAATTGGATTTGCTGGCACTTTGAGGTAGGGAAATACACTTGACTTATTATCGTTGTGGTTGAATTGTGTTGACTTGATTCGTGGTTGTTGATTTACGTTATGATTCATATACGAGAAGGTGATTGATCAATTGATCGTGTTGAGTTTGTTATCACAACATTCGGTAGATGGCATGATTTCATTCATTAATATATATATTTTGTTGCATTAGTTTCTCATTGAGCATTCATATGCATTGGAGTTGGAGGATGGTGTAGGAGTGACGATGTTGAGATACGATGTGAGTTGTGATAAGGCCCAGCGGGTTCTCGCAGACTTGCCCTGGTGTCCTCACCGGAGTGAATGGGCGATCGGCTACGGTCGATATATATAGTCTACCGGGATCGGTATGGTCAAGGTTGTCCGGGTTATGAGATGAGATATGAGTTGAGATGGAGATGGAGGTGACGGAGGAGCATGCATATCATATTTTATTGTTTCATTGTTTTCCCTACTCAACCTCGTGGTTGACCCTGTGTATTCGTGAACACCTGTGACGATCCAAATAATGGGGAGCAGACTTGACAGGTTTATGAGACAGGATGGGAGCTTGATGGGCGTGAG
The DNA here is from genome assembly GCF_048544455.1 of Silene latifolia. Lineage (NCBI taxonomy): Eukaryota > Viridiplantae > Streptophyta > Magnoliopsida > Caryophyllales > Caryophyllaceae > Silene > Silene latifolia. The sequence continues at coordinate 66,937,365 of NC_133536.1, read as the reverse complement.
ACATTGGATCAGAAGACTTAGTAGCTAGACCCTTATTTAGAAGACTTTCACTTTTATTTATATTAGTTCTTTGCAATTTGATGTAAAAGAGGTTTTGTAATAATTAAGTTAAAGTAATTGTATAATTTGCCTTGGAGTTTAATTTGTTTTTCACTACCTCGGGAAACCGAGATGGTAACAGTCCGGTTTATTAGGGAATGTCTTGACGAAGGCTTCTTTTATAAACCGGGGTGTTACAGGAAAAATGGGTGTGGAGATGACTGATGGTGATTAGGCGTGCGGCAACGGTGGTCGGCATCCTCGCCGACGTCGTGAAGGTAATAGTGTGTGTTGCCAATGTGATTTGGTGGTTGCCGGCGTAGAGGGCTGACTAAGTGGTCATGGATGTGTGAAATGGAAATATGGGAATGGCGAGTTGTTGGTGGGGTTTTCCACGCTATTTTGTTTTAATAAAGGCCCGTGATTGATTTAGTCTTATGATTAGTTCGTTCTCACCGTTCTCACCGAGTGTTCGTTCTCACCGGATCCTAAATATATATATATATATATATATATATATATATATATATATATATATATATATATATATATATATATATATATATATATATATATATATATATATATATATATATATATATATAGTGTTATGTTTGTTGTTTGTCGTTTTGTATATAAACATAGCTGATTGGTAGTGATGAGTTACACATGTGGGTAGTATACGAGTCATCATAACTCGATGTAGTGGGGGGCACTCGATCGAGTAGGTGAGTGACTCGATCGAGTGGGTGTGACTCGATCGAGTGGGTTATTTTACGTTTCTGGGCAGTAGTCTGTTTTTGGGCACTCGATCGAGTAGGTTTGGGCACTCGATCGAGTGGGGGTCAGCTCGATCGAGCGAGGAGGTGGCTCGATCGAGTACATTTTTGGATGCATTCTGGTCAGGTTCTGGAGTTGAGGCACTCGATCGAGTAAGTGGGCAACTCGATCGAGTGGCCTCAACTCGATCGAGTGGGTTGTGGTACTCTATCGAGTGGGTTCTGTACAAGTTGTTTTCGTGTTTTGAGTATGGGATGTGTGTTTATGTTTGTTTTTCCTTATATAGTTTCAAGATGCCGCCAAAGAGAAACGCGTTGTATGCGAGGGCTGAGAACATGATCGTAGATGAGATAGTTAAGATGTTGGAGCACCAAGATGCTCTTACTGAGGCTTTAAGGAAGTTCGGAAAAGATAAGGAGGCGGGTGTAGATTTCGCCAAGATGAGTATCAATATAGCGAGGTTTAACCCTAAAGAGTACGTGGGCACTGGGGCGCCAATTCTTCTGGATAATTGGCACAGGGAGATGGAAAACATACTCAATGTGGTTCATTGCCCAGAGGAATTTCGAGTGGAACAAGCTGCGTTCTACTTGAGGGAAGCAGCCGGAGAGTGGTGGGATAAGGTTAGGGTGAGTGCTCTGGATCTATATGTGAGACAGGGGTTATCTGCTATACATTGGGATGAGTTTAAGAGGGCTATGGGGCGAGAGTTTGTGCCAGAGCATGTGCATAACAAGCTAAGAGAGGAGTTTGATGACTTCAAGATGACTTCTGATATGACAGTTGCTGAGTATTATCACAAGTTCAACGAGAAGTCTAGGTACGCAGAGTATATGAGGCTGAGCCAAGAGAACTTGGCATTGAGATTTGAGAAGGAGTTGACACCCAATATTATGGAGAAGTTGCCGGTAGGGGTCCTTACTGATGTTAAGGAGGTATATGAGCGTGCTGAGAGAGCTGAGAGGTTGGTAGAGATGACTAAGGAGAACAGAGAGAGAGCTTCTGAGAAGAGGAAGGCTGAGAGTGAGGGGGTGGTCAGTCGAGTTACAAGAGGGGCGGCCATAACCAGGTGAGAGCTTATTCTTCGGGGTCGGGGTTCAGTGGTGGAGCGTCTTATGGGTGTGGCCGTGGTGGTGGTGGTAGCAGCTGGGATTTATCTTGTTTTAACTGTGGCGGTGTGGGCCACAAGAGGCATGAGTGTACCAGTGTTGTAGGCAGGAGTTTTCAGAGGCAACCACAGGGGAGTTTCTCTCAGGGTCCATCTCAGAGCTATGCTAGTAACAGACCGGCTGGGTCGTGGAATAATCAGGGTGGTCAAAGTAATAACAATGGTGGGGCTAACCATAATAGTGGTAATTCATATCAGAGACCGGCGACGAACAATAACCAGGAGTCGGCTGCTAAGCCGTCTACTTCAGCTAGTACTGTCCAGGGAGGTGGACAGAAGACCAGTGGTAAGTAGTTCATGATGGAGAAGAAAGCAGCTGAGGATGATGCTCACGTTATCACGGGTACTTTTCTTGTTAATGGAGTCTTTACCTTTGTTTTATTTGATTCGGGGACGTCACACTCTTTTGTATCGTCGAGTCATGCTAAGCTTTTGGGTTTGAGAGAGTTTGAGTCTGTAAAAGAGGAGGTGTTCATACCATCGGGTGAGTGTATATTGTGGGAGGTTGTATAGGGGTATGTCTATGATAGTTGGGCAGGTTGACTTACCAGTGGATTTATTAGAGTTTCCCTTAGATGGTTTTGAGATGATAGTTGGTATGGACTGGTTGGGTAAGTATAAGGCTAAGATAGACTGTCATCAAAAGAGAGTCTCTTTAAGAGGTCCTAAGGGGATTAGTGTGTCTTATCGTGGGTTTGTTGTCAAAACCAAAGTCAAGTTGATTGCAGTAGTGACCTTGAAGTCTTATCTGAGGAAGGGATGCCCGTTGATCTTATGCCATGTGAGAGATCATAGTATGGTGAGTCCGACAGTTGACCAGATACCAGTGGTGGGAGAGTTTCCAGATGTCTTTCCGTAGGAGATACCAGGGTTGCCACCGAAGAGGGAGATAGATTTCAGTGTGGAGTTGAAACCAGGGACGGGACCAATCTCTAAGGCCCCATACCATATGGGTCCTAAGGAGTTGGAGGAGCTGAAGAAACAGCTGGATGATTTGATTGAGAACGGGTACATTAGACCTAGTGTATTATCGTGGGGAGCACCAGTCTTGTTTGTGAAAAAGAAAGATGGGAGTTTGAGGTTGTGTATCGACTACAGAGAGCTGAAGGGTTACCGTGAAGAACAAGTATCCTTTGCCGAGGATACATGATCTGTTTGATCAGTTGAACGGTATAGCGGTCTTTTCTAAGATTGACTTGAGGTCGGGTTACCATCAGGTGAAGATTCGGGATGAGGACATACCGAAGACAGCTTTTACATCGAGGTATGGTCACTATGAGTATGTTGTGATGCCGTTTGGGTTGTCTAATGCACCTGCAGTGTTTATGGATTTGATGAACCGGGTCTTCAGTCAGTTTTTGGATCGGTTTGTTGTGGTCTTTATCGATGATATCTTAGTCTACTCTAAGACTACGGAGGAACATGAGGAGCATTTGAGGATAGTGTTGCAGACTTTGCGAGACAATCAGCTATATGCAAGGTTGTCTAAGTATGAGTTCTGGTTAGAGGAGGTTGCTTTTCTGGGGCATGTGATTTCAAAGAAGGGTGTAGCTGTGGATCCGGCAAAGATAGAGTCAGTTACTCGGTGGGAAGCACCGAAGAATGTAGTAGAGATCAGGAGTTTATTGGGTTTGGCAGGGTATTATCGACGGTTTGTGAAAGATTTCTCTAAGATAGCCAGACCTATGACAGCGTTGATGAGGAAAGAGAATAGGTTTCGTTGGGATGAAAGTTGTGAGATGGCATTCCAGACATTAAAGGAGCGTTTGACCACAGCTCCAATCTCGGCATTACCTGAAGGGTGTGAGAACTTTGAAGTTTATACGGATGCTTCAAAGAAAGGTTTGGGATGTGTGTTGATGCAGAACGGGAAGGTAATTGCTTATGCTTCTAGGCAATTGAAGCCTTATGAGGAGAATTATCCGACAGATAATCTGGAGTTGGGTGCAGTTGTGTTTGCTCTCAAGATTTGGAGGCACTATCTTTATGGGGCAACCTTTAAGGTGTTTTCAGATCACAAGAGTCTCAAGTACATCTTCACTCAAAAGGAGCAGAACATGAGACAGAGGAGATGGATGGAGATTGGGGATTATGACATGGATATTATATACCATGAAGGGAAGGCTAATGTGGTTGCAGATGCGTTGAGCAGGAAGAGTGTGCATTCTCTTTGCACAGCTTTGTCTTTGATGCGGTTGAGAGATGAGGTGGGGAAGATAGGGATACATATGATACAGAAAGGGGATGCTAGAGGGGACTTGACCGTGGAGCTAGACCTTTACGATGATATTCGCAAGAAACAAGCTTTGGATCCTAAGATTGAGGAGTGGAGAGCTGTAGTAGAGAAAGGAACATTGTCTAGATTCTCTATTCATGCAGATGGCAGTGTGAGATTCGATGGTAGGCGGTGTGTACCCAATGATTAGGAATTGAGAAAGATGATCATGACAAAGGCTCATTGCACACCATATTCGGTACATCCAGGCGGTGACAAGTTATATAAAGATTTGAAGAAGACTTTCCGGTGGCCTGGGATGAAGAAGGAAACAGCCGTGTTTGTGGCTCGTTGTTTAACTTGTCAGAGAGTTAAGGGAGAGCAGCGATGACCACAAGGTAAGATTCAGTCTATTGAGGTACCTGAGTGGAAATGGGAGTCCATCTCTATGGATTTTATAGTGGGTTTTCCGAGGAGTCAACAAGGTAATAACATGATATGGGTTATAGTTGATCGGTTGACCAAGTCAGCTTACTTTGTGCCGATGAAAGATAATTATACCAAGATACAATTGGCTTTGGCTTATAGGAAGCATGTGTTTCGCTTGCATGGGGTGCCTAAGGATATAGTGTCAGATAGAGATGCGAGGTTCATATCACGGTTTTGGAAAGAGTTGCAGGAGTTGATGGGAACTACTTTGAAGATGAGTACTGCATTTCATCCTGCGACAGATGGCCAGACAGAGAGAACCATCAAGACTTTAGAGGATATGTTACGAGCTTGTGTTATGGATTTTGGTGGTAGCTGGGAGGAGAGATTGGATCTGATTGAGTTTTCTTATAACAACAGCTATCACACGAGTATTGGTATGGCACCGTTTGAGGCTTTGTATGGGAGGAGGTGTAGGAGTCCGATTTGCTGGGATGATAGAGCTGAGGCAGTGGTTTTAGGACCACAGATGGTACATGAGATGGTTGAACAGGTTAAGCTGATCAGACAAAAGATGAAAGCGGCCCAGGATCGACAAAAGAGTTATGCAGATTTAAATCGTCGTGACATAGAGTTTCAGGTTGGGGACAAGGTTCTTTTGAAAGTGTCTCCTATGCGTGGGGTCATGATATTCGGTAAGAAAGGGAAGCTGAGCTAGAAGTTTATCGGACCATATGAGATTTTGGATCGTGTGGGTGAGGTTGCTTACCGGTTAGCTTTGCCAGCTACTTTTGATAGGGTGCATAATGTGTTTCATGTGTCTCAGTTACGAAAATATGTGAGAAATCCTTCACATGTGTTAGATGTAGAGAACAACGAGTTGGATGAGTCCTTGTCTTATCTTGAGGTGCCGAAACAGATTCTTGATCGCAAGGTTAGGAAAACTAGACATGGGGAAACGATGTTGCTTAAGGTTCTTTGGTCTAACCATGAGGTTGAGGAGGCTACTTGGGAGGCGAAGGAGGCTATGAGGGAGCGGTATCCGTCTCTTTTTGATCAGGTATGTGTGGTTACGGGGACATAACCATGTTTCTTTTAGGGGGTAGGAGATGGCCGCATAAAGTTTTTGTATGTTTTATGTTGGTTTTAGTACAGTTACTAGTTGTTTTGTGTCGGTTTGAGTGTTGTTTGGGAGTTGTGTTTTTGAGTCTTGTTTTGAGTTTTGGTTATGTTGTTGTGTCGGAGTGGAAATAGTATGTTTTGTTTTGTCTATGGGTTGAACTCCGGGGACGAAGTTCTTTTTAAGGAGGGAAGATTGTAATACTACGGTTTTCTATGTCTATGGGTACTCTATCGAGTGGGACTTACTCTGTTAAGTAAGTAGCTTTTTACGCAAAACAGTAGTCTGCCTGTTGGGTACTCGATCGATTAAGTATGACACTCGATCAAATAAGTCACTTACTCAAACGAGTAAGTGTGTTATACGGGATTGTTAGCCGGGTTTTGTGAATAACGCGAGATTAATATAAAAAGCATTCGTCATTATTTCCTAAACACTTTTATCATTCTAAAAACCTTTCAAGTGGAGATTAAGAGTAACGTTGTTCGCATCTCTCGCGTTATTAGCAAATCCCAAGGCTAGGTTCGTCGGATTGTCTCGTTCGTTATACCGTTGTGATCGTCGTGTCAAGGTTAAGCTTCTAATATAATTTTTATACTGTTTTGTTAAGTTTGGTTAAACTCTAATTGGGTAGTTTTGGGGGATTTGGGAGTGTTATGATGTGCTGGTAGTAATCGTATGTATACATGTTATAGGAGGAGGATTCGTAGAGGAGAAGTTCTGATTAGATGCTAGACGGTCTCGTGTGATTGCTATTCCAGGTAGGGTTTCCCTACTCAGTATTGATTACATGGTTGTGTTGGTAATTGACTGTTGTTGTTGTATATCGTATTGGCTTTGGATTCTGATTTGGTGATTGTTGGTAATGTAATGTGATTATCGTATAACTGTCCGTGGTTTGCGAGGTGCGTCCTTGGCTGAGTGGAGTCACTTACGGGAGTGGCTTCACGCTCTTGATTCACCCTCTGTGGAACCTGCCACAGGAGGGGATGTGCAAACTAAGGAACATGGGTTTATCGCTCGGATGAGATGAGCGGGGCTTAGGTGGGAACGGCTGTGGTCCCCCACTGGCGGTGTGGAATACTTATTGCGATGAGTATTCTGGCAGGATTACACACTTTAGTGTGTAGTCAGGTGTGTGGTGATGTGACGGAGTTGGTGGATTGGATTGGTTTGTAATGTTATTTTATTGTAGCTGTTTATTTTGTGTAATTAGTACTCACCCCGTTTAATTGTTTTAAAAACTGTAGTGATCCATTCGGGGATGGTGAGCAGTTATTGAGCAAGTATGAGTTGATGCGCATGGGATAGCTGGGCTGAGTCACCACGAGCTGTCTTAGAAGTCTTCCGCTGTGTCGAACATTCTTTCATTTTGTTTAGTTGGTTTGACATTTTTGAGAATAGTTGTATTTTATATTATCAGTTTTGGTTGGACTTGTATCACGTTAAACTATTTATTAAAGTACGTTTCTTTATGGTATATTTGATTATCATTGCCTCGGGTAACCGAGATGGTAGCACTTCCATGCCTTAAGTGGTCCTGGTAAGGCATTTGGAGTATGGGGGTGTTACAAGACATCCGAAGTAAATGAGAGCGTTACCATCTCGGTTTCCCGAGGTAGTGAATAACAAAGTCCAACTCACCAAAGTACTTTAAATTAAAACTTAGCGATTACATGTTTGTTACAACTTAACCAAACTAAACTTAATCTAAAAAAAGATACAACGCACATCGGAATTAAATAAGTGATTAAATAATCTATATGGTCTAGACTTCTAGGTAGACTAGCCATGTCCCCACGCATCCCACAGCTCCGAAGTCTGCTAATCTTTAGTACCTGTCAAATCTGCTCGCCATTATGGTTCATCACAGGTGTTCACGAATACACAGTCAACCACGAAGTTGAGTAGGAATAAACACTAACAACAAGAACATACGATAACAATTCACTTTCCATTCTCATAGCACTACTCCCTTAACAATGTGCTCCTTCTCATGACTTAGCACACCTCCCTTAACAACGTGCTCACATTATTTTGGTACCCCTCCCTTAAAAACGTACCGCCATTATGTAATAGTACCCCTCCCTCACAATGTACATATTACCATCACCCCAGAGTAAAAACTCTGATGTGACTCTTAATTGCGCACTTAGTCCCCTAATTGAACCTATTTTTCATACTAATATAGCATTTCATGGCCATTTTATCCGTCAATTCCTTCCTATTTTGCTTTCCTATTGCATTGTATATGTCTTGTAGGAAAGAAGATAATGAGGTGGAATTCCCGTCCCCGTGCATATTTGGAAGCTTGTTGGCGATATTGGATGGACTAGTATGAAGAGGAGGCAAGAATGATGACCAAGGATGTACGAATATAGAGTATATAGAAGGATCATAGGCTTAAAAGCAAGGATGACGAGAAGGAAGCCATTACAAGAAGAAATTGCTCAGAACAAAACCAAGAGTTTTTTGTTTGGCTCTGAAAGTATGCTATATGAAACGAAATCGAAAAATCAAGTGGTCTAGGCTTTTGAATCACTCCAGTAGGAGTCCGGATGAGGAAATGACGTCCGTTTTACAATCCGAGCTCAAATAGACAAACTGGCCGCCAATCCGCCAATCCGCGCGTCCCGAGACTCAAGACGAGCGTACCAGACTCAAGACGAGCGTGCCAGACTTAAGACGAGCGGATTGTTAGACATTAAAAAAGAGAAGCACTCTGCCCAGGGATCCGAGCGGATCGAGCACGATCCGGGCGTCTCAGAACACCATGATCTGAGCGTCTTGCTCCCAGGACGAGCGGATTAGAGAGCTATGATCCGGGCGTCCCGATGCCAATCCGAGCGGATCCCTTGACAGACTGGCCGTGCTCCAAGCTGATCCGAGCGGATCGTGGTAGGACTAACAACATGATATGCGCATTTCCTTCGGGACTTGCATTTCCCTACTCAACACTTTGCAATGCTATTTACTAATCTACCCTTGCTTAACCTAATGATGTACCACTATATATACTCCATTTGTAATAATCAAGAGATTAAGCCCTCTTAGAGGAGGCAAACCTTCCTTAGATTAGATTAGGAGTAGATTAAAATAGATTAATCTCAACCATTCCACAAAATTACACATTAATCTTTCCTTAAATATTATTCAAGTTTATTATTATTGGGTAATTGAAGATTATTGGGTTATTATTGGAGAATTGACAACTCTTCATCAATCAATCAAGTTTTTTTCTATTATTCTTTGCTTTATTATTTGGATCATCTCATATAGGTATAATCCCTTTCACTCTTGTTTAATTATTGTTAATCACATCATTTATTCATCATGTTTTGCTTTATTAGTATGATTGACAATCTTATTAACATGTTAAACATGATCATGAGTGAGTAGTCCTTTAGCTAGGATTAATGGGGAACTAGGAGAAATAAACATGGGGTTTATTCTATGCTTAATCTAATATGTTTTCATAATTAAATTGCTTGCTTGTTATGATTTCAACTTATGCACATGTTATGTTCGATGAAATGCGAGCCTATGAATCCCTGCATTTTTTGATCCATCACCTATCTTTTCAATGAGGCTTGTAAGCATATAAACCAACTCGAGCCTCATTAGACCATGCATAATGTTGAATAGGAAGGATTAAGTCGACTTGTAGGTGTTGTACAATCTAATCGATTCGGCTCCGGGACCCAAACCTTCGTAGGGATTGTAAGCTTATACACCAACTCGATCCCATCACAACAATAAGTGCTTGCATATAATTGAGAACATGTTTGTATGATCAACTCCCATGAATCCCCTATGAACCCATGATATCCTAGCATCTTTAGTCATTTGTTTACATCCTTCCTTTTATTACTTGTTTTACTTTATTACTTGCATTTGTCTAGAACACAACTACAAACCCAAATCATTTGTGACACTAGCATGAATTAAGATAGATAGACTTAGAACCCAGATCACACCGTCCCGTGGATCGACCTCGACTTAACCACTAACTAGTTGTTTGTTGAGAAACAATTAAATCACCTCATCACAATTATTATTAACTACCAACACAATGTAATATAATTCTCCCTTCCAACAAATACGATAATATCAACCAGCACAATGCAATATAATTCTCCCTTCCAACAAATATAATAATATCAACGTATGAACAATTCACATATGATCAATTCCACTTTAATATAAATCATCCATTATACCAAACATTAACGAATAAAAGTTGAGTAGGATTTATCCCTACATGACAAGCAATTCCAATTAAGCAACTCAAGCGTTCCAAATAATTAAAGTAACCGAACCCGATTATAATTTCTATACAAATCGTCACCTAATAAAAAATTAAAATTCAATTATTTATTTGTAATTCAATTTATTATATTAATTTATTCAATTATAATTTAATTATATTAATTATTTCCTGTCCGAATTATTATTGCGTAAAAACCCGTCTTAAAAATCCGTATCAATATTAGACATGACCCAATAAAATAATAAGAGTCCCGTATAATGCCAAACTTAGAACATGACAACAACCCTCCATACTTATACTCCCTATACCCTACAACCCGTGTAATGCCCAACCGACAACCACCATCTCCAACACCAGCCCCCCACCGAGAGCCACCTCTACCAATGATCCAGCCACCACGACAACCCAACGATCTGCCCACCACCCCGCCATAAACCACGACAACAACCCCCAAACAACAACAACAACACCAACACCATCAAACCTCCCTCAACTAACCCACGTAAAACCAACCAACCCGGCACCCACCATTCACTACCTTCAGCTCCACCATAACATACCACCACCTGCTGCCCAACCACTCTCCAAACACCAGCTACCACCACCTCCAACAGCCACAACCTCACGCCCTAGAAACAACAACCACAAGCATCACCAATACTGAAAACCCGACATATACAAACTCACGGTTTACTTACGACCACCACCACTACTACATGTAACCATCAGCAACCCAGCCACGACCAGCCACCATGCCCCAGCTACCTTGCTCTGTTAATGACACCGACAAAACCACTCACACAACACAACCTGTGTAACTCTCGGGTTTCCACCACCTAACATCGCCACAACCACCAGTGACCACCACCATGTTCTCCCTTGACCTACGGTGGTCCCACCACCAGCCACGACCCTTCACGACAACCCATGACCACCCATACGCGACACAAGACCCGTATAAACAACACTACACGCAACAACCACCACAACCGCTAACCACCACCTGCAACCATCTAGACACCACCACTAAGACCGCCCCCTGCCAACAAGACCAACCACCCGGGTCCCAAAACCATACAACAACCACACAAGGCACAAGCTCCGTCTTACCTGCTCACAACATCCCCCTTTTAGACGCCCAATCGCCACCCGCGGTGGTCAATAGTGGTCAAGGTCGGTCTTAATAGAGTCACGACGGTCAAGGGTAACTACTAAGGTCATCGGCATTGTTCACGGTGGTCCATATGGTGTATAAACGTTAACTTAATATATTAAGACGATATAAACATAAATTACGACGATCTTTACCTTTTATCGCTAATTGCTCCTTCCGTCTCTTAAAACTCCTCTATTATCTCTCAAGATAATCGGTTCAAAACTGGAAGAGCCAGATCAAGGACATCTCCGTAACCTAATAAGAGGATCCTAACCAATTTCTACCCGGGTTCATTTTATTAGACACATCCTAAATTCATTATTATATTCATTGGTTAGGCCTGAGGATTGTTTTTGCTCTGATACCACTTTGTAACACCCCCATTTATTCAGGAATCTTTAGCTAGATATGTAATACTACAGTTTTCTATGTCTATGGGTACTTTATCGAGTGGGACTTACTCTGTCGAGTAAGTAGCTTTTTACGCAAAACAGTAGTCTGCCTGTTGGGTACTCGATCGAGTAAGTGTGACACTCGATCGAGTAAGGGGTACTCAATCGAGTAAGTCACTTACTCGATCGAGTAAGTGTGTTATACGGGATTGTTAGCCGGGTTTTGTTAAAACGCGAGATTAATATAAAAGCTTCCGTCATTATTTTCTAAACACTTTGATCATTCTAAAAACCTTTCAAGTGGATATTATGAGTTAGGTTGTTCGCATCTCTCGCGTTATTAACAAATCCCAAGGCTAGGTTCGTCGGATTGTCTCGTTCGTTATACCGTTTTGATCGTCGTGTCAAGGGTAAGCTTCTAATATAATTTTTATACTGTTTTGTTAAGTTTGGTTAAACCCTAATTGAGTAGTTTTGGGGGATTTTGGAGTGTTATGATGTGCTGGTAGTAATCGTATGTATACATGTTATAGGAGGAGGATTCGTAGAGGAGAAGTTCTGATTAGATGCTAGACAGTCTCGTGTGATTGCTATTCCAGGTAGGGTTTCCCTACTCAGTATTGATTACATGGTTGTGTTGGTAATTGACTGTTGTTGTTGTATATCGTATTGGCTTTGGATTCTGATTTGGTGATTGTTGGTAGTGTAATATGATTATCGTATAACTGTCTATGGTTTGCGAGGTGCATCCTCGGCTGAGTGGAGTCACTTGCGGGAGTGGCTTCACGCCCTTGATTCACCCTCTGTGGAACCTGCCATAGGAGGGGATGTACACACTAAGGAACATGGGTTTATCGCTCGGATGAGATGAGCGGGGCTTAGGTGGGAACGACTGCGGTCCCCCACTGGCGGTGTGGAATACTTATTGCGATGAGTATTCTGGGAGGATTACACACTTTAGTGTGTAGTCAGGTGTGTGGTGATGTGACGGAGTTGGTGGATTGGATTGGTTTGTAATGTTGTTTTACTGCAGCTGTTTGTTTTGTGTAATCAGTACTCACCCCGTTTAATTGTTTTAAAAACTGTGGTGATCCATTCGGGGATGGTGAGCAGTTATTGAGCAGGTATGAGTTCATGCGCATGGGATAGCTGGGTTGAGTCACCACGAGCTGTCTTAGAAGTCTTCCGCTGTGTCGAACATTCTTTCATTTTGTTTAGTTGGTTTGACATTTTTGAGAACAGTTGTATTTTACATTATCAGTTTTGGTTGGACTTGTATCACGTTAAACTATTTATTAAAGTACATTTCTTTATGGTATATTTGATTATCATTGCCTCGGGTAACCGAGATGGTAGCACTTCCATGCCTTAAGTGGTCCTTGTAAGGCACTTGGAGTATGAGGGTGTTATAAAGTGGTATCAGAGCCACATCCGAGACATGAGTATCATGAAGACCGCATGGTATGATCTTTCCAATCTCCTTTTTCCACTTTATGTTAATGACTATGTGGCTTTATTTTGTTTGATGCGGTATGAACCAATGTGATTATAGGAGTCGCATTTAGATTATATGGCGTACTAGTTGATAGAAGCATTTGCATTAGGTTGTATAAATGTTAGTTGCATCATGGCATATAGTTGTATTATAGGAAATTTTTTGTGAAAACATCTATTTGGGAAACTTGACAAGTGTATATAGGCCCTTGTAGACACTTTTTCTTCTTGAGACTTTGCTTACTAGAATGCTTGTAAAACACCCTAGGATGTGTCATGGTAGTATCCTTTGACCCATGGATTAAGGCCTAGTCAAGAGTACCTTGTGGTGTGATAACTCCTTGGCTACCGTTTATTCCAAGGTGACCCTTGAAGCTATGCAACCATCTTCCATATTCTACCACATTTTGTCATCAAAAGGGAATAGGCACAAAAATCATCAAATTTGAGTTCAAGCAATGAAAAGAGAAAAAAAATAAAAGTTTGCAATTTGCATCAAAGAAGGGAGGAGTACAAAAATAAGAACTCCTATGCTTCAAATAAAAGGCACCCTCGTTACTAATTGGGGTGACTTTGAAAATGTTCAAAAGAAAATGCAAAAAGTTGAAAGTTGTCAAGTATTGAAATGCCAAACATCAAAAGCAATGGCAAAAAGAAAGTGTTCTCAAATGTCAAATGCCACAAGAAATTGGGGGGAAAAACAACAACAAAAGCAAACTCCCATATGAAACTCAAATACATATTGATCCCTTTTTCCATCGAATCCACTTTTGTGCATGGTAGAGAGGGGACGACCCTTCTTCTTGTCTAGGCAAGAAGGGGAATTCCGCGATCCTCCAGTGTTTCTAACATCATAAGGAGTCTACTCTTGATGAAAGCATTTAACAATTGAGGACAAAGGTACCATAGCTTGACACAACTTGGAGGTGATTTATTGGTATCCTTCTAGGCTTAGTCGTTTGAAGAAATCGTATCTATGATGGAATGTGTACCCTTAGATTGCTTCCCTTTTGGATAATTTCCGCCACTTAGATGAGGAAAGTGGCTATTCATTTTTGTAGATGCATCCATTACTTGCTTTTGCGTGCTTAATGCTTGGATGTATCGCCATTTTGGCAAGTCCCACCTTGCCTTGCAAGAAGGCATCCTACCTCATGGTTGTCTTGTTGTGAGTTGAAGAGCGGAGCGAGACCCGCTAATTGTCTCATATCGGCTATATTAGTAGGTTAGTTTAAATAAAGGTCCTAGTTGTAGTCATCTCTTTACTCGGGACGAGCAAAGGTTCGGTTTGGGGATGTTTGATGTGACTCATATTTGAGCACATTTAGTCCCCGAATTAACCTCGTTCCCATGCTTTATAGTGCATAATTGGGTCATTTACTATCTTTAGTTTCCCATTTTGCATATTCTTTGAGGTTTTGTCCCCTTGGTAGGAATGGAGTGCTAACCTTGCATTTACATGGCGAAATGGAGCTAAATTGATCGCATCTAATGACCAAGCATCAAAGAGAATACCAACACTAGAGGTCTAAGTAGATAATAAAGTGAAATGGGCAATGATGAAAGGATCCTTGCATCCCCGACACGATCCTTGCGGATTGTTGAGGAGCAAAAGAAGAAAAGCATACTGTCCCAGAATCCGAGCGGATCAGGCACGGTCCGGGCGTCTCTGAGCAGCAGAATCCGAGCATCTTGTGGCCAGGACGAGCGTCTTGCAGCAGCTTGAGCCGAGCATCTCACTCAGGATCCGAGCGGATCCTAAGGCAGAACAACCCGTGCCTCAGCACGGGACGGGCAGATCAGCACGTGACTAGCACGGAAATGCTCATTTCCTTCGAGAGGAGTATTTCCTCAACTTTTCTTAGGGTCTTAATAGTCATTTAAGCCCTTAGTAACCCTAATCTTTGTACCTAATATTTAGTATAAATACCTCATTGTACTACCTAGATTAGATCCATCTCTAATGCTCTCTTAATCACCTCTTAATTACTTCTTAATACTCTCTAATTAATCTTAATTTAGTTGTAATACAATTTCTGAATATTAATTATATCTTAATCTCTTCTTAATTTCTCTATTGTTCTTCATTTATTTTGGGTAATTAGAAGATTATTTGGGTTTATTTGGGAGATTGACAACCTTCCATCAATCATCAAGTACTTCTATTATTCTTTGCATTATTATTTTGGAATCTCCATAGGTATAATTCTCTTTACCCTTGCTTTAATTATTGTTAATTACTTTCATTTGTTCATCATGTTCAGCCTTGATAGTTTGATTGACAACCTTGTTAGCATGCTAAACTTGATAATGAGTGAGTAGTCTCCTAGCTAGGGTTAATGGCGAATTAGGGGAAACCAACATGGGGAATGATTCATGCTTAATCTAATATATTTTCATAATTTATTTGCTTGCTTGTTTTGATTTCAACTTATGCACATGTTATGTTTGATGAAATGCGAGCCTATGAATCCTTGCATTTTTTGATCCATCACCTATCTTTTCAATGAGGCTTGTAAGCTTATACACCAACTCGAGCCTCATTAGACCATGCATATAGTTGGATAGGAAGGATTAAGTCGACTTGTAGGTGTTGTACAATCTAATCGATTCGGCTCCGGGACCCAAACCTTCCTATGGATTATAAGCTTATACACCAACTCGATCCCATCACAACAATAAGTGCTTGCATATAATTGAGAACATGTTTGTATGATCAACTCCCATGAATCCCCTATGAACCCATGACACCCTAGTGCTTTTAATCAATTGTTTACATCTCCATTTATCTACCTTGCTTTGTTTTTTTTGATTTACTTTCATCTTGTTAATTAGTTTAGACCAATTTCATCTCAACTCAAATTGTGACACCCTAAGACACAACCATTTGCAGTTGAGAATCCTACATCAATACCCATCCCTTGGGATCTGACCTTTATTTACCTCTTTACTAAGAGTAGTTTGTAAAGTTATAAATATTGTTTTGGTTGGTAGCTTTTGACGACGAGTTTGAACCGAACCACGGAAATATGTGAGCGATCCTTCACATGTGTTAGATGGAGAGAACATCGAGTTGGATGAGTCCTTGTCTTAGTTTAAGGTGCCGAAACAGATTCTTGATCGCAAGGTTAGGAAAACTAGATATGGGGAAATGGTGTTTCTTAAGGTTCTTTGGTCTAACCATGAGGTTGAGGAGGCTACTTGGGAGGCGAAGGAGGCTATGAGGGAGCGGTATCCGTCTCTTTTTGATCAGGTATGTGTGGTTACGGGGACGTAACCATGTTTCTTTTAGGGGGTAGGAGACGGTCGCATAAAGTTTTTGTATGTTTTATGTTGGTTTTAGTACTGTTACTAGTTGTTTTGAGTCGGTTCGAGTGTTGTTTGGGAGTTGTGTTTTTGAGTCTTGTTTTGAGTTTTGGTTATGTTGTTGTGTCGGAGTGGAAAAAGTGTGTTTTATTTTGTCTATGGGTTGAACTTCGGGGACGAAGTTATTTTTAAGGAGGGAAGACTATAATACTACGATTTTCTATGTCTATGGGTACTCTATCGAGTGGGACTTACTCTGTCAAGTAAGTAGCTTTTTACACAAAACAGTAGTCTGCCTGTTGGGTACTCGATCGAGTAAGTATGACACTCGATCAAGTAAGTCACTTACTCGAACGAGGAAGTGTGTTATACGGGATTATTAGCCGGGTTTTGTTAATAACGCAAGATTAATATAAAAAGCTTCCGTTATTATTTCCTAAACACTTTTACCATTCTAAAAACCTTTCAAGTGGAGATTAAGAGTTACGTTGTTCGCATCTCTCGCGTTATTAGCAAATCCCAAGGCTAGGTTCGTCGGATTGTCTCGTTCGTTATACCGTTGTGATCGTCGTGTCAAGGGTAAGCTTCTAATATAATTTTTATACTGTTTTATTAAGTTTGGTTAAACCCTAATTGGGTAGTTTTGGGGGATTTGGGAGTGTTATGATGTGCTGGTAGTAATCGTATGTATACATGTTATAGGAGGAGGATTCGTAGAGGAGAAGTTCTGATTAGATGCTAGACGGTCTCGTGTGATTGCTATTCCAGGTAGGGTTCCCTACTTAGTATTGATTACATGGTTGTGTTGGTAATTGACTGTTGTTGTTGTATATCATATTGGCTTTGGATTCCTATTTGGTGATTGTTGGTAGTGTAATGTGATTATCGTATAACTGTCTGTGGTTTACGAGGTGCGTCCTCGGCTGAGTGGAGTCACTTGTGGGAGTGGCTTCACGCCCTTGATTTGCCCTCTGTGGAACCTGCCACAGGAGGGGATGTGCACACTAAGGAATATGGGTTTATTGCTCGGATGAGATGAGCGGGGCTTAGGTGGGAACGGTTGTGGTCCCCCACTGGCGGTGTGGGATACTTATTGCGATGAGTATTATGGCAGGATTACACACTTTAGTGTGTAGTCAGGTGTGTGGTGATGTGACAGAGTTGGTGGATTGGATTGGTTTGTAATGTTATTTTATTGTAGTTGTTTGTTTTGTGAATCAGTACTCACCCCGTTTAATTATTTTAAAAATTGTGGTGATCCATTCGGGGATGGTGAGCAGTTATTGAGCAGGTATGAGTTGATGCGCATGGGATAGCTGGGTTGAGTCACCACGAGCTGTCTTAGAAGTCTTCCGCTGTGTCGACCATTCTTTCATTTTGTTTAGTTGGTTTGACATTTTTGAGAACAGTTGTATTTTACATTATCAGTTTTGGTTGGACTTGTATCACGTTAAACTATTTATTAAAGTACATTTCTTTATGGTCTATTTGATTATCATTGCCTCGGGTAACCGAGATGGTAGCACTTCCATGCCTTAAGTGGTCCTGGTAAGGCACTTGGAGTATGAGGGTGGGTGTTACAAGACATCCCAAGTAAATGAGAGCTTTACCATCTCGGTTTCTCGAGGTAGTGAATAACAAAGTCCAACTCACCAAAGTACTTTAAATTAAAACTTAGCGATTACATGTTTGTTACAACTTAACCAAACTAAACTTAATCTAAAATAAGATACAACTCGCAGCGGAATTAAATAAGTGATTAAATAATCTATATGGTCTAGACTTCTAGGTAGACTAGCCATGTCCTCACGCATCCCACAGCTCCCAAGTCAGCTAATCTTTAGTACCTGTCAAATCTGCTCCCCATTATGGTTCATCACAGGTGTTCACGAATACACAGTCAACCACGAGGTTGAGTAGGAATAAACACTAACAACAAGAACATACGATAACAATCCACTTTCCATTCTCATAGCACTACTCCCTTAACAACGTGCTCCTTTTCATGACTTAACACACCTCCCTTAACAACGTGCTCACATTTTTTTGGTACCCCTCCCTTAAAAACGTACCGCCATTATGTAATAGTACCCCTCCCTCACAACGTATATATTACCATCACCCCAGAGTACAAACTCCCTCAACAACGTACATCTGACTGTAGCACAATTTATCACAATTTCCACATTCACAATCAACGATAACAATTAAATCACCTCATCACATTTATTATTAACTACCAACACTAGGTAATATAATTCTCCCTTCAAACAAATACGATAACATCAACCAGCACAATGAAATATAATTCTCCCTTCCAACAAATATAATAATATCAACGTATGAACAATTCACATATGATCAATTCCACTTTAATATAAATCATCCATTATACCAAACATTAACGAATAAAAGTTGAGTAGGATTTATCCCTATATGGCAAGCAATTCCAATTAAGCAGCTCAAGCGATCCAAATAATTAAAGTAACCGAACCCGATTATAATTTATTCACAAATCGTCACCTAATAAAAAATTATAATTCAATTATTTATTCGTTATTCAATTTATTATATTAATTTATTCAATTATAATTTAATTATATTAATTATTTCCCGTCCGAATTATTATTGCGTAAAAACCCGTCTTAAAAATCCGTATCAATATTAGACATGACCCAATAAAATAATAAGAGTCCCGTATAATACCAAACTTAGAACATGACAACTACCCTCCATACTTATACTCCCTATACCCTACAACCCGTGTAATGCCCAACCGACAACCACCATCTCCAACACCAGCCCCCCACTGAGAGCCACCTCTGCCAATGATCCAGCCACCACGACAACCCAACGATCTGCCCACCACCCCACCATAAACCACGACAACAACCCCCAAACAACAACACTAACACCATCAAACCTCCCTCAACTAACCCACGTAAAACCAACCAACCTAAAACCCACCATTCACTACCTTCAGCTCTACCATAACATACCACCACCTGCTGCCCAACCACTCTCCAAACACCAGCTACCACCGCCTCTAACAGCCACAACCTCACGCCCTAGAAACAACAACCACAAGCATCACCAATACTGAAAACCCGACAAATACAAACTCACGGTTTACTTACGACCACCACCACCACTACATGTAACCATCAGCAACCCAGCCACAACCATCAACCCAGCCACGACCAGCCACCATGCCCCAGCTACCTTGCCCATTTCATGACACCTACAAAACCACTCACACAACACAACCTGTGTAACTCTCGGGTTTCTACCACCTAACATCGCCACAACCACCAGTGACCACCACCATGGTCTCCCTTGATCCACGGTGGTCCCACCACTAGCCACGACCCCTCACGACAACCCATGACCACCAAACGCGACACAAGACCCGTATAAACAACACTACACGCAATAACCACCACAACTGCCAACCACCGTACCAACCACCACCTGCAACCACCTAGATACCACCACTAAGATTGCCCCCTGCCAACAAGACCAACCACCCAAGTCCCAAAACCATATGACAACCACACAAGGCACAAGCTCCATCTTACCTGCTCACAACATCCCCCGTTTAAACGCCCAATCGCCACCCGCGGTGGTCAATAGTGGTCAAGGCCGGTCTTACTAGAGTCACGGCGGTCAAGGGTAACTACTAAGGTCATCGGCACTATTCACGGTGGTCAATATGGTGTATAAACGTTAACTTAATATATTAAGACGATATAAACATAAATTACGATGATCTTTACCTTTTATCGCTAATTGCTCCTTCCGTCTCTTAAATCTCCTTCTTCTTTATTTGTGATTTATTTTTCAGATATCATGGTATTTATAGTCTAAGCTTAGAGAGTACATGAGGTCAATTAGGAAACTATTGCCTTATTCCGATTATTATTAGGAATTACCATATTATTATTACACTTATTATTTTATTATTAAATCGCGCTTCAAACCCCAACCAATACTCATACTAGTCCTAATATAATCAGCCCATATCTCCCCAAGCCTTATTACAAGCTAAGCCCAATTCC
Organism: Silene latifolia; assembly: GCF_048544455.1. Classification (NCBI taxonomy): domain Eukaryota; kingdom Viridiplantae; phylum Streptophyta; class Magnoliopsida; order Caryophyllales; family Caryophyllaceae; genus Silene; species Silene latifolia. Next base: position 66,916,938 of record NC_133536.1, on the reverse strand, counting down.
CGACTTACTTACTTATTATTTAATTAACGTCTTATTTGCAATTAATATTATAAATGCCATTAATTAATTATTTAAATTACATAAATTATTCTCATAAATTATTATTCAATTATGGAGTATTACAGTCTTCCCCCCTTAAAATGAAGTTCGTCCCGAAGTTCGCCCATACATACTATAACAACATCTATAAACATCCACACAACTGGGCACCATCCAACTTATGATAACACAATTATCCATTTACAATTATCAATTTCATCAATCTTTTCACAAGATGTCACAATAATAAATCAAAACATTTGTAGTATCACAGTAGTAATAGGGTTTGTCATACTGTTTGTAATAGGTGGTAATAGTGATTGTTTGTCGTCATACGGTCATATGCGGTGTTGTTGTGGATTGCTAAAGGTAGGTTTTCCTACTCAGTATTGTTGATTGTTTAGTATGTCGGTTGTGTTGTCTAGTTGGTTTTGGTATTGTTGATGGTGTAAATTGGTTGTTGTTAATTGTCTGTGGTTCGCGAGGTACGCCCTCGGCTGAGTGGAGTCACTTGCGGGAGTGGCTCCACGCCCTTGATTTACCCCTTGTGGAACCCGCCACAAGAGGGGATATGCACCTTCAGGAACATGGGTTTTCGCTCGGTAAAGATGAGCGGGGCTTAGGTGGGAACGGCTGTGGTCCCCCATTGGCAGTGTGGAATATCGGTTACGACAGATATTCTGGCAGGACTTGACCTTCGGGTAGTCAAAGGAGTGATGAGTGATTGGAAGTGGTGTTGGGTTTGTGTATGCTGTAACTAATCTTTTGTGTTGTTCTTCAGTTACTAACCTTGTGTGGTGTCTGCCGTCCATTATAGTGAGCAGTAAGTCTTAGTTGGTGTTGATATGTGGAGCTTAGCGGGGTGCTTTGGAGGGACGAGTCTATCGCAAGTCATGGCATGGATAGTATCACGTAGTTGGTAGTTTGATATCAGTTGTACCTTTCCTTTACTGAGATAACTTGTAATAAACTTAATTGTTCGTTTATTGACGTTTGATATATACTATCCCTCGGGCAACCGAGATGGTAACGCCCTTATCTGCTGGGGAAGGTCTTGTTAAGGCTTCTTGGTAGATGGGGGTGTTACAAATTGGTATCAGAGCGACGATTTTGGAACCCGTAACTCTAGATACGTCATTTCTGCACCTCCAAGCAAACACCCGGTGATGATTGGGCCGCATGTTTGGTACGCAGAACGATTTATGACAGTTTGTAAGTTTATCGTCAAGTGATAGCTCAAATACTTGTGTCTACCCTTTGGTTGTCATCTACGCGCCGATACGGTCGTTTTGACAGTAATTAGAGTTCATTTGGAGTCCGGGTAAAAAACCGCTTCATTTTCTAATAAACCATTTTAAAATGTCGAGTCGGAATGTTCTAGAATGTTCCAGATATTTATTCCATAAAATCAATTTTTCATATTTTGGCAAAATATATCCCGAAAATTTTATGATAAAGAATAAGGAAGTCGAGATCTACCGCAATTCCCTAAAAGAAACGCGGAAAATCTTTCTTCCGCAGGAGGAAACCTCCGGGGAAAGGACGCAGCACCTGCTGCGCCTCTTCGAAGGATCGCAGCGGCTGTTGCGCCTCTTCCCCAGCTCTTTCCTGCATATTTTCAAATCTTTTCGAGATTTGTTTCCAAAGTTTTACCTTAACCCTAATTCCTCCGTGTGATTAGTATAAATAGGGACCTTCGTTCCTCATATTTCTCACGCGAGTGTCCGCCCTTCTCTTCTACCTTTGCATTCTAAGACCGTGCTCTAAGCTTATTGACGTCTACGTGCTTGATCAAATCGACCACGTAAGCTCGGATCCTTCTGAGTACCAGTCACGTTGCATGACCGACCAATTTGACGAACTCCATCTCAATTAATCAATCAATTTAATCTAAATCCTCTTACGAAGGCACTTTCTTCATACATTCGAGTCGAGCAATCACTAAAACGTTAACTTAGTTAATCTCGTTTCGTCAAACATGTAAGTCTGAGGGTGTAAATCCCAATTTTTAATATTGTATTTTATTTTTGTACTAATTAATATAAGATTTACGTCAGAAATATGCTTAAAACCGATTTCTAAAACCCCTTTATTAACCTATTTTTACGGATTAGCAGAAGACAGACGTCGAGAAGAAACGCAGCAACTGCTGCGCCTCTTCGAAGAGTCGCAGCATCTGCTGCGCCTCTTCCTGAGGCTGCCACAGTTCCTGCCTTTCTTCTTCTTCCTTTGTTCTTTGTTAATTCATCTCTTTTATCCCGTCTTTTCGTCTTTTCTTCTTATTTCATCCGTATAACAATTTTAATTCATAATTCCTAATAATTTATCAAGTTAAATCCCGACTTAAATCCCTAACAATCAATGTTCGCGGGTTTTCGTCAATCAAATCAAACCCGGATTTTTAGAGATTCGATTTGTTCATATCAAGTCTCTGGAATTCGACTTTTGTATATGTTTCTATCAGTTTATCGCGTTTGTCTAATTTGTTAAATAACCTTAATCAATTTGTAATCAATTAATCCTAATTTATTTGTAATTAATCCGTTTTTAATCCATTTTAATTCGTCTTTACCGTTTTTTATCACCAAATTCACATGTAAATAACCTGTTAAATCACTTTCACTTGAGTCAAATATCCGTGATCAATCATTAAAATCACCAACGAACATTAACAATTGGCAGTTCTGGCTTCACAGCCAGAGCTCACCTCAGGAACAGACGCAGTGACCACTGTGCCTCTTCCAAGAGACGCAGCATTGCTGCGCCTGTTCCGGGTTGAGTTCTGTCTCCGAACTTCCGTTCTTGCCTTGACCTATTTCGTTTAGTTTACGTATTAATCGATTATTATTCGTATTATCGCTCTTAATCTGTTAATTTTATAACCTAGTGTATTTTCTCCCATTTTTCTCAAATTATCCGTCTTAAATGTATTTTTGACGTAAATCAGTTAACCAATTGTAACTCATTGTAATTTCATTTATTGTAATTATTTTATTTATCGTATTTATTTATCATGGATGATTTATTTACTTGTTCTCACATGTAATTAATCTAAATCCTAATTCGACATAATTGTATGCGTAATTATTTGTTCACCGACTTAGTTAATTCTCACATGCTAGGTTTAAAACGTTGTTTGTTGCATTGCATGCATATAATCGACAACATATCAAATATGGACGATTTCCCTAATCATTAGTAGAGGCCGCTATCGAGGCAGGCGGGATTAGGTGTTTAGTAAAAGGACTTCCTAATACGTACCCTCACCCCTTACTCCAGATCTCTGTGAACATCCGTGTTCATTAACATCCACGAGAGTCATTCTAGACATAAAATGCTAAGGGTAACGAGTTCTTAGTGTCTATGTCATTACTTTGTGTCTTGACATGACATGAGGTATTCGAACGGTTCCAATTTTCCATAAAAAATGGTGGCGACTCCACAAATGCAAACGCTTGTTTCCCAAGCGACCCCCGTGGGCCCCTGTTGTCCACAGTATGGCGACTCCGCTGGGAAGTAATACACTTACGTGTTGCCAAGGGTGAAACTTGAACAAGGTTAGGGAATAGTTTATATAAGACAGTTATCGGTTTTCATTACTCGATCTTCTTAGATCGTTTTATTCGGCCTTCCTAGGCCCAACCCAACCCATTCGACCAATCGTCCCGTCTGGACGGTCCAAATTTTTATCTTGGCCTAAGGATGGATAGCGATTGACGTCAACCATACCATGATGCTTACTCATCTTTGTATCAAGGGCTTTCACTACTCGAGGAAATGGACTAGGAACCGGCCTTACTCATGTTCGGCGCGGACCTCTCCACAGACCAGGGTTTGATTGCTCGGTATGACAACCCACCTTTTAAGCCAAAACCCTTCTAAATACACTCAACATACCGTTATAATGCCTGTATAAATGCTTGTACCATACGTGATCACCATTTCGTAAACGAAACTATGACGAATTTTGTAAAATCAAAACCTTTTAAAATGTAAACCTTTTTTCGAAAATGGTCCAAATTAGCGCAAAATGAGTCGAAACTCTGTCCAAATCTCCAGTCAAAATTCGGGCCTCAAAACTCATTTCCAAACCTCACTTCGAGTCAACACTCCTACAACTACACTACAGTTGTTAGGACAAACATTTCCAAACTTTGTCATTTTCAAATCACACTTAACACAAGTGGCACACTCCCACTTCACGAGTGGAGTCTTTTCCTTGAGTAAGTGTGCTAGAATGGTCGATCGTGTTTTGATTCATCATCGATCTCTTATCCAGTTTCGAAGATGCCTGAAACTAGTACCACAAGTGCCAGCGCTCAACTCCCAAATGGTAATGATCAAATCCTAGCTACGCTCGCTCGTCTCCAAACAAGCCAAGACCAAGCCTATGATTGCCTCAATGCTATCGAAGGCCGAATTTTTGCTGTCGAAACTAGACTCCCTCCTGCAGAAGATGATATTCTTAGCGAAGTTGTGCATGATAATCTTCCACCCTTTATTGGGCCACAAGAAATTAACCCTCTAGTAGGTCTTACCGAAGCTGAAAAGCGACTCCAATACTTAGAGGAACAACTAATGTACCTTAAGGGAGATGACATCTACAGGGAAAATAATCGCAAGTATGAGGCTGTGAATGCTCAATTGCCAACCAACTTCAACATGACTGACATCCTAAAGTTGAAGGGACATGAAAACCCTTTGAATCACATTCGTGCATTCAAAGACTACATGTCTATCAAGGGCATCAAACACGAGATGTTCTTAAGGATCTTTCCTTCATCTCTCGACACCATTCCCAAGCAATGGTTCTACTCTTTGGAGCATAAGAAGATTGCCACCTGGGACGACGCCGCAATTGAATTCACTAAACAATACGCGGATAATGCTGAAATCCAAGTCAACATGCGCACTCTAGAGGTTCGTACCCAAAATGAAACAGAAGGCTTCACCGACTTCCTAAGTAGGTGGAGGAAGACTAACACACAATTAGTTGAACGTCCAGATGAAGCAACCCTTGTGGAGAAATTTGTGGATAACTTGAGACCTATTTATGCAAACCACTTGAGGTACCAAAACATAAAAACCTTCAAAGATCTAACTGTGCTAGGGACAAGAATCGAAGATGACATCCGTAAGGGGCTCTTGTCCAAAACGGTAGGTCATGGATATCAAGGCACAACGAGTCGTTCTTATGGCTCTACTAGCAAGACTGATGAGGTTAACCTTCTCGAATCATCAAAGAAGAATAACGCGTAAAGGAAGTTCATAAACATTAGCGATACCTACTCCAATGCTCTGAAAAGATTGATGAAACAAGGTAAACTCCAACCCATAGGACCTACACCTGACCCAGAAAAGAAGTCTAAGTTTTGGGACGAAAATGCATACTGTGAATATCATAGAGGTAAAGGGCATGATATAGAGAAATGCTTCAAGCTAAAACATGTCCTTCAGGACATGATCGAAGATGGTCATTTACCTATACCTCCTGGAGGTAAGCCAAACAATACTGAGAATCCTCTTGGAGTTCTGATGATTTCAGATGAAGAATCCACCTTGGATTGTTCACACCTTATTTCTCCAATCGAAGACGAAATTCATGCATTAGAAAGTGAGGGGAGTTACTCCAATATTTCTCCTACTGTCATCGATTTTATTGCATGGGCAAAGAGTGTGAGTAGACAAGTTTCAGAACTGGAAAATGTAGTAGCATCCCTCCACAATCCAAGCACCATACCCAAGGAGACTGTGCCACTAAATCTGTCTCAAAATTCTACAATGCAAGAGGTAGTCGCCGTAGACCAAATAATCAGTTTAGAAGCTGAGATCATAATATTGAGAGAGCTTACTAATGTCAACGGAATATGGGCCGATGACGATGAAGATGAATACCTCAATGAACACTATCTCGTCAAGGTTAGTGAGGATATAGTCAAAGCTAGCGAAGATTAAGATATAGATCACCTTACTCGCTCAGGGCGTCCATATCAAAATGTTTCTCAAAACAATCCTATAACTAATGGTGCAGTTACTAACACCAATGTCATCACACCAAATGATGGCGAAGACACATCTACTGCAAGCCTTGGCTAAATTAAATGTGGCACATAACTCTACGCCTGACGACGTAGTCAACTTGGTCTTCCAAGATTCAACTAAGCTAAGTAACCCAGTTACTTTCTCATATGAGAATTTGCCTCCCTTCGGCGCCAGTCACAACCTAGCTCTATACATTACCGTCATATGCTTAAAGAAAAACGTGCCAATGACATTGGTAGATGATGGCTCTGTAGTCAATGTCATACCATTGAAAATAGCATACAAATTGGGCATAAAAGAATCATATTGGACTCCTACAAGCCAAGGTGTTCGAGCATACGATGGAACACGGCGTAAAGTGGCAGGGCTAGTCAACCTCACCATAGCCACAGGGTCGATCGAGCGAAAGGTTAATTTTCAAATAGTGGATATCGAGGCATCATTCAACATACTTCTGGGTAGACCCTGGATTCACGCGTCCAAAGTAGTAACATCCACCTTGCACCAGAAAATCAAAATCCCACTGATACGTGCATTTTATATAGTCTTTTTAAGCCTCTTTATGCACGTATTTCTATGCTATTCTCGTAGTTTTATGCTACGAAATGCCCCGAATATTCTACTTTGGTTTGTTTTGCTTTATTTGCAGGAATGAACCCGAAAGTGGTGGAATCAATCCTTTTATCGTCCACTTTGCTTGCATTTAGAGGATGATTGGATTTGGAGCGGGAAATACTGTTGTTACGGGATGCGTGAAGTGATTTCGGAAGCTAAATCACCAAGTCAATGCTGAAATTAACGAAACAAGTAGCCGACTGAGTCAAAGTCACTCGATCGAAGGTTTCTATTATCGATCGAGTAGTTTTTGAATAGCAGAAGAGTTCGATCGAGTAACATCCATCTTCGATCGAATTGCGCATAATTGGAGTTCCTCGATCGAGTAGGTTTTCTACTCGATCGAGAGGTTTTGCTATGATTCTTTTCGATCGAGCAGTTTAAAATGGCTCGATCGAGTAGTTATCTATTGGGCTCGGGCTTTTTCAGTTTTATTTCGTTTTTAGGTCAAATAATTGTCTTTCCTATAAATAGGAAAGACGACATACGACTTAAGGGAGCACTTTACTTCACAATATACGTTACTTTTCTCCCTTTCTCAATAGAACATTGTTTTTCTCTCTATTTTCCGGATCTTATTCTGTAACTTTCTCTTTCCCTTACTCTCTTTATTTAATGCTTATTATTCTTCTATCCCTTGTTCTTGCTCTTTTCTTTTTTATGTCTAGCTAAATCTCTTGCTAGGATTTAGGGGAGTCAATGGATTGTTGTTAATTGCTAATTAGGTTACGGATCTTTCGCTGTCGTTATGTCTGTGTTGTTAATCACTGCTATTAACTGTAATCAGCTATTTGAATCGATGCACTTAGCTAATTAATCTTGGTAAGCCTTAACCTAGACCGGAAGGTTGGAAGGGGTGAGACCCGTAGTGAACAATAGAATGCTTTAGTGAGGGCGGAAGCTAAGCTAATAGTGTTTTAGGGCGAATTGAGACCGGAAGGAGATATTCGTTGCCCCTTAGACTGACACATGCGACCGATCTGCGACCTTAGCTGCAATTAACTATCATTCATTGATAACTCGACAATCCTAGTTTTCTCTCTCTTGTTAATCCCTCTTATCTTTAATTCTCTTCCTTTAATTTTGATTAGTTTAGTTCAAACAATTAAAACCCCCATCGTGTGACCATAGACAGACCGAATTGACAAGTAGATAGTGACCGCCTCCCTGTGGAGATCGACCCTACTTACCGCTGACTTCTGTTTGTAGTACTTAGGTATTTATTTTTGGTACCTAACGACGGTATCACCCACTAGATGGCAAAGTAGTGACGATCACTTCGTCACCTATCAGGGCAGTAATAGAGAAGATGTTAAGCAACCAAGTAGTCACGGATCCAATATTTGAGCTTGGGGCTTTCATAGCATAAATCTTGTAGAGAGTGAACTGGCATCTCTATACTTCAATCCATACTCCAATTTAGTGGTCAACCACATACTCAAGTCTCAGGGATACTTCCAGGGAATGCCTTTAAATCCTGCCAAGAAGAATACCTTTGCACCTTACAAAGAAGGAAACTCTCAAAGGATACCTTTAGGATTGGGATACAAACCCACGAAAGAAGAAGTGTTGGAAATGCTCACTAAGTTTCAGAATCGTAAGAACCATTGAATCCAAATGCGGTCTTACCTCCCTACCCTAAATGGATATTTCGTCAGAGAAGGGAGTCAAGAATCCTTCCTCGGGTTTCCCAAACCTTGGCATTACACAACTAGCCGGAATCAAGGTCTTACACGATTGCTACTTCATTCCTCCAGAAACGGTTCCTACCGTCAAAACTCGTCAAACACCTTGTTTAGATGAACAGGCCGTCAGTCTTCTGTTTGGGGAGGACCGATTTGTTAGAGCCGCACAGGACGAGATCAGTACCATGGTACTTCAGGATGACCATTTCAACCCTACAACATTAATCACCGAAACCAATTCAGATCAGCAGAAAGGATGGAGAAAATCGATCAAGTGGACGAACAACCAAGGAAAGCTCTTCAAAGTCACCACTGAAGAAGGAGAGATGTTCAAAGGAGAACCCGAAGACAATGAATTCGATTCAGAGTCGGAATCAGAGTCTGAGTCTAGAGAAGTCCTTAGAGAGTCTCCTCCCGTCGTCACTCCCAATCCCCTTGTTCCTCCTAGCTTAGCGTCAAGTAGTAACAGTAGCCTGGGAAATGTCCCAGCTGCTGTCCCTTTACCGCCACTGACTACTGAGCAGATGGCTACTTTGTTTCAACTCTTTTCAAAATTTAATATGAATAAATCAGATTCTGCTTACTCTTTGTGTTATTCTGAATGCAATTCTATTTACGATGATAATGAGGATGATCCTAACCCAGACTCAATCGAATTACCTCCCTACATAGCTAAAGAAATACTGCAAGAGGGGGGAAGGGGCACCAGTTATAGAGAACATCGAATCCATCAACGTAGGAACCGAACTAGAACCCCAAGAACTTAGGATAGGGACCACCTTAAACCTAACCGAAAGGGCCGATTTCATAGACCTCCTACACGAGTTCATGGACGTTTTCGCTTGGTCCTACAAAGACATGCCAGGGATCGACAGGGATATTGCAGAACACAGAATTCCAATCAAACCAGGTTTCAAACCTGTAAAGCAGAAGCTTCGTCGAATGAGGACCGAATGGGCTCTTAAAATCTAAGAATTTGATAAACAATTCAAAGCCGGGTTCATCAAAGTTTCCGAGTATTCAGACTGGGTGGCTAATGTAGTACCCATACCCAAAAAGGATGGGCGAATCCGAGTTTGTGTTGATTTCAGAGACTTAAACAAGGCAAGTCCCAAGGACGATTTCCCACTACCACATATCGACATATTGGTACACAATACAGCAGACCACGCGTTGTTGTCCTTCATGGACGGATATGCAGGATATAATCAGATCAAGATGGCCATAGAAGATATGCATAAGACCGCCTTCGTCACTCAATGGGGCACCTATTGCTATACTGTTATGCTATTCGGGCTAATCAACGCTGGAGCCACATATCAACGGACCGCGACCACATTACTACATGACATGATGCATAAAGAAGTAGAAGTGTACGTTGATGATATGACTGTGAAATCCAAGGATAGGAAGGGGCACATTGACAACCTTCGTAAATTCTTCCTAAGATTGCGAAAGTATAATATGAGGCTCAATCCCCAGAAATGCGCATTCGGGGTAACGTCAGGCAAACTCCTGGGATATGTCGTCAGTCAAAGAGGGATAGAAATTGATCCATCCAAGATCAAGGCTCTTATCGAAATGCCACAACCTCAAACAGAGAAGGAGGTTAGAGGATTCCTAGGCAAGGTGCAATATATAAGCCGATTCATATCGAAGCTTACTATGATCTGCGAACCCATTTTCAAGAAGCTCAAGAAAACAGACCATACCATATGGGACGACGATTGCCAAAAAGCATTTGACAAAATCAAGGAGATATTAGCCAAGCCACCAATGCTCATGCCTCCTCAGCGAGATCAACCTCTTGGTTTATATCTCACAGTGACCGAAACAGCCATGGGGGCTATGCTCGCACAAACCGTAGGAAAAGAAGAAAGAGCTATCTACTACCTTAGTAAGAAGTTCTTGGATTATGAGTGCAAGTACACACCTCTCGAAAAGACATGCCTCGCTCTTGTGTGGGCAACAAAGAAGCTACGCCATTACATGCTTAGCTACTCTGTCAAGGTATATTCCAAAATGGATCCTGTCAAATACGTCTTCGAGAAACCCGTTCTCAATGGTCGCTTGGCGAGATGGACCCTAATGCTCTCAGAGTTCGATCTCAAATATGTACCTCTGAAGGTTATAAAGAGACGAGCCGTTGCCGAGTTCTTCGCCGATAATCCCATCAACGACACCCAAGCAGTAGACACATGGTCATTCCCAGACGAGGACATACTACAAACTAAGGTAGACTCTTGGGACCTTTATTTTGATGGAGCATCGAATTCAAGAGGATTTGGAATAGGAGTGTTGCTCATTTCTCTTGAAGGTGAGCATACACCACTCCCTGTCAAACTCGACTTCGAGGTGACAAATAACGCAGCAGAGTATGAAGCTTGCCTCATTGGGCTACAAGCGGCACTAAGCTTAGGCATCAAGAATCTTCAAGTTCACGGAGACTCATCCCTGATTATCAACCAAATTACTGGATCTTGGAAGATTCGAAGTGAAAGTCTAGCACCCTATCAGGCTAGGATAGATCAAGTTGCCCAATTCTTCGACCAAGTCACTTATCTGCATCTACCTCGTGAAGAGAATCAATTTGCAGACGCACTTGCAAAACTTGTATCTTTGATTAATATGCCAGACGACATGGTAGAAATGCCTTTATGCATTGAACGACGGTCAGAACCAGCCTATGTGCACCAGATTACAGATGAGGAAGAAAATCCAGGGGAACCTTGGTTCCAAGCCTTTCTAAACTTCAAGCTCAATGGTACATATCCACCAGATATGGACAACAGGGGACAACACGCCATACGCCTACTAGCCTCTTAATACCTCCTCATGTAGGGAGAATTATACAAAAGAACAGCCCTTGGTGTGGTCTTGCGCTGCCTTGATCATTCACAGGCACAGAAAGTGATAGAAGAAGTTCATGATGGAGAATGTGGCCCTCACATGAGTGGACCAATGATGGCAAAGAAAATCACGCGTCTGGGATATTACTGGACGACGATGGAATCCGATTGCATCAAGTATGTCAGACATTTCCATAACTGCCAAATCTTCGGGAATGTACAACATGTTCCCCCTTCACTACTCTACACCATGACATCTACTTGGCCATTTTCCGCTTGGGGAATCGATATCATCGGGAAAATAACTCCAGCCGGAATAGGAGGTCACTGTTTCATTCTAGTAGCTATCGACTACTTTACCAAATGGGTCGAAGCGACATCTTACACTAGTCTCACAGCCAAGAACGTGGCAAAGTTCATACAAACCAATATCATCTGTCGATATGGTTGCCCACATGAGATCATCAGTGACAATGGATCACATTTCCAGGTTGAGACGGAGCAAGTACTAGCCAAATACAAGATCAAGCACCACCATTCCTCGCCATACTGTTAGAATTCATTAATCTCATTAGTATACATATTCATATATGAATTAATTTATTTGGTCATAAAATAAATACAAGATCTTATGCATGCAAACATAAAACAAAGTAGAGAAGAAATCATCATTTCTTACATTTGTGTTTCGGATTTTGGGCACCAACAAGATCTCCTACTTGTTAGTTCTTGAGCTTTCCAACAATGGATGAACAAAGGTTCAAATTAGAACCTCTCCAAAAAGCTTATACCCAAGGAACACCCTTAATAACTAATATTATTATGAGCTAGTAATAATACTAATCTTACTTAAAATTTGGACACAAAAATAATTTGTATTTGCTCTTGAATATTCGGTCCAAGAGGGAGTATTTTTGTGAGGTTTTATTTCTCTAAAATTCTTCACAAAATTAGAGAATAAAAATGATTTTCTTACACTAGAAAAATGGAATAGTAGTGAATGAATAATTAAAAGAAAAGCCCTTGTCTTTTCTATGCATAAAACCGGTTGGGGGGAGGGAAGAGGGCCAATGCATGAGCTTCACATTCTACCCAAGGAAAATTAGGTATGCATGGCTATATATGTAACACCCCGTAAATTTGAAGACCTTTATTATATTTTAAAAGTAATATTTTAATCTATTTTAATTTTATATTAATTTATTTGAAATAAAACTTTATTTGATAAAATATAATCTTATTTTATTTTGAAGAAATGTAATTATTTTTGATAGTTTAGAAATGTTTAAAAGTGATTCAAACTATATTTAAACCTTTTCCTTTGATAAAATAGATTTCGGATAAAAGTCGTAAAATTGGGATTTTCCCATTTCTTACGGTCGTTGGGTAAACGAGTTTAGATATTGGGCATATGAGTACTTAATCTTTTAGTAAAATCGTGTTTAAGAACTTTAATTTTCTCGGAAATCGCGTTCGACGAATATTTCTAATTTCCGTCGAAACGAACGAAAACGTAAACAAATGACCCATCTCCCCATGCCTTTTGGCTGGCCACCTACCCTCCATTTGCTCCCTCTTCCAATTTTCATTTCCTCCATAACTCAATCTATCTCCTCCTTCTCTCAAACACCAAAAACCCACTGTAATACTCCGTATTTATGAGTCTTTGGGTACTCTATCGAGTAGGCCTTACTTTGTCGAGTAAGGGTGAGTTGCGTCTTAAAATAGTTTCTGACCTGTTGGGTACTCGATCGAGTAAATAGGATACTCGATCGAGTAAGGGGGTACTCGATCGAGTGCCTTGGGTACTCGATCGAGTAGCCGGTTTACGGGGAGTTTTTCTCGGGTTTTGTTAATTATGCGATTTAAGATATATAACCTTTTCCGTCATCATGCTAAACACTTTTGCAAAAACCTAATTTACTGTCAAAGAGAGAAAGCAAGTACGTTCATCATCTTAATCGCATTGTTAGCAAATCCCGAAGTTTGGAAGGTCGGTTTTCATCGTTTGTTATACCGTTGAGATCCTTGCGTCAAGGGTAAGATCTATGTACACTTTTTGTTGTCTTTCCTTTAAGTTGGTTAAACCCTAATCTAGGGATTTGGGGGTTTGTGAGTAGTTTGTGATTTGGTAGCATTTGTATGTTGTATGATAGGAGGAGGTTTCGTAGAAGTAGCTTTTTGATACAAATTTGTAGAGACCGTCGATAGTGTGCTTTCCGGGGGATTTCCTACTCAGCATTAGTCCCATAATGGGATGATTGTTGATGTGTTGTGGTTGATTGAATAATATAGTAATTGTATTGTGACGGTTTGTTGATTGTGATTGTTTGTCTCTGGTTCTCGATGCGTGTCCTCGGCTGAGTGGGGTCACTTGCGGGAGTGGCTTCACGCCCTAGTTTCGCCCTTCGTGGAACCCGCCACGGAAGGGGATGTGCACACTAATGGACAGGGTTATCTCTCATTATGAGGAGCGGGGATTTGGTGGGTACGGCTGCGGTCCCCCACTGGCAGGGCTGGTCTAGTGGACAGTCGGTGATTGAGATTGTTGGAATTGGTGTGGTTGTGTGTGTGACGGTTAAGCTGCCTGTTTATCTTATTGTTGATATATATTGAGTTGTGTGATTAATACTGACCCCGGTTGTTGTTTTGTAAACTTGCGGTGATCCATTCGGGGATGGTGAGCGAATTGAGCGAGTTTGAGTTGAGTACGGGATAGTCAGGGAGGTGCCACCGTCGACGATAGAAGTCTTCCGCTGTAGTCTTTTAGTTTTATGACATTTCGATTTCAAGAGAGTTTGTTTTAAGAACTTGTACCCGTATTTTGGGATTTGGTTTCAGTTGTACTTTTCACTAAAGTTATATTATTTAAGTTGTTTCGTTATTGTCTTATGAATATCATGCCTCGGGTAACCGAGATGGTAATATCTTCATACCTGAGTGGTCCTGGTAAGGCACATGGAGTATGGGGGTGTTACAAATGGTATCAGAGCGACGATCCTGAAACCTGTAACCAATGAACCTAATGAACATAGGGAGTCAATTAAAATGAACCCGGGGTAAAGGTTGTAGGAGCTAATGCAAAGGCTTGGGAGACGTCCTGAAGTCGCGAACTCGCCCTACAATTTTGAACCGGTCACATGGGGGGTGTATGCCAAGGTCGTATGCGTTGTTTGGTTAGCTTGTGTGTGAATGTGATGAAGTGTGTGTAACCGTTGGATGTTTGCAGTAGGAAGTTGAGGATGTGAAAGAAAGGTTGATGATGTATGTAGAACTGTTGTTGGAATGAGAAACATGTTGGATGTTTACAATGTGGCGTTTAATAACATGATATAATGATTTCGTAGATCGTATGAAAAGATGCGTAGCATTATATGCTTAGTTATGATATAATGTTAGTTTTATAAAGTTTTTAGCATGTTAGCATATGATATAGCATGCGGGTAGCGTTTCTGAGTTAGCATGACTCGATCGAGTGGGACTGACTTGATCGGGTGGGTTTTTGACGATTTTGAGTCCAGAATCGTGTTTTTGGGCAATCGATCGAGTAGGGGGTCACTCGACTCGGTCGAGTATGTTAGAGATCAGAAGGTCTGTTTGGGGTCTGATGTTGGGGCACTCGATCGAGTAGCCTGTTACTCGATCGAGTATGTTTGGGAACTCGATCGAGTAGGGTCCGACCAGCTTGTTTTCTTGTTTTGAGGTTTTGGCGCGTATGTTTATATCCACCCCTTTTCTGTTATAGTTTCAAGATGCCGCCCAAGAAGAATGCGTTGTATGCGAGAGCTGAGCTTATGAACATAGATGACATCGTTAAGATGTTGGAGCATCAGGATGCTCTTACTGAGGCTTTAAAGACTGTGGGGAAAGATAAGGATAAGGATAAGGAGAAAGAGGTTGATCACTCTAAAATCAGCCTCTATATAGCGAGGTTTAACCCGAAAGAGTACAAGGGAGTTGGGGAGCCGAACCTTCTTGATAGTCAACGAGAGAGATGGAGAACATATTAGATTTGGTTCACCGTCCGATGAGATGAGAGTGGAACAGTGCGTTCTATCTGAGGGAGGCAGCTGGTAAGTGGTGGGATACGGTGAAAGTGAGTGCTAAGGAGTTGTATGTGAACCAAGGTTTACCTGTTATACCTTGGGAAGAGTTTCGTAGGGCTATGAGAAAAGAGTTTGTACCGGAGCATGTGAGGAGTAAGTTGAGAGAAGAGTTTGACAGTTTTAAGATGACCGCCGAGATGTCGTGGCCGAGTACTACGACAGCGGTTCAATGACAAGTCTAGATATGCTGAGGATATGGGTTTGAGTGAGGAGAATCTGGCGCTGAGGTTTGAGAGGGGGTTGACCCCTAAGATTATGGATAAGTTACCCGTGGGAGTCCTTACTGATGTTAAGGAAGCTTATGAGAGGGCTGGGAGAGCTGAGAGGTTGGTGGAGATGGCTCAGGAGAGGTTAGGTGGTGAGAAAAGGAAGTCTGAGAGCGAGGGTGGTGGACAACCTAATCACAAGAAAGGCAACCACAATCAGTCTAAAGGGTTTTCTTCTCGGTCAGGGTTCAGTGCTGGGGCTTCCTTTGGGTGTGGCTGTGGAAGTGTTAATGGTAGTTGAGGAGTGACCTGCTATAGTTGTGGTGGTGTAGGTCACAAGAGACATGAGTGCACAAGTGCACCGGGAACTTTCCAGAGACCTGCGCAAAGCTACGCGAGCAATAGACCGGCTGGGTCATGGGCAAACCGGGGAAGTCAGAGCTATCAGAGTGGAGGTAACCGCAACGGCGGTAATTCTTATCAGAAACCACCGACGAACAACAACAACAATCAAGGGTCGGGTGCTAAGCCGACCACATCACCAAGATTGTCCGGGAGGTGGACAAAGACCATGGAAAGTTATTCATGATGGAGAAGAAAGCAGCTGAGGAGGATGCACACGTTATCACCGGTACTTTTCTTGTTAATGGTATTCATACCTTTGTTTTGTTTGATTCGAGGGCTTCTCAGTCGTTTGTATCTTCGAGTCATGTTAAACGGTTGGGTTTGAGGGTATATGAGTCTGTAAGTGAGAAAGTTTTTATACCTTTGGGTGAGTCTGTATCTTGTGGGAGGTTATATAGGGATGTACCTATGATAGTTGGGCAAGTTGATTTCCCTGTAGACTTGCTAGAGTTTCCTTTTGACGGTTTTGAGATGATAGTTGGGATGGATTGGCTGGGAAAGTATAAAGCTAAGATAGACTGCCATCAAAAGAAAGTGTCTTTAAGAGGTCCTAAGGGTGTTAGTGTGTCTTATCGTGGGTTTCTAGTCAAACCCAAAGTTAAGTTGATTGCAGCTGTCACTTTGAAGTCATATCCGAGGAAGGGATGTCCTTTGATATTGTGCCATGTGAGAGATGACCGGATAGAGGGTCCGACGGTTGATCGATACCGGTGGTGGGAGAGTTTGAGGATGTGTTTCCGAGGAGATTCCGGGGTTGCCGCCGAGAAGAGAGATAGATTTCACAGTAGAGTTGAAACCAGGGACGGGGCCAATTTCTAAGGCACCGTACCGTATGGGTCCTAAGGAGATGGAGGAGTTTAGGAAACAGTTGGATGATCTGATAGAGAAGGGATACATTAGACCTAGTGTATCGCCGTGGGGAGCACCAGTTCTTTTCGTGAAGAAGAAGGATGGGAGTTTGAGGTTGTGCATAGATTACATGGAGCTGAACCGAGTGACGGTGAAGAACAAGTATCCTTTGCCAAGGATAAATGACCTGTTTGATCAGTTGAGTGGTGCATCGGTGTTTTCCAAGAGTGATTTGAGGTCGGGGTACCATCAGGTGAAGATTAGAGAGGTGGACATACCAAAGACAGCTTTCACGTCGAGGTATGGCCATTATGAGTATGTAGTGATGCCGTTTGGGTTATCTAATGCACCGGCTGTGTTTATGGATTTGATGAACAGAATCTTGAGACGTTTTGGACAAGTTTGTGGTGGTATTTATCGATGACATCTTAGTCTACTCTAAGACTAAGGAGGAGCATGAGGAGCATCTGAGGATCGTGTTGCAAACTTTGAGGGAGCATGAGTTGTATGCTACGCTGTCCAAGTGTGAGTTCTGGTTAGAGAAAGTTGCTTTTCTAGGGCATGTGATCTCTAAGGAGGGAGTAGCTGTGGATCCGGCGAAGATTGAGGCAGTGACAAAGTGGGAAGCACCAAAGAATGTTGCTGAGATCAGGAGTTTTCTGGGTTTAGCTGGGTACTACAGACGGTTCATGAAAGATTTCTCCAAGATAGCTAGACATATGACAGTGTTGATGAGGAAAGAGAACATGTTTCGTTGGGATGAGAGTTGTGAGACGGCGTTCCAAACATTAAAGGAGCGTTTGACCACATCTCCTATCTTAGCATTGCCTGAAGGTATCGAGAACTTTGAGGTTTATACAGATGCCTCAAAGAATGGGATGGGATGTGTGTTGATGCAGAACGGTAAAGTGATTGCCTATGCTTCTAGGCAATTGAAGCCTTATGAGAAAAAATACCCTACTCATGATCTGGAGTTGGGTGCAGTAGTGTTTCCTCTCAAGATATGGAGACATTACCTTTATGGTGCAATCTTTAAGGTATTTTCTGATCACAAGAGTCTCAAGTATATTTTCACTCAAAAGGAGTTGAACATGAGACAGAGGAGGTGGATGGAGCTGATTGGCGATTATGACATGGAAATTATCTACCATGAAGGGAAGGCCAATGTACTTGCTGATGCTTTGAGTAGGAAGAGTGTAAATTCCCTGTGTACAGCTCTATCTTTGATGAGGCTGAGAGATGAGGTAGCGAGGTTTGGGATACATATGATGCAGAAAGGAGATGCCATGGGTGATCTGACAGTGCAGCTTGAGTTTTATGATGACATTCGAGGTAAGCAGGCGTTGGATCCTAAGATAGTGGAGTGGAGAGCTAGAGTAGAGAAAGGGACAGTGTCTCGATTCTCCATTCACATAGATGGTAGTTTGAGGTTTGATGGTAGATGGTGTGTTCCTAATGATGAGGAGTTGAAAAAGACTATCATGACAGAGGCGCATTGCACACCATATTCAGTTCATCCAGGTGGAGATAAGTTGTATAAGGATTTAAAGAATACGTTTTGGTGGCCTGGAATGAAGAAAGAGACAGCTGAGTTTGTGGCCCGTTGTTTGACATGCCAGAGAGTTAAGGGGGAACAGCGACGACCACAAGGTAAGATTCATCAGAATTCGGTATCCGAGTGGAAGTGGGAATCCATTTCCATGGATTTTATCGTGGGTTTGCCAAAGAGTCAACAAGGTAACAACATGATTTGGGTAATAGTGGATCGACTGACCAAGTCAGCTCACTTTGTTCCAATGAAAGATACATGGACTAAAGCATAATTGGCTATGGCCTATCGAAAGAATGTGCTTAAGTTACATGGAGTCCCTAAGGACATAATGTCTGACAGAGATGCGAGATTTATATCAAGGTTTTGAAAAGAGTTGCAGGAATCGTTGGGAACAACTTTGAAGATGAGTACAGCATTTCATCCTGCGACAGACGGACAGACTGAGAGAACAATCAAGACTCTTGAGGATATGTTGCGAGCTTGTGTGATGGACTTTGGTGGTAGCTGGGAACAGAGGTTGGACTTGATAGAATTTTCTTATAATAACAGCTATCACACTAGTATTGGTATGGCACCGTTTGAGGCTTTGTATGGGAGGAGATGTAGGAGTCCGATTTGTTGGGACGATAGTGCTGAGGCAGTGGTTTTAGGACCAGAGATGGTGCATGAGATGGTGGAACAGATTAAGATGATCAGGGAACGGATGAGGGCAGCTCAGGATAGGCAAAAGAGTTATGCAGATCTACATCACTGGGACATAGAGTTTCAAGTTGGGGACAAGGTTCTTTTGAAAGTGTCTCCTATGCATGGGGTTATGAGATTTGGGAAGAAAGGCAAGCTAAGTCAGAAGTTTATTGGGCCTTATGAGATCTTAGAGCGAGTTGGGGAAGTTGCATATCGTCTAGCTTTACCAGCTGCGCTAGAGAGAGTGCATAATGTGTTTCATGTATCGCAACTGCGGAAGTATGTGAGTGACCCGTCACATGTGTTAGAGGCAGAGAGCTTAAAGCTAGATGAGTCCTTATCATATCTTGAGGTGCCTAAGCAGATTCTTGACCGAAAGGTTAGGAAGACTAGGAGTGGTGAGACAGTTTTGCTTAAGATCCTTTGGTCTAACCACGAGACTGAGGAAGCTACATGGGAGCCATAGGAAGCTATGAAAGAGCGTTACCCTTTTCTTTTTGATCAGGTATGTATGGTTACGAGGACGTAACCTTGTTTCTTTTAGGGGGGTAGGAGATGATCGCGAAGAGTTTTTAAGAGTTTTATACCCTTTTTGTATGTTGTGTCGGTATGTGTGTCGGGATGAGTTGGGTTAGTATCATGTTTTATGTTGAGTTTTGTTTTGGTTGTTGAGTCGGAAGTGTTGAGGGAGTACCTTTGTTTAGTAGTGGTTTGAACTTCGGGGACAAAGTTCTTTTTAAGGAGGGAAGACTGTAATACTCCGTATTTATGAGTCTTTGGGTACTCTATCGAGTAGGCCTTACACTTTCAAGTAAGGGTGAGTTGCGTCTTAAAATAGTTTCTGACCTGTTGGGTACTCGATCGAGTAACTAGGATACTCGATCGAGTAAGGGGGTACTCGATCGAGTGCCTTGGGTACTCGATCGAGTGCCTTGGGTACTCGATCGAGTGCCCGGTTTACGGGGAGTTTTTCTCGGGTTTTGTTAATTATGCGATTAAGATATATAAAATTTTCCGTCATCATGCTAAACACTTTTGCAAAAACCTAATTTACTGTCAAAGAGAGAAAGCAAGTACGTTCATCATCATAATCGCATTGTTAGCAAATCCCGGAGTTTGGAAGGTCGGTTTTCATCGTTTGTTATACCGTTGAGATCCTTGCGTCAAGGGTAAGATCTATGTACCATTTTTGTTGTCTTTCCTTTAAGTTGGTTAAACCCTAATCTAGGGATTTGGGGGTTTGTGAGTAGTTTGTGATTTGGTAGCATTTTTATGTTGTATGATAGGAGGAGGTTTCGTAGAAGAAGCTTTTTGATACAAACAGAGAGACCGTCGATAGTGTGCTTTCCGTGGTAGGATTTCCTACTCGCATTAGTCCCATAATGGGATGATTGTTGATGTGTTGCGGTTGATTGAATAATATAGTAATTGTATTGTGACGGTTTGTTGATTGTGATTGTTTGTCTCTGGTTCTCGAGGTGTGTCCTCGGCTGAGTGGGGTCACTTGCGGGAGTGGCTTCACGCCCTAGTTTCGCCCTTCGTGGAACCCGCCACGGAAGGGGATGTGCACATTAATGGACAGGGTTATCGCTCAATATGAGGAGCGGGGATTTGGTGGGTACGGCTGCGGTCCCCCACTGGCAGGGCTGGTCCAGTGGACAGTTGGTGATTGAGATTGTTGGAATTGGTGTGGTTGTGTGTGTGACGGTTAAGCTGTCTGTTTATCTTATTGTTGATATATATTGAGTTGTGTGATTAGTACGACCCGTTGTTGTTTTGTAAACTGCGGTGATCCATTCGGGGATGGTGAGCAGTAATTGAGCAGGTTTGAGTTGAGTACTGGGATAGCTGGGATGTGCCACCGTCTGACGATAGAAGTCTTCCGCTGTAGTCTTTTAGTTTTATGACATTTCAGTATTTCAGTAGACAATTGGTTTTAAGAACTTATACCCGTATTTTGGGATTTGGTTTCAGTTGTACTTTTCACTAAAGTTATATTAATTAAGTTGTTTCGTTATTGTCTTATGAATATCATGCCTCGGGTAACCGAGATGGTAATATCTTCATACCTGAGTGGTCCTGGTAAGGCACTTGGAGTATGGGGGTGTTACACCCACTAAAAATCCTCCTTACAATCCCTAAATCCACCATAAATCCTTCATTTCTCCACCAAATCTCATAAAAATTATATATTTGGAATCCTCTCTTCAATCCTCATCTACTAGTAAGCGTTATTTTCATTTCCCCCAATTTTTGTCTAAGACACTTTTTTTTAGGGTTTCGAATTTAAGCTTAATAATTGTGTTTTTGTTGTTCTTATAGGTGAAGAATTTGAAGATGAGTTAGGTGACTCATATGTTGTTGAAGATGAAGAGTAATTTTGGGTTTTAGAAGCTTTCTCAAGTTATTACTTGTCTCTTTGCTAGCTTAAGGTAACTATTCCGAGTTACTCGACGAATTAATGTCACATTAGTAGTTGTATTTGTTGTTTGTTGTTGTTTGTTGTTGTTTGAGACGATCTTGTTGATAAATGAATGAATGGAGTAAGATGAGTATGCTTATGTTTAGTTTATGTTACCCATTTGTATATTATTGTTTGGAACAAATTTGGATGAGGAATTATGTGTTGTGACAAGTCCGTGTTTTGGCTGGAACGCGTCAGTATCGGACCGAGACGTTTTCCAATGTTTCCAAAAATATGACAGATTGAACGGCATCGAAAAATTAGGTGGTTTAGCCACTTGAATCACTCAATTCGGAGTCCGTATGAGTAAATGGCGTCATTTTATCGATTAAAATTTATAGAAAAGTTTACCCTTGTGTGATACGGTTATTTATGCTATTTTATTATGCGAGAATTTTGTGGAATTAGTTATTTTGTAAGTTGGAATATATTTTCTTATGTTGATAGTCTTTCACATGATAGAAATTGGAAATGGCATGAGAATGATATTGTGATGAATTCTGTGATTTGGGCCAAAGTAGGCCAAGACTCGAGTGGGCCGTTATTGATCGAACGAGTTTGGTCAAACTAGGTTTAAACCGGTCAGCCTCGATTTGACCGATGACCCGTCGCGGGACTCGGGTCGAGGGTTTGTCTTTGAGGTGAGATTGGTTGTTATTGGATGTTTTATGTTGATGCCTTGATATTTGTGATTATCATCTCACATGTTGGTTGTTGGATGCCTTGGATGCCTTATGCTTGAGTCTTGTTGCCTTTTTGCCATTTTAGCTTGTTCTCATGGATTATGGTACTGTTGGTTAGCTGGAATTTGGATTATTATTGATATTGGAGATATTGTTGAATTGTCAGCTGAATATGCTCTTGCGTAGCCTTTCATATGCTAGGGTGTGTATGATCATTTGTGTGTGCAAATTTGGACTCTTTGCCTCTCTTATGGTTAGTTGGGTGTCCTACTTGTCTTGTGTGGTGTGGGCTAAAATATTCAAGCTGGGACTAGGTCCTAGGTAAGTATTTCGGCCTTCGTCATAGATAGGCCATTATAGTCTTTGACGAGTATATGTTCACCGCTTAATAGCCTTTGTGTCTTAGCTTGGTGGGTTTATATACAAGTTAGGGCATGACCTCCCGACGTACTCTTAGAAGTATGTGGTCAGCTTAAGTACTAGCCAACCCTTTGGTGGACTCCTTAGGGGTACTCATGTGTGTGATCATGGGTCTTGGATGCGGTATTTTCCGCATGTCGCTAGGTCTGCCTTGGTTTTAGGACTAGGGTGTTTACCTTACCTCATGGTATAGACTTGAGTTACAGAGTGACTATTGACTGTCCTAAGAACTTATGCCTGTCTCTAGATATATTGTCCTTTCTTGTTTGATGATTCTATGAATCATAGAAGGTGAGATGCAAGCCGGCTATGGTTGATAGAGTTTGGATTCCTGGATGTTATGTGATTCACATGATATTGTAGTATGAGTCGGTCTAGTATTCACATGCTAGGACTATGTGTTGTTATATTGTTGTTCACATGATAAGCACGATTGTCTAGCATCTATATGCTAAGGCTATGTGTTATTCATATTCATATTCTTATGTTTACATGTTATATTAATTATGACATTTCGTGGCTGGGAGAACTCGGAGTTACTCCCCACTGACTGTGGCTTTCGTATTTGTATAAAATGCGATTGACAGGTAGGTGATGCATATATGGGGTACATGGTCGAGCTAGCGAGCAACGTAAACTTGGGACCTAGATTGGCTTTATTTTATTGTGACCCTTAAACACTTTTTATGTCATATACTTTTTAGGGACATATGTCTCCCTTTTTCATATTTGGGTTGTATAACTTTGTTTCGCGACTTTAGCGATGTTTTATTTATGAGATTCATTTTAGACCTTGCATGTTTGACACCTTCCCATGTGGATATTTTTATAACAGGTTCAGGTTTCGTTTTCGGTTTTAAAAATTACAGGTTTTTACCCAAATGAACCTATTACAAACATATCCATGCAGTTTTTATCTAGAATTACGTGTTTACTTTTCTGCAATAAATGAGAGTGTCACAGTTGGTATCAGAGCATATTTGCTCCCGACGCACGTTTGTGCACCCCAATATAAATAACTTGACCTTAAAATAATAAACTTGAGAGATGGGTAGGATGGGTAGACTTAGGACCTTATGTTGTAGTCTGTAGTGTGCTTGCTCTTTATTAGGTTCTAACGTGTTTGTTGATTGTCACTTAATAATTGTTGTACCCTTGGATCAATGACCGTGAGCTTACCTACATGAAGATCAAGATTTGGTGCCTATTGCTGAGGACTGAAGATGTGTTTACCTTTGAAGAATGCTTCTACTTCCTCGAAGATGTTTCTCATTCTTTGTGTACCTTGCCTTATTCTTTATATCTTAGCGCTTTTTCTTCTTCTAAACTCTCTCTTCTCTTTCCTTGAAAGTTACTCTTGTACCCTCTTAACTTGTCCGTTGTTCCATGCTTATCCTCCCTTAACGCCTTTTGATAGTACTCTTTCTCTTGAGGAATGTTGACCTTGGTTGGAAAATTCGACTTTTGAGGAGATTGTTTGTGTCTGACCCTTAAACCTGGTTTTGAGAGGATTTGATGTTGGAAAGACTTAGGTAGTGTGATGAGACATACTTAGTGATTCTTATACCTAGTTCCTTGATAAAGTGAGTGTGGTTGTTTAGTGGAGTTATTTGTGTTAACGAGTGTGAGTTGCTCTTGTTGCTAAGGTTATGGAACTTGGCTTTGTTGTTTATGTTTGGGATTAGAAAGGCTTGGGAAGTGTAGTGAGACGTGTCTTGGGATGCCAGTGCTTAGAACTTGACTTAAAATGGATGAAATTGAATGGTGAATTTGAGGATGTAGAATTGACTAAGTAAGTCGAGTTTTTGATTGGCTTCCATGATCACTTTGGATACGAGTATAGCTTTGTTGGAGCGCTGACCATGATGTTGTGGGAGTTGTTTGTGGATGTTTGAGGGTTTGGAGTGATGAGATCACACTTATAGTGGAGTACCTTGTTTCAGGGAATTGCTTAGGATGAAGTAACATGAGTGTTTTGAGGAAATCCTTGGAAGTGTTGTGGTTATAAATTTTAATGTTAGGAAGTTTTTGGAACCGTTTAGGATGATGTTGTTGTTTGAGGTTTGAGTACCCGGCATTTCCTTGTTGTCTAATTCCTTTCTTCTTTGACAATAAGGGTTACCATTCATACCTCTCTTTCTCGCTTCATCATGCCCCTCCTTTAAGTTTGAAACTCATAACCTATGAAACTCTATCTTTGACATCCTTGTTGACCTTACCTGAGGATGGTGTGGACTACGATGTTTATTTTGATGCTTCAAAGCATGGTTTAGGTTGTGTCTTGATGCAAAATCGAAGGGTTATTGCTTATGCTTCTCGACAACTGAGGGTTCACGAGGTGAACTATCCGACTCATGATCTTGAATTAGCCGCCGTGGTACATGCCTTGAAGACATGAAGGCATTACCTTATTGGAGTTCATTGCCGCATTTATACCGATCATAAGAGTTTGAGGTGTATCTTTACCCAGAAAGAATTGAATATGAGACAAAGAAGATGGCTAGAGTTGGTGAATGATTATGATGCCGAGTTGATTTATCATGAAGGGAAAGCAAATGTGATGGCTTTACCTAAGACTGCGAGTGGAAAAGACGTTGTTTGGGTGGTTGTAGATCGATTGACCAAGTGTGCTAGATTTATACCTATCAAGGAGACATGAATATTAGATGTCCTAGCTGGTGCCTATGTGAGGGAGATAGTACGCTACCATGGAGTGCCTAAGTATATAGTTTCAGATCGTGACCCGAGATTCTGTTTCCGTTTCTGGACTGCTTTGCAAGAAGCCATGGGTAGTAAGCTACTGATGAGTACCGCTTTTCATGCCGCTACAGATGGACAGACTGAGAGGACTATCCAGACTTTAGAGTACCTCCTCCGTGCTTGTGCTTTAGACTTCCACACTTCTTGGGAGAAGTGCTTACCTCTTGTTGAATTCTCCTACAACAATAGCTATCATACTTCTATCAAGATGTCACCTTATGAAGCTTTGTATGGTAGGAAGTGCCGTAGTCCGGTCTGTTGGGATCAAGTCCAAGATGCTCATGTGTTGGGACCCGATTTGGTGACTGAGACCATCAATCAGGTTCACATCATTCGAGAGCGTGTGAAAACCGCTTAAGACCGACAGAAATCTTATGCCGATGTCCGTCGTTGACCACTTGCCTTTGAGGTTGATGATCGAGTGTTCCTTAAGGTATCACCTATGAAAGGGGTGAAACGGTTTGGTGTGAAAGGAAAGCTGAGTCCCAAATACATTGGCCTTTCCGTGTGCTTGAGAAGATTGGCCCCGTTGCTTACCGTTTAGAGTTGCCCCCGAATTTGAGCAAGGTTCATAATGTCTTCCATGTATCTCAGTTGAGGAAGTACATTAGTGATCCGAGCCATGTTATTCAAGAAGAGATCCCAGATTTGGAGCCTAACTTGACTTTGGAAAAAAGGGCAATCCGAATCCTCGAAAGAGCAAACAAGCAACTTAGAAATAAAGTGGTGCCCCTAGTTCGTATCCTTTAGCGTTGTGGAAATGTCGAAGAAGAAACTTGGGAGTCTGAATCTCCTATGTTAGCTACATATCCCGAACTTTTCTCGTGAGGTAATTCTCTTTCCTTTATCTAATTCTTGTGAGTTTAGCTATCCTTTTGAGTGTTCCTCTCCCCCTCTTAAATACTCTCCGCGTTAGTAGTCCTTGCTTAGTTGTTTAAAAGTCGTAGTTAGAGTTTGGTCATAGCTAGTGGAGTTATTATCCTTATTATAGAGGTTCGGACTAAAGATTTTTGAAAATGTTTTAATGTTTTCCACTGGTTTTAACGTCAATGAGTGGTAAAGCTCGTTATTGGAGACGTCCGATAATTGGTTTTCTCATTTGTTGGTGTAAAAATATATATTTTTATGTCTTTGATTTGGAATGTTGATGTTCTTGAACGGCCGACGAGGACTTTCCGTTCCATTGAAAAGACACTTATACTTCATACGTCCATATTTTGAAGATTTTGTTTACTTGATTTTAAGGAGATAGACCTACATATATACAATGTTCCTTCTTCTAAGTTTCGGGGACGAAACTTCTTAAAAGGAGGGATGATTGTAACACCCCGTAAATTTGAAGACCTTTATTATATTTTAAAAGTAATATTTTAATCTATTTTAATTTTATATTAATTTATTTGAAATAAAAATTTATTTGATAAAATATAATCTTATTTTATTTTGAAGAAATGTAATTATTTTTGATAGTTTAGAAATGTTTAAAAGTGATTCAAACTATATTTAAACCTTTTCCTTTGATAAAATAGATTTCGGATAAAAGTCGTAAAATTGGGATTTTCCCATTTCTTACGGTCGTTGGGTAAACGAGTTTGGATATTGGGCATATGAGTACTTAATCTTTTAGTAAAATCGTGTTTAAGAACTTTAATTTTCTCGGAAATCGCGTTCGACGAATATTTCTAATTTCCGTCGAAACGAACGAAAACGTAAACAAATGACCCATCTCCCCATGCCTTTTGGCTGGCCACCTACCCTCCATTTGCTCCCTCTTCCAATTTTCATTTCCTCCATAACTCAATCTATCTCCTCCTTCTCTCAAACACCAAAAACCCACTGTAATACTCCGTATTTATGAGTCTTTGGGTACTCTATCGAGTAGGCCTTACTCTGTCGAGTAAGGGTGAGTTGCGTCTTAAAATAGTTTCTGACCTGTTGGGTACTCGATCGAGTAACTAGGATACTCGATCGAGTAAGGGGGTACTCGATCGAGTGCTTTGGGTACTCGATCGAGTAGCCTAGGTCTGAGGAGTTTTTCTCGGGTTTTGTTAATTATGCGATTAAGATATATAACCTTTTCCGTCATCATGCTAAACACTTTTGCAAAAACCTAATTTACTGTCAAAGAGAGAAAGCAAGTACGTTCATCATCTTAATCGCATTGTTAGCAAATCCCGGAGTTTGGAAGGTCGGTTTTCATCGTTTGTTATACCGTTGAGATCCTTGCGTCAAGGGTAAGATCTATGTACCCTTTTTGTTGTCTTTTCTTTAAGGTTGTTAAACCCTAATCTAGGGATTTGGGGGTTTGTGAGTAGTTTGTGATTTGGTAGCATTTGTATGTTGTATGATAGGAGGAGGTTTCGTAGAATAAGCTTTTTGATACAGCTGTAGAGACCGTCTGATAGTGTGCTTTCCAGGTAGGATTTCCTACTCAGTATTAGTCCCATAATGGGATGATTGTTGATGTGTTGTGGTTGATTGAATAATATAGTAATTGTATTGTGACGGTTTGTTGATTGTGATTGTTTGTCACTAGTTCTTGAGGCGTGTCCTCGGCTGAGTGGGGTCACTTGCGGGAGTGGCTTAACGCCCTAGTTTCGCCCTTCGTGGAACCCGCCACGGAAGGGGATGTGCACATTAATGGACAGGGTTATCGCTCATTATGAGGAGTGGGGATTTGGTGGGTACGGCTGCGGTCCCCCATCGGGGGTGGTCCGGTGGACCGTCGGTGATTGAGATTGTTGGAATTGGTGTGGTTGTGTGTGTGACGGTTAAGTCATGCTGTTTATCTTATTGTTGATATATATTGAGTTGTGTGATTAGTATCGACCCGGTTGTTGTTTTGTAAACTGCGGTGATCCATTCGGGGATGGTGAGCGATAATTGAGCGAGTTTGAGTTGAGTCTTGGGATAGGCTGGGAGGTGCCACCGTCGACGATAGAAGTCTTCCGCATTGTAGTCTTTTAGTTTTATGACATTTCGGTCAAAGATTTCGGTAAGAGATGTTTTTTTTAAGAACTTGTACCCGTATTTTGGGATTTGGTTTCAGTTGTACTTTTCACTAAAGTTATATTATTTAAGTTGTTTCGTTATTGTCTTATGAATATCATGCCTTGGGTAACCGAGATGGTAATATCTTCATACCTGAGTGGTCCTGGTAAGGCACTTGGAGTATGGGGGTGTTACACCCACTAAAAATCCTCCTTACAATCCCTAAATCCACCATAAATCCTTCATTTCTCCACCAAATCTCATAAAAATTATATATTTGGAATCCTCTCTTCAATCCTCATCTACTAGTAAGCTTTATTTTCATTTCCCCCAATTTTTGTTTAAGACACTTTTTTTTAGGGTTTCGAATTTAAGCTTAATAATTGTGTTTTTGTTGTTCTTATAGGTGAAGAATTTGAAGATGAGTTAGGTGACTCATATGTTGTTGAAGATGAAGAGTAATTTTGGGTTTTAGAAGCTTTCTCAAGTTATTACTTGTCTCTTTGCTAGCTTAAGGTAACTATTCCGAGTTACTCGACGAATTAATGTCACATTAGTAGTTGTATTTTTTGTTTGTTGTTGTTTGTTGTTGTTTGTTGTTGTTTGAGACGATCTTGTTGATAAATGAATGAATGGAGTAAGATGAGTATGCTTATGTTTAGTTTATGTTACCCATTTCTATATTATTGTTTGGAACAAATTTGGATGAGGAATTATGTGTTGTGACAAGTCCGTGTTTTGGCTGGAACGCGTCAGTATCGGGCCGAGGCGTTTTTCAATGTTTCCAAAAATATGACAGATTGAACGGCATCGAAAAATTAGGTGGTTTAGCCACTTGAATCACTCAATTCGGAGTCCGTATGAGTAAATGGCGTCGTTTTATCGATTAAAATTTATAGAAAAGTTTACCCTTGTGTGAGACGGTTATTTATGCTATTTTATTATGCGAGAATTTTGTGGAATTAGTTATTTTGTAAGTTGGAATATATTTTCTTATGTTGATAGTCTTTCACATGATAGAAATTGGAAATGGCATGAGAATGATATTGTGATGAATTCTGTGATTTAGGCCAAAGTAGGCCAAGACTCTGAGCTGGGCCAGATTGACCGAACGAGTTTTGTCAAACTAGGTTTAAACCGGTCAGCCTCGATTTGACCGATGACCCGTCACGGGACTCGGGTCGAGGGTTTATCTTTGAGGTGAGATTGGTTGTTATTGGATGTTTTATGTTGATGCCTTGATATTTGTGATTATCATCTCACATGTTGGTTGTTGGATGCCTTGGATGCCTTATGCTTGAGTCTTGTTGCCTCTTTGCCATTTTAGCTTGTTCTCATGGATTATGGTACTGTTGGTTAGCTGGAATTTGGATTATTATTGATATTGGAGATATTGTTGAATTGTCAGCTGAATATGCTCTTGCGTAGCCTTTCATATGCTAGGGTGTGTATGATCATTTGTGTGTGCAAGTTTGGACTCTTTGCCCCTCTTATGGTTAATTGGGTGTCCTACTTGTCTTGTGTGGTGTGGGCTAAAATATTCAAGCTGGGACTAGGTCCTAGGTGAGTATTTCGGCCTTCGTCATAGATAGGCCATTATAGTCTTTGACGAGTATATGTTCACCGCTTAATAGCCTTTGTGTCTTAGCTTGGTGGGTTTATATCAAAGTTAGGGCATGACCTCCTGACGTACTCTTAGAAGTATGTGGTCAGCTTAAGTACTAGCCAACCCTTTGGTGGACTCCTTAGGGGTACTCATGTGTGTGATCATGGGTCTTGGATGCGGTATTTTCCGCATGTCGCTAGGTCTGCGCAGGTTTAGGACTAGGGTGTTTACCTTACCTCGTGGTATAGACTCGAGTTCTGAGTGACTATTGACTGTCCTAAGAACTTATGCCTGTCTCTAGATATATTGTCCTTTCTTGTTTGATGATTCTATGAATCATAGAAGGTGAGATGCAAGCCGGCTATGGTTGATAGAGTTTGGATTCCTGGATGTTATGTGATTCACATGATAGTGTAGTATGAGTCGGTCTAGTATTCACATGCTAGGACTATGTGTTGTTATATTGTTGTTCACATGATAAGCATGATTGTCTAGCATCTATATGCTAAGGCTATGTGTTATTCATATTCATATTCTTATGTTTACATGTTATATTAATTATGACATTTCGTGGCTGGGAGAACTCGGAGTTACTCCCCACTGACCGTGGCTTTCGTATTTGTATAAAATGCGATTGACAGGTAGGTGATGCATATATGGGGTACATGGACGAGCTAGCGAGCAAAGTAACCATGGGACCTAGATTGGCTTTATTTTATTGTGACCCTTAAACACTTTTTATGTCATATACTTTTTAGGGACATATGTCTCCCTTTTTCATATTTGGGTTGTATAACTTTGTTTCGCGACTTTAGCGATGTTTTATTTATGAGATTCATTTTAGACCTTGCATGTTTGACACCTTCCCATGTGGATATTTTTATAACAGGTTCAGGTTTCGTTTTCGGTTTTAAAAATTACAGGTTTTTACCCAAATGAACCTATTACAAACATATCCATGCAGTTTTTATCTAGAATTACGTGTTTACTTTTCCGCAATAAATGAGGGTGTCACAATATATAGAGTATGATCATTGTGTTTCCCATTAAAATAAACAACACAATATAAACTCTAATACTCCCTCCTATTTTCGGCACAACCATAAAATGGAAGGTCCATTTTATTTTGTCATTTGTCAATTTTGTCATGTGTGACATGTTACATGACATGTAACACTATAGTGTATTTTTAACATATTAAAAATCAACATATGAATAAAATATGTCACATACAAAATTCAATTAGTAATTCTTGATTACTTGTACCAAAAATGGGTCATATAATTATAAACTACAACAACTTGTATTTATAATAAATTATTCATTCTGTTTCAATTGTTTCGTAAACAATAATTTAATATAAGTAATAAAACAATTCGATTACTTAGACCGTATCTCATTTAATCAAATTACAATAAGACACGTTAAATTTACTCACAAAATCATCCGTCAATTTTAAGCAATTTAATTAACTCGTATCGGCATACGATTAATTAAATAATCAATTAAGAGTATTTCCCTATAGGTATGACCTAAGGGGATCAACTGATCACCACCGTCGCACGACAGTAATGTCAAACTCTAGTCAACCAATCATTACCGATATGTGTGGACCAGTTGACTGTAAAATATTACTTCCCACATGTATTCTTAAAATGAGATATAAACATGTGATCATTATGATCGACAGTTGTGATCGCATTATTGTCGGAGGACACTTATTCCAACAATCTCCCACTTGTCCTCGACAAGTGTGCGTCACCAATTCTCTTGTCCTATTACTATCTCCCACTCTATGCAAGGTGTCTTTCGGGTCGTACTTGCAAGTGATCATATCGAGAGTGGTTTCCTCGATCTGGAGAATAACTGATTGACCGGAATTATTTACCATAGATACCTTCCGAGCGTGGCCACGCATTTCCAATTCATTACTCCTCGAGTGGCCCTGAGATATTGTTTTAACCCTGACAAGGGGTGGACAATTCCTATCGCACTATTCCCTTCAATTAGCCACAGCCATCATAACCCAAAATATGCCCATTTGACCCCATTTACGAAGGTCGTAGTAACATAAATCAAAGTTAATCTGAAACTGTGCCACCTTAAGCGAACAGTCTTTAGTCAAAAGAATCGACTCATTAGAATACTATAGTAGCTCTCGCCATGACCAGGCTATATATATTTGCCAGAACTCTATAAGCGGTCATAAGGCCTGACAAAATGTTCCTAACAGTCTGCCTATGTGATCAACTAGTTATCTCACATGACACTATGGCACTTGAACTTGCCATCAATCACATCACACTCTAGTCACTTCGAGACGTCACCTCATATAAGTGATTATGGGCGAATACTATGTTAATCCGGGTTCACTTTAACGGGGTTCAATTGTCTCTACAACCCGTTTGGATGTAACAAGGTATAAAGAAAAGATAAAAGACAAATGCGATTATGAACAAAACAACACTTTTATTTTATTTCAAAATCTAACACAAACTTGGTACATGTTTAAGACCTATGGACACCATATGTCCATTGTGTTAGCCTGCGATAAAGGCTTGGTGAGCGGATCAGCTATGTTATCATCCGTCCCAACCTTACATATCGCAATTTCCTTTCTTTTAATGAAATCTTTAATTACATGATATTTTCTAAGTACATGTCTAGATCTATTACTAGACTTTGGCTCTTTGGCTTGGAAGATCGTCCCACTATTATCACAATAGAGAGTGATGAGATCATTGGCGGTAGGTACTACTCTTAGACCTTCCGTGAATTGCCTGATCCATACAAACTTCCTTGGCGATCGATGCGAAGAATGTACTCACCTCCGTTGTTGAATCCGATCACAGACTTCCTTGAAGCTTCTCCAAATAACAAAGACCACCATTGAGCATGAAAACAAAACCAGCTTGTGATTTCATGTCATCTCTATCCGTTTGAAAACTTGAGTCCGTGTAACCATTAACACGGAGCTCGGTGTCTCCTCCAAACACTAAGATAGAATCCTTAGTTCTTCTCAAGTACTTAAGGATGTTCTTGACGGCTATCCAGTGACTCTCACCTGGATTTCCTTGATATATACTCGTCATGCTCAAGGCATACGAGACATCAGGACGTGTGCATATCATGACGTACATGATTGATCCAACGACGGAAGCATAAGGGATCAACTTCATGCGTTCAACATCATGGGGTTCGGTGAGCGATTGAGACTTGCTCAATATTGTCCCACTTACCATAGGTACCAATCCCCTTTTGGATTTATCCATGCTGAAACGTCGAAGAATCTTATCAACATAAGATTCTTGACTTAGTGCCAATATCCTTTTTGATCTATCTCTATGGATCCGGATACCTAATATGCGTTGTGCTTCTCCTAAATCCTTCATTTGGAAGTGGTTCCCTAACCACTTCTTAACAGAAGACAACATCGGAATGTCATTTCCAATGAGTAGTATGTCATCGACATACAAGATTAGGAACACAACATTGCTCCCACTAAATTTCATGTATAAACATGGTTCCTTAATACTTCGAGTGAAACCATTCTCTTTTATCACATGATCGAATCAATGATTCCAACTTCTTGATGCTTGCTTAAGTCCATAAATGGATCTCTTAAGTTTGAATACTTTGTTAGGATTTTTAGAATCAACAAAACCTTCGGGTTGTATCATGTACACCTCCTCTTCTAAATGCCCATTTAGAAAAGCGGTTTTGACATCCATTTGCCATATTTCATAATCATGAAATGCGGCAATCGCTAACAAAATCCGTATGGATCTTAGCATGGCTACGGGGGCAAAGGTTTCATCATAATGAAGACCTTGGACTTGGGTAAATCCTTTTGCCACTAGCCTAGCTTTGTAGACATCATCATGTCCTTCTATGCCATTCTTGACCTTGAAAATCCATTTGTATTGAAGAGGTCTTGCCCCTTCAGGCAAATCCACCAAGTTCCAAACTTGGTTTTCATGCATAGAATCCATCTCGGACTTCATGGCTTCAAGCCATAAGGAGGAATTGGGACTAGAGATTGCGGCTTTGTAGGTGGCGGGCTCGTCACTTTCTAAAAGCAACACATCGAGTGTTCCATCTTCTTCGATAAGTCCAACATATCGATTGGGATGGGGAGAAACTCGGCCCGTTCTTCTAAGTGGAGGAGGGACAACCGCGTTAGACGACGAAGGAACATATTCTTGCGTCTCTACCTCGGTTTGTGGCTCTTGAACTTCATCAAGTTCAAAATTTCTCCCACTCTGTCTCTTAGAAATAAATTCTCTTTCTAAGAAGACAGCCTCGCAAGACACAAACACTTTGTTCTCTTGAGGTTTATAGAAGTGATAACCCCTTGAGGCGGTAGAATATCCTACAAAGATGCATTTTTCAGATCGTGGGGCTAGCTTGTTGTCACTTTTAACTTTGACATACGCATCACAACCCCAAATTTTCAAATAGGATAGAACTGGAACTTTTCCTCTCCATATCTCATATGGAGTCTTTTCGGTTGATTTGGTAGGACTAATGTTCAAAGATTTTATTGCGGTTGGGATCGCAAATCCCCAAAACGAGTTTGGTAGCTCGGTTTGACTCATCATTGATCGAACCATATCAAGTAGGGTTCGATTTCTTCTTTCGGCAACACCATTGAGTTGTGGTGTTCCGGGTGGAGATAGTTGTGATATTATGCCACAACCTTTCAAGTGTGAATCGAATTCATGGCTAAGATATTCTCCACCACGATCGGATCGTAGTGCTTTTATCTTTTTGTTCAATTGGTTCTCTACTTCATTTTGAAATTCCTTGAATTTCTCAAAAGCTTCACTCTTATGCTTCATTAAATAGATATACCCATATCTACTCAAGTCGTCGGTGAAGGTTATGAAGTAGTCATAATTTTCTCGAGCGGTGATACTCATTGGTCCACACACATCGGTATGTATGAGTCCCAATAGTTCACTAGCTCGTGTTCCTTTACCGCTAAAAGGATTACGAGTCATCTTGCCAAGAAGGCAATATTCGCATGTTCCATATGATTGATAATCAAATGGTGTAATCACATTAGTCGAAATTAATCTTTTGATGCGATTCTCGTTTATGTGACCTAATCGACAATGACAAATGAACGATTTATTTGGATCACTTGATTTGAGTTTCTTTGATTTAATGTTGTAGATGTCATTAGTTGGATTCGATGTTTCTAAAATATAAATGCCATTAATGGAAGGAGCTTGGCCTATAACCAAGTCGTTCCTTGAAATAATACAACGATTGTTTTTAATGACAAAACAAAAACCGTCCATGTCTAACATGGCGATTGAAATAATGTTTTTAGAAAGTGTAGGCACATAAAAACAATTATGTAAATACAACTCAAATCCATTAGGCAAAGCCAATATATAAGTTCCCTTGGATTCGGCCGCTACTCGAGCTCCATTTCCAAGGCGTAGATCCACATCTCCTTTGCTAAGCCTCTTCACGTCTCTTAGCCCCTGTAAATGATTACAAAGGTGAGAACCACAACCGGTATCCAGTACCCATGTCGTAGTGGAAGTATAATTTACATCAATAACATAAATTTCCTTAGTAATTTTACCTTTTGGAACAATGATTCCTTCCCTTATATTTCGCAAATATATAGGACAATTCATAAGCCAATGTCCCATGCCATAGCAATAATGGCATTCATCTTTAACTTGCTTGAAGTTTTTCCCTTTCTTTCCCTTCTTCTTGAACCTTTTGCCCCTAGAAGCAAGAGCTTGATTGCTTGAGCTCCCACTAGTTTCGGCATCTTTCTCTTCCAAAGATAAAGATCCTATAGATTTTATGAGGCGGTTGATGTGGGTGATGTCGTCGGGCCTCCCAATCAAACACATTTATAAAACTCAACAAACAACTAGTTAGCGGTAAGTCGTGGTCGATCCATGGAACGGTGTGCTTTGGGTTCTAAGTCTATCTATCTCAATTTATGCTAGTGTCACAATTGATGGGGTTTGTAGTTGTGTCCTAAACTAGTGAAAGTAACAAAGTAAAGCAAATAATGAACTAGGAAATGTAAACAAATGACTAAAAGCACTAGGATGTCATGGGTTCATAAGGGATTTATGGGAGTTGATCATACAAACATGTTTCCTACTAGATGCAAGCAATTATTGTTGTGATAGGTTGAGTTGGTTTATATCTTACAATCCTAGAAAGTTTTGGGTCCCGGAGCCGAATCGATTAGATTGTACAACACCTACAAGTCGACTTAATCCTCCCTATCCAACTATATGCATGGTCTAATGAGACTCGAGTTGGTTTATGTCTTGCAAGTCTCATTGAAAAGATAAGTGATGGTTGTAAATGCAAGGATTCATAGGCTTAGCATTTCATCAAACATAACATGTGCAAAAGTTGAAATCACAACAAGCAAGCAAATTAATTATGGAAGCATATTAGATTAAGCATGAATCATTCCCCATGTTTATTTCCCCTAATTACCCATTAATCCTAGCTAAGTAACTACTCACTCATGATCAAGTTTAACATGTTAATAAGGTTGTCAATCATACTAACAAAGCCAAACATGATAAACAAGTAAGATAGATTAACAATAATTAAAACAAAGATTAAGAGAATTATAGCTATGGAGATTCCAAAATAATAATGCAAAGAATAATAGAAGAACTTGATGATTGATGGAAGGTTGTCAATCTCCCACTAATAACCCAATAGTCTTCAATTACCCAATAATAAACTTGAACAATAATTAAGGAGAGATTAATGTGTAATTTGTGGAAAGATTAAAGAGTAATCTATTCTAATCTACTCCTAATCTAATCTAAGAGAACTTGATTTAATCTAAGGAAACTTGATTATATCTAATAAAACTTGATGGTTTGATTATTACAAATGGGGTATATATAGTAGGGATTCATTAGGTTAACTAAGGCTAAATTAGTAATTACACTTTTTAGTTTAGAGCAGGGAAACGCTAGTCTTTTTGGAAGGATGGGCATCCTTCTTGAAGCTTGAAGAAACGAAATTTGCTGTAAGGGAATCCGGGCGTCTTTAGCACGGGACGGGCGGATTCTGGGGTCTCTGTCCGGGCGTCTTGAGGTGAAGACGGGCGTCTTCTGGAGCTGCTGCCCGGGCGTCTTCAGGGGAAGACGGGCGTCTTGTGGTTCACGTAGCAAGGGAAGACTTTCTGTCCAGGAATACGCTCGTCCCGAGCGAAATATGGGCGTCCTGGGCTTCAACCCGAGCGGGTTGAATTTGACCCGAGCGGGTTGAGCTGTATCCTGCTTCACTTGAGCTCGGATTGTAAAACGGACGTCATTTTCTCATCCGGACTCCTATTGGAGTGATTCAAAAGCCTAGTACACTTGATTTTTCGACGCCGTTCCATCTATCATACTTTCAGAGCAAAAGGAGCAACTCTTGATTTGGGTTCCGAGCAATTTCTTCATGTAATGCCTTCCCTCTCGTCATTCTTACTTTTAACCATTGGATCCTTCTATATACACTTTATTCCTACATACTTGGCCATCATTCTTGCCTCCTCTTCATACTAGTCCATCTAATATCATCAATAAGCTTCCAAATATGCACGAAAGACGGGAATTTTCGCCTTATTATCTCCTTTTCTACGAAACATATGAAATGCGATAGAAAAGCAAATAGGAAGGTTTTGACGGATAAAATGGCCATGGAATGATATAATAGTATGCAAAATAGGCTCAATTAGGGGACTAAATGTACGCAAATAATGTTCACATCAAATATCCCCAAACCGAACCTTTACTCGTCCCGAGTAAAGAGGTGACAAAAACTAGACCTTTATTTAAACTAACCTACTAATATAGCCGATGTGAGACAATTAGCGGGTCTCACTCCGCCCCTTCAACTCACAACAAGACAACCATGAGGTAGGATGCCTTCTTGCAAGGCAAGGTGGATCTTGCCAAAATGGCGACACATCCAAACATTAAAGCACACAAAACAAGTAATGGATGCATCTACAAAAGAATAGCCACTTTCCTCATCTAAGTGGCGGAAATTATCTACAAGGGAAGCAATTCAAGGATACACACTCCTTCATAGATGCAATTTCTTCAAACTACTAAGCTTAGAAGGATACCAATAAATCACCTCCAAGTTGTGTCAAGCTAGGGTACCTTTGTCCTCAATCGTTAAATGCTTTTGTAAAGAGTAGACTCCCTATGGTGTTAGAAACACTGGAGGATCACGGAATTCCCCCTCTTGCCTAGACAAGAAGAAGGGTCGTCCCCTCTCTACCATGCACAAAAATGGATACGATGGATAAAGGCATCAATAGTATTTGAGTTTCACTTTGGGAGTTTGCTTTCATTTTTGTTTTCCCCCCAATTTCATGTGGCATATAACATTTGAGAACACTTTCTTGCCATTTCTTTTGATTTTTGGCTTTTCAAAACTTGACAACTTTCAACTTTTCTTTGCATTTCTTTTGAACATTTTCAAAGTCACCCCATATGTAGTGAGGGTGCCTTATATTTGAAGCATTAGGAGTCTATTTTTGCTCCTCTTTTCATTTGATGCATTTTTTGCAAACTTTCTTTCACTTTTCATTTCATTGAACTCAAATTGATTTCTTTTTGTGCCCATTCCCTTTGATGACAAAAACGTGGTAGAAAATGGATGATGGATGGATGCATAGTTTCAAGGGTCACCTTGGAATAAACGGTAGCCAAGGAGTTATCACACCACAAGGTACTCTTGACTAAGCCTTAATCCATGGGTCAAAGGATACTAGCATGACACATCCTATGGTATTTTACAAGTATTCTAACAAGCAAAGTCTTAAGAAGAAAAAGCATCTACTAGGGCCTATATACACTTGTCAAGCTTCCCAAGTAGACGGTTTCGCAAAATTTTTCTAACATGAAAACTACATGCCATGATGCAACTAGCATATAAACATCCTAATGCAAGTGATTCTACCAACTAATATGACAAATACACTAAATGCAAGTCCTAAATTCACATTGTTATACCGCATCAATCAAAATAAAGCCACATAGTCATTAACATAAAGATGAAAAAGGAGATTGGAAAGATCATACCATGCGGTCTTCAATATCCTCATGTCTCGGATGTGGCGTAGTCAATCAATGTGAACAAGGATAGAACAAACACAATATATACAACAATATATACATGACTACACTACAAAGGAAATGAACATGTTTTTGGATTTTTCAATTTTTCAAATTTTTATGGGTTTTGTTTTTATGAAATTAAAGAACATATTTTTGTGATTTTTCGAAAATTTTCAATTTTTATGCATTTTTGAAATATAAATTCCCATCCCCCACTTTATTTTGGACATTGTCCTCAATGTACATGTAGGAGTAGGAATAAAAAGGAAATACATGTTTTTGAATTTTGGTTTTTTGAAATAAAGTGCAAATGCAATGATATGATATGAATTAATGCATGCTCTAACTAAATGCAATTCTATATGATATATATAACAAGTGAATGCAATCTAAACTATACTATATGATGCAGGATTTCTAGTAAACTATGGTCACCTATGATCAAACCTCCCCAAACCGATTTAAACACTATTTCTAGTGTAGAAATGAATAGGTTTGGCCATTAGTGACTATGCATGAATTCTAATCTATATGCAACTATCTACATGAATCATGTGAGATATATTACAATGCAACTATACCATATGAACTAACTAATTTAAATGCAATATGAAATATAATACAAATGCAAGCTAAATGTATATGTAAATAACTAAATGCAAGTGGAAATGTAATGCAAAGTGAAAGGAAAGGATATCTTACAAATGGTGGTTTGAGGGAGGACTCCACCAAACTCATTCCTTGTTACCATGATTATTGATGTTGTCCATGTTGCTTAATGCTCTCAACAACCGGTCAAAGGCTTTTGAATGGGCTTCATGTAAGCATAAATAGGATATTGGTGATGTCAAAACGTAGTTTACCCATCTTGGCTTGGAATAGAACCTTCCAAACACTCTCTCATTTGTTTTGCCCTTGGCACTTGGCTTCTTACAATGCTTCAAACTAACAAGCACATGATTCTTGTCAATACCATGTATGAAGTATTGCCCATATTCATCCGGAGGATTCCACTTTTTACCATCTCTTTCAAATTCTATGATGATAGAGCATTGATTCATCAATCCTTCAATAGTAGAAGGAGAGTTCTCATTTCTTTGATGAGGGGATAGTTGAAGGATAAGATGTGGAGGAGTCAACTTCTCACCATTGAGGTCATTCATGCTTTCATTGTCTTCACTTTCTTCTTGACCCTCCTTAGAACTTGAACCATTTCCAAAGAAAAGAGCTTCAATTTCTTCCAAACTATGATCAAAGATGCCAACATCATAGTTTTCCTCTTGACCTCTCAATTCCCCAAAGATTGCAAGTTCAAATTCATCAACCTCTTCTTTCAAAGTTTTACCTCCACTCCCATAAGTGTCAAGGGAACACACTTCCTCTACATGGGTCATAGAGGGAAATTGTGGTGGGAGGTTTTCCTCATCATCATCATAGGTGTCCCAAATTGGAGAAGCGAGGCTAGTGTGGGAGCTAGATACATGAGGCAATTTAGACAAAGTGCTTGTCTCATAATTAGCCTCCAATTCATATTCACCATTGCTCTCCTTTCCAACTTCATCATGCTTCAATTCATCATCCACTCTTGGTCCATAATCAATCAAGCACTCCCCTTCCTCAAAAGTTACATCTTCATATTCACATCTATCATGAATGTTTGTAAAGTTGGGTACAAGTTGGAATATGGGGTGTTCAATAGTTATGAATTTAGGAGGTGGTGGGGGATTCACAAGAGTAGCTTCATAATGCCATCCAAATTCTTCTTCACCCTCATTATCTTCCCCTTCTTCTTCATTTAGCATTTGGGTGGCTTCCATTTGGGCAATTTGATTTGCCAACTTCTCACCATTAGTAACAATGTTTTTGAGAACATTGTCCCTAGCTTGGCTCTCTTCTAGCATTTGCATTAATAGATTTTGTTGGTCCCTTAGCATTTGGAGAACCACACTTTGCATGTCAAAATTATGCTCATTCTCTTGTTGGGAGTACATGGGAATTTGGTGGTATGGGTGTTCATTGTAGGATGACATTTGGCATTGATTGTAAA
The DNA here is from genome assembly GCF_048544455.1 of Silene latifolia. Taxonomy (NCBI): domain Eukaryota; kingdom Viridiplantae; phylum Streptophyta; class Magnoliopsida; order Caryophyllales; family Caryophyllaceae; genus Silene; species Silene latifolia. The sequence goes on along the minus strand of NC_133536.1, from coordinate 66,875,810 downwards.
GTGAGTTTTGGGAGGGTGGTTGGTGTGGATGTTGGATGTGGGGGCTTTGGTAAGAAAAGTTGGGGTAGTGGTTAGGACTTTCATTATATGAGTTGTAAGGTAGGTTTATTTTAACTTGCTCCACAAACTCCCCATACCCATGGTAGTCATACTCAAAAGATTCACCACATACTCCATGTGCCAAGCCTTCGGTCATCATCATAACTAGGACAAAGTTATAACTACAAACAAGGAAACTACAAGAAAACGGTAAAAACAATCCTTGAGGAACAAGTTCCTCAAGGTTAAAGCAAAATCAAAATAGACAAACAAGCAAGAACTTAATCACATAGCACCATCCCCGGCAACGGCGCCATTTTGATGTGGGTGATGTCGTCGGGCCTCCCAATCAAACACATTTATAAAACTCAACAAACAACTAGTTAGCGGTAAGTCGAGGTCGATCCATGGGACGGTGTGTTTTGGGTTCTAAGTCTATCTATCTCAATTTATGCTAGTGTCACAATTGATGGGGTTTGTAGTTGTGTCCTAAACTAGTGAAAGTAACAAAGTAAAGCAAACAATGAACTAGGAAATGTAAACAAATGACTAAAAGCACTAGGATGTCATGGGTTCATAAGGGATTTATGGGAGTTGATCATACAAACATGTTTCCTACTAAATGCAAGCAATTATTGTTGTGATGGGTTGAGTTGGTTTATATCTTACAATCCTAGGAAGGTTTGGGTCCCGGAGCCGAATCGATTAGATTGTACAACACCTACAAGTCGACTTAATCCTCCCTATCCAACTATATGCATGGTCTAATGAGACTCGAGTTTGTTTATGTCTTACAAGTCTCATTGAAAGGATAAGTGATGGTTGTAAATGCAAGGATTCATAGGCTTAGCATTTCATCAAACATAACATGTGCAAAAGTTGAAATCACAACAAGCAAGCAAATTAATTATGGAAGCATATTAGATTAAGCATGAATCATTCCCCATGTTTATTTCCCCTAATTACCCATTAATCCTAGCTAAGTAACTACTCACTCATGATCAAGTTTAACATGTTAATAAGGTTGTCAATCATACTAACAAAGCCAAACATGATAAACAAGTAATAAAGATTAACAATAATTAAAACAAGGATTAAGAGAATTATACCTATGGAGATTCCAAAACAATAATGCAAAGAATAATAGAAGAACTTGATGATTGATGGAAGGTTGTCAATCTCCCAATAATAACCCAATAGTCTTCAATTACCCAATAATAAACTTGAACAATAATTAAGGAGAGATTAATGTGTAATTTGTGGAAAGATTAAAGAGTAATTTATTCTAATCTACTCCTAATCTAATCTAAGAGAACTTGATTTAATCTAAGGAAACTTGATTATATCTAATAAAACTTGATGGTTTGATTATTACAAATGGGGTATATATAGTGGGGATTCATTAGGTTAACTAAGGCTAAATTAGTAATTACACTTTTTAGTTTAGAGCAGGGAAACGCTAGTCTTTTTGGAAGGATGGGCATCCTTCTTGAAGCTTGAAGAAACGAAATTTGCTGTAAGGGAATCCGGGCGTCTTTAGCACGGGACGGGCGGATTCTGGGGTCTCTGCCCGGGCGTCTTGAGGTGAAGACGGGCGTCTTCTAGAGCTGCTGCCCGGGCGTCTTCAGGGGAAGACGGGCGTCTTGTGGTTCACGTAGCAAGGGAAGACTTTCTGTCCAGGAATACGCTCGTCCCGAGCGAAATATGGGCGTCCTGGGCTTCAACCCGAGCGGGTTGAATTTGACCCGAGCGGGTTGAGCTGTATCCTGCTTCACTTGAGCTCGGATTGTAAAACGGACGTCATTTTCTCATCCGGACTCTTATTGGAGTGATTCAAAAGCCTAGATCACTTGATTTTTCGACGCCGTTCCATCTAGCATACTTTCAGAGCCAAAAGAGCAACTCTTGATTTGGGTTCCGAGCAATTTCTTCATGTAATGCCTTCCCTCTCGTCATTCTTACTTTTAACCCTTTGATCCTTCTATATACACTTTATTCCTACATACTTGGCCATCATTCTTGCCTCCTCTTCATACTAGTCCATCTAATATCATCAATAAGCTTCCAAATATGCACGAAAGACGGGAATTTCCGCCTTATTATCTCCTTTTCTACAAAACATATGAAATGCGATAGAAAAGCAAATAGGAAGGTTTTGACGGATAAAATGGCCATGGAATGATATAATAGTATGCAAAATAGGCTCAATTAGGGGACTAAATGTGCGCAAATAATGTTCACATCAGCGGTCTTCCTTAGACCGGCTCACAAGAGATCTTGTAGTAGTAGGTGGTCTAGAAGAAGTGATGAAGTTTAGGTTTTCATCCGAACCTATCCCAAAATGAAGTTCTCTAGTAGTGTCGAAATCATTGTTGAAGCAAACGTCGTCAAAAACATTGTGGCAAGACTCAATAGTTATCGGTTTAGTAGCGTTTGTTGGATTCATTGTAATGAACTACAAGTATGGAGGAAAAGGAAATATTAACATTTGTCTCTAAGGGGCAGTTTCCCTTCAAATACCTGGGTATTCCATTATCCACCTCCAGAGTCTCTGTGAATATGTTTGATCCCCTTATAACTAAAATTCAGAAAAAAGTTTTTCATTGGTCTTCCCATGCTTTGTCTTATGCTGGTAAACTTCAGCTAATAAGCTCTGTGGTTTTTGGACTTGACAATTATTGGGGAGCTAGTCTCCTTCTCCCTGGTGCTATTACCAAACGAGTTGAACAACTCTGCAGACACTTTTTTTGGGGCATACCTGATTCTGGCAGAAAAATGGTCTTCAAGAGCTGGAAAAGTATTTGCTCTCCCTGGTCTGGTGGTGGGTTTAACATTAAGGATCTTTCTTCTTGGAATAGATCTCTTCTTGTCAAATGGCTTGCTCTTCTTCTTGCTCCTGCTTCTAGTATTTGGGCAAAATGGTAGCATGCTTATGTGTTAAAAGGAATTGATATCTGGAGTTTGCAAACTAAGGACTCTTTCTCTACTAGTATGAAGGGGATCCTGATAGTTCGTGATCTCCTTGTTGAGTCAGCTGGTTCTATTCAGACTGCTCAAGATCTACTTCAATCCTGGGTTCAGGGTTCTCATTTCCATCTTCATCTTGCTTATGATTTTTTTAGGGCTGCTCCTGCTCAAGGCAACTGGACTAAGGGTCTTTCTTATTCGTTCATTGCCCCTATTCATCGTATTACTTGTTCTATGGCTGCTCAGGGCCAGCTTGCCACTCAGGATAATATTAAAAAGCGGGGTTATCAGTTTGCAAACAGGTGCTACTTTTGTCTAGCCAGTGAAGAAGATCATGACCATTTGTTTTTTTCATGTCCTTTCACTGCTCAGGTTTGGAGCTCTATCCTGAATTGGATGAGTCTCCCTCAGTTTTCTTCTTCTCTTCTTCATCTTCTTGCTGCCTGTCCATTTGGAAGCAGTAAACACAACTGGAAAACTCACTCTTTTTATACTTCTCTTGCTGCTGCTGTTAATCAGCTATGGTGGGAACGAAACCACCGACTGTTTTGCCATAAGACTACTGATGCAGCTGGGATTCTACGCAAGATCAAGTGTTTAGTTTTGGCCAGACTGTCTATCAAGTTTTCTCAGTCCTTACTTAGTCCTGTACTCACTCACCTAGCTCCTTAGTTGTTTTCTTTTAGTGTGTTTTGTCTCTTTAGTTGTTTAGGTAGTATAGTGGATAGTTTTTTGCAATTGTAGTTTCATTCCTTATTGAAATGAAATGAGAATTTTTGCAAAAAAAAAAAAAAAAAAAAAAAAAAACATTTGTCTTTTTAATCATACTTGTAAATTAATTTAACAAGATATGAGCATTTATATAGTGACCTCTACCCAACTATTATAAATGATTCCAAGATCCAAATTCATATTAACTTGGGCACGCTTTAGCGATACAACCTTCATCAATATAACTCGGTGGATTAACTCTTTAATCGATTCTACTTTTAGAACTCTTGGTCGATAAAATTACATTAATATTTATCTTTAGCCCAAAACACATCCGGCTATGGTCGAGAATACTTTTGTTGAGTTCAATCCAAATTTCGAATAAATGTGTCCATGATCCAAATTCACATTAACTTGGGCACGCTTTGGCGATACAACCCTCATCAACATGAAATCGGTGGATAGACATTTATCACCCACTTCCCCTACGTAACAAGGTTTGTACCCCGGTTTGGCCGAGCGCACTCCCTCACGAAATAGGTTTTCATGGTTTATAATTTTTGGTAAGGCTAAGTCTCAATTGTTTATTTAGCGAGAGGTCATGTCAATTTATTATCTATCACGTTTTAAGTGAACTAAAGCGGTGAACTACGATAATTGTAATTGACACGGTCGATAAACTCGATTTAAAATGCATGTTTGGTTATGGCGATTTAGCGATGCATGCAACATATAAATAAAATGCAAAGCATAAAAATAAAATCCTAGTATGGCCTTCCTAAAATAGTAAATCTAATAGACTATTACAAATTCGGAAACCAACTCATTTGGTCCCTTGATCTTCGGTCTTGGCACGCATCTCGAGGTAACACCGTCTTCATGGAAACTCCGGGAAAAAATTACAAATAATAAATAAAAATTACATAATTTCTTATTATACATTTGTAATAAAAATAAATCTATTAAATTACAAAACGGTAATACGAGATCACAATAATTACAACCGAATCGATATTCCCATACATTTCGGGTAATACCAATTAAAACAAAGGCCATACTAAGTAAAATTACATAATTCAAAAATTATATAAAATAAAAATATGACAATCATAAATAAAATGCAGCATTATAATCTGTATGAACATGCTAAATTTTATGCTAAATCGCCTTTTAAGAGCCAATATCGTATATTTTATCGGTTTTTATGGATTTGCGTGATTTAACTTATTAAAATCACAATAATTACATAAATTCATATTTATGTACAAGTTAATTACCCTAACCATCTTAGGACTCAAAACTTAGTCTTCACTAACCTTATGACAATAATTCAACTTGATTTCTTAATATTGTTCATTATGGACCAAAAATACCAAAAATTGCTATAAACTTCAAATTAAATTATAAAAATTTCAAATAATTTCAAAATTTGAAATTTAAACTCATTAACATTCTGGAAAAAATACCATGACACTCATAATGTTCAAAACATAGGTTAAAAATTTCGAAAAAAATATCGAGAAAAACAATGTTGCGGTTTATCGGTTTTAACAAATATGACCATTTAAATATGAGAAAATTTATTTCATCAACTTTTCACTTTTAGATCTGAAATATATGATAAAATGCAACATGTAACGTTTTTCTTTAGTCATGAAGTATGTTTTAGCATTATTACTAATTATAGTCACTATTTATGTGATTTTTCGTCAAAAATTCATAAATCATGCAAAAAGACTTCACTATAGCCAATATTTTACACACATCTTGTAAAATTTCATGTGACAACATACTAAATTTCCATGACCAGATTCGAAATATAACTCATATTAACCTATTTACCCATTTAAATACGATTTTAATTTATAAAATTCATATTTCGAGCAAAACAACTTATTTTAACATGAAAATTTACAGGCCATAAGTAGATAATATATGTGAAAACATATCCAAAACCACTGGAAAATTCGAAGTTTAGCTATTTTTCGTCCAAAAATGACATTTTTCTCATAAAAATCATATTTTACTGCCAATAATATATAAAATGAACAATAAAATCCATAAATAAACCAAAATATCCCAAATACATTTTAGGACCAGAAAATTTAACATGCAAAGTGATCTCGTGATATATCATAATAAACACAAAATTAAAAGTTTTATTTGTTAATAAGATTAACTCGGAAAAACAATAAACCGATTTGCATGCAAACAACCTAAGGCTCATGATACCACTTGTTAGAATTCATTAATCTCATTAGTATACATATTCATATATGAATTAATTTATTTTGTCATAAAATAAATACAAGATCTTATGCATGCAAACATAAAACAAAGTAGAGAAGAAATCGTCACTTCTTACATTTGTGTTTCGGATTTTGGGCACCAACAAGATCTTCTACTAGTTAGTTCTTGAGCTTTCCAACAATGGATGAACAAAGGTTCAAATTATAACCTCTCCCAAAAGCTTATACCCAAGGAACACCCTTAATAACTAATATTATTATGAGCTAGTAATAATACTAATCTTACTTAAAATTTGGACACAAAAATAATTTGTATTTGCTCTTGAATATTTCGGTCCAAGAGGGAGTATTGTTGTGAGGTTTTATTTCTCTAAAATTCTTCACAAAAGTAGAGAATAAAAATGATTTTCTTACACTAGAAAAATAGAATAGTAGTGAATGAATAATTAAAAGAAAAGTCCTTGTCTTTTCTATGCATAAAACCGGTTGGGGGGAGGGAAGAGGGCCAATGCATGAGCTTCACATTCTACCCATGGAAAATTAGGTATGCATGGCTATATATAGAGTATAATCATTTTGTTTCCCATTAAAATAAACAACACAATATAAACTCTAATACTCCCTCCTATTTTCGGCACAACCATAAAATGGAAGGTCTATTTTATTTTGTCATTTGTCAATTTTGTCAAGTGTGACATGTTACATGACATGTAACACTATAGTGTATTTTTAACATATTAAAAATTAACATATTAATAAAATATGTCACATACAAAATTCAATTAGTAATTCTTGATTACTTGTACAAAAAATGGGTCATATAATTATAAACTACAACAACTTGTATTTATAATAAATTATTCATTCTGTTTCAATTGTTTCGTAAACAATAATTTAATCTAAGTAATAAAACAATTCGATTACTTAGACCGTATCTCATTTAATCAAATTACAATAAGACACGTCAACTTTACTCACAAAATCATCCGTCAATTTTAAGCAATTTAATTAACTCGTATCGGCATACGATTAATTAAATAATCAATTAAGAGTATTTCCCTATAGGTATGACCTAAGGGGATCAACTGATCACCACCGTCGCACGACAGTAATGTCAAACTCTAGTTAGCCAATCATTACCGATATGTGTGGACCAGTTGACTGTAAAATATTACTGCCCACATGTATTCTTAAAATGAGATTTAAACATGTGATCATTATGATCGACAGTTGTGATCGCATTATTGTCGGAGGACACTTATTCCAACACATACATGCCTCAAACTAATGGCGCGGTAGAGGCAACTAACAAGAATGTCGTCACTATCCTCAAGAAAATGATAGATAATTATCGCGATTGGCCCAACAAGATACCATTCGCATTATGGGGATATCGCACATCAGTTAGGACACCCACTGGGGCTACTCCTTTCTACCTAACATATGGCAAGGAAGCTGTACAACCAGTTGAACTAGAAATCCCGTCCGTACGCATTCTGCTCGAAAGTCAAATTCCAGAAGCTGATTGGAAAAGGGACAGATATGAAGAACTCATCCTCTTGGATGAACGAAGATTGCGCGCATTGCATAATGTGCAAACATATCAGGCACGTATCAAACAAGCCTTCAACAAGCGGGTTAAGCCCAGAAACATCAAAGAAGGAGACTTAGTGCTCAAATCAGTCAGAGCTCTACTACGTGTCGATCCACGTGGAAAATTCAAACCCAATTGGGCTGGACCATTCTTTGTCAAGTCCATACTCTCTGGGGGTGCGGTTAAGATTACAGACCTAGACAGGAATGAATTTTCTAACCCAACCAACCTCGATCAACTGAAACGATATTATGCCTAGTGTAGGACAAGACACGCGCCTCGCGTAACACCCACGTGTCACTCATGCGACACGAAATAAAATGGCCCTTGGCCTGCTGAATAGCTTATGTCACTATGCTCTTGCATTTTGACATTTCGTCATCCTCATATCATCAAATAAATTGAGTTGTATTTTAGGAGTAACTAAAGCACATGCTTATTTTCTAGTTCATTACATGCTCTTGCTTAGAACAATTATTCTTTTATATTTACTCGAACTACGCGCAAGGGTACAACCCGTTATTTTAATGTAAATAGAAGGACATTTGCATTTGCATCTGAAATTCGACAAGAATAATAAAAGAAAATAACAATAGTTTCTTAACTAATTAATCTTTTTATTCATTTTGTTCCATAAATAATAATAATAAGCCACATAATATAAAATGCTAGGCTAGGATTCTAAAAACCCCGCCGTTTATTACAAATAATAATAATAATAAATAATACTACGACTAAGGCTACTCTTCCATCATTCCTTTGCCTTTGTCATTTTTGTCATACTTTTTATCTCGACCACGAGCCGGGCGCTCTTGTGCTATCTCTGACCTAATCACCAAAGGTCTCTCTCGTGGTCTCACCTTACCATTTCGGTCCACCACCATCTCTGCGGCAGGAGCGGTCTTCGGTTTCTTCTTCGGATGAACGACTCGGAATCCGGCCTCCTCCTCCTCCTCAGTCAAGTATTTATGGTTCTCCTTTGCTACTTCATGAATCTTGTAGTCAACAGGCTTGTGCTTCCTTAATTTCTCGCGCTCTTCAGGAGTAGAAGCCTTCCTCCAAAGCAGATATGAATCAGATACCCACAAGGAGCCAACAGGAGAAAGTATAAACCACATGTTCCTTTGAGCCTACTTGAGGGCCCACTCTCGACGAATCTTTGTCGTATGTGCCAGTGCAGTCTGAGGAACAGTGTCAAGCTTAGGGATCTTCTGCTTAAGGCCAACTTGCCTCATCAATCTCTTCGGGAAGATACAAAACATAAATTCCAAGTCAGGAATGCGAACTGACCAAATCGGGTCTAAAGATGAAACTCCGGTGACTGACCTGAGATGCCACCATGGCACGATCCATCGGATCAAGGGGCCTCCTTCATTCTTCAACTTGTTCTCCCAATAGTTGTGATGGGTGATGTTGTCGGGTCACATCCAATCAAACACATTTATAATACTCAACATACAACTAGTTAGTGGTAAGTCGAGGTCGATCCATGAGACGGTGGTTACTCAAAATATTCAATCTAATTATGGTTGTGCTTGGGGTTGGGGTTGTCACAATTATAATGGGTTGATGATTCTAATCTAATAAAAGCAATAAACAAGCAACAAAAGGAAAGATGTAAACAATTGATTAAAAATGCTAGGATATCATGGGTTCATAAGGGATTCATGGGAGTTGATCATACAAACATGTTTCCTACTAGATGCAGGCAATTATTGTTGTGATGGATCGAGTTGGTTTATATCTTACAATCCTAGGAAGGTTTGGGTCCCGAAGCCGAATCGATTAGATTGTACAACACCTACAAGTCGACTTAATCCTCCCTATCCAACTATATGCATGGTCTAATGAGACTCGAGTTGGTTTATGTCTTACAAGTCTCATTGAAAAGATAAGTGATGGTTCTAAATGCAAGGATTCATAGGCTTAGCATTTCATCAAACATAACATGTGCATAAGTTGAAATCAATAATAGATGATGAATTATTATTTTTATGTGTTTTAGAAGTACTATGCGGAGACGAGACTCGCTTGTTCCTCGCCATTGCTGAAGGAACGAAGAGAATCCCTAGAAATCGCTTTCTCTCTCTAAATCGCTTTCTCTCTCTTTCAAGCAAAGGTCTCTGAGAAAATACCTAAGATTGTGCAGCAGGTTTGGAAACCTAAGGTACCCGTCCCCCAAGCAAAGGTCTCTGAGAAAATACCTGTGCCTCAACAGGCCAAGAGCAGGCAGCCTGATGTAGTTCTTCCTCAATTGCAGCCTCATATGGTAGTCACACCCATGTCATATCAGGGCTCAATGTTAAACTCTCTGACTCCTGCCAGGTTTCTCAACAGACTAACCAAGAAAGGGGAGGGGATATCTTCAGGACCCACCTTTGTTGATGTTCTCAGCTATTCTATAAGGAAGAATCTGTTGAATAGCATGGGAAAGGGACCCTCCTCTCAACATATCAATGGTTAGCATCGGGTTTTGGAACGTTCGTGGCTTGAATAAAAAGAATAAGCAAGGTGATGTTAGGCGTCTCTTGCATATTAATAATGTAGGCTTGTTTGGGTTAGTTGAAACTAAAGTTAGAACCAACAACATCATTTCTGTTCAAGATGGTTTAGGGAATAAGTGGAATTTTCTCAATAATAATGATATCCATGAGAGTGGTAGGATCTGGCTCCTTTGGGATCCTAGCCTATTTCATGTAGTTCTGCTTATGAAGGATAAACAGGCTATTCATGTTTCTGTTGATCACTTACAGTCTGGCTACTCTTGGACATGCTCCATCATCTATGGATGTAACAAAGACTCTGAGAGAACCAGTCTGTGGCAATCTATTCTCCAGTGCAAATCCATTGTTCATGGCCCTTGGCTTCTCATGGGGGACTTTAACAATGTTCTTCACATAGGGGAACGTATTGGCTCTGAGGTGACCTTAGCTGAGATCAGAGACTTTCAATAGTGTGTGGATAGTTGTGGGCTCTATGACCTTGTGAACCAAGGTGCTTATTTCACCTGGAACAACAAACAAGAAGAGAATAAGCGTGTGTTTAGCAGAATTGATAGGGTTTTAGCTAATGACCTGTGGATTGACAGTGGCCCCTCAGGAATAGCTTCTTTTTTACCTGAGGGACTCTTTGACCATAGCCCTTGCATCATTAGGTTGTGGGATGAGTCTGCTAGGAAACCTTCTTGTTTTAAATATTTTAATATGTGGGGCAAAGATGAGAGGTTTCACAACACTGTCAAGGATGTCTGGCAGCAACATATCAGGGGTTGCAAGAGTTTCCAGGTAGTAAAGAAGCTTAAAATGCTCAAATACCCTCTAAAGCAACTGAACAAAGAGGGATTTGGGGACATTATTAACACCACCAAGGTGGCTCACCTCCTGCTTGAGGATATTCAGAAAAAGTTACATCAGGACCCTCAGAATATCTCATTGCAGAATGAGGAAAGAGTTGCTGCTATTTCCTACAAAGAACTCAGTGAGGCTAGGGATATGTTCTTGAATCAAAAAGCTAAAGTTCAATGGATGAAATGCAATGATGAGAACACACAGTTCTTTCATAGCTCTATCAAGGCTAGAAGAGCTCTCAACAAAATTCTGACCATCAAGGATCAGAATGGGGGTCTCTGCTCTGATAACAAGTCCATTGAGAATGCCTTCTTGACCTATTACAAAGATCTCCTTGGAAGTTCTAAAGAAGTTACTAGGGTGAACCTGGGGGTTGTGAGAAGAGGCAAATGTATTACTCATCAGCAAGCTAGTGCCATGACCCAGAGAATCTCTGATGTTGAAATCAAGGAGGCTCTCTTTGATATTCCCATTGATAAGGCCCCTGGCCCGGATGGTTATACTTCTTGTTTCTTCAAAGACTCTTTTGATATCACTGGTAACGATGTTCTTCTTGCTGTACATGAATTTTTTGAGAATGGCAAGTTACTGCAACAGCTAAACTCTACAATGGTGACCCTGATTCCTAAAAAAGATCTCCCTGAGACTGTCATGGATTTCAGGCCCATTGCGTGTTGCAATGTTATATTCAAATGCATCTCCAAAATCATCTGTGCTAGGCTGTCTAAAATTCTACCTGATATCGTCAGCCCAAATCAGAGTGCTTTCATTCATGGGAGAGAGATTGTTGACAATATCCTCATCTGCCAAGACTTGATGAGGCTTTATAACAGGAAGCAATGCTCCCCTCGAGTTTTGATGAAAATTGACCTTAGGAAAGCTTACGACTCTATTGAGTGGAATTTTGTTGAAGACATGCTCATTGCCCTGAAATTTCCCTCTCTTATGATCAATTGGATTATGCAATGTGTTTCTACTCCCTCCTACACATTGTCTTTGAATGGCTCTCAATTTGGTTATTTCAAAGGGAGAAGGGGATTGAGGCAAGGGGATCCCTTATCTCCCCTTCTCTTCACCTTATGCTTAGAGTACTTTACTAGAATCATTGATGTGGTGACACTCAGACCTGAGTTCCAGTATCATCCTTTGTGTAGAGCTCTGGGCCTTTGTCATCTTGCTTTTGCAGATGACTTGTTGCTTTTCTGCAAAGGGAATACTGGCTCTGTCAAAATTCTCATGAGGGCTATGCTTACCTTTTCTTTAGCTTCTGGCCTCACCATCAATTCCAACAAGTCTGATGTGTACATGAATGGAGTACCTGATTCTGAAACTGCTCACATTCTGAATATCACTGGTTTTCATCAAGGAAGTTTCCCTTTCAGGTACTTGGGAATTGACATTTCCTATAAACGGCTTACTAACTATCAATGTAACAAGCTAGTGGACAAAATGGTGCTTAGAATTAGGAGTTGGGGGGCTAAAAAGCTTAGCTATGCTGGGAGATTAATACTTGTTAAAACAAAGGCTGCTATCACACTTCACAAGTTATTGGGCTCGTATTTTTCTTCTTCCTAAGGGCATCCTCAACAGAGTGACCATCATTTGTAGGAATTACCTATGGTCTGGTGATAATGAGTACCATAGAGTCCCTGCAGTGTCCTGGGAGAGCTGCTGCCAGGATAAAACTAAAGGAGGTCTGGGAATTGTTGATTGCTTCTTCTGGAATGTGGCCAGCATTGCCAAATACACCTGGTGGATTGCAAATAAGAAGGACAGCCTCTGGGTGAGATGGGTGCATCATATTTACATCAAGCAGGCTGACTGGTGGACTTACTCTCCCACTGTAAATTCCAGTTGGGTATGGCGTCAAATTTGTAAGGTCAAAGATAAACTGAAACTGGTCATTAATGTTCAGCATTGGGTTCATAAGCCTTTCATTACCCAGCAGACTTATGATTGTCTGATGGCTGCTGGTGTGCAGGTGCCCTGGCACCCATTTGTTTGGAATCGTCTTTGCCTTCCTAAAGTTAACTTCATATCTTGGCTCTTTGCTAAGAACAGGCTGCTTACTAAGCAGCGCCTTCTCAGATTTGGGGTTGTTTCTGATGGACTGTGTAGCATTTGTGCTGCAGGACCAGAAACTCAGGACCATATATTTTTTGACTGTTAGTTTAGCAGGAATTGCTTGCAGTTGGTGAATACTTGGTTGGGACTTCACTGGACTAGTTTTTCCTTGGAAGACATGCTGCATTGGAAATTCGGGAGTCTGTTGAAGAAACAGATTGTCATGGCTGGTATTGCTAGCTTGATTTACAATATATGGGTATGTAGGAACTCTGCAAAACATGATGGATGCATACCTAGACCTCATAGAGTTTTGCAGCAGGTTCAAAGCATGGTAAAGTTCAGATTGCAAGTGATCAAATCAGAAGCAAAGCTACTAAAAAGTCGTCCCTGGCTTGAAGCTAGGAACCTCCTTATATGCTAATGTGAGAGATTTGTAGAGCGTTTAATTGTACTGAGAGCTATGTATTCTAACGTGTGATGGATCTTGTAACTTGTTTGATTATTGAGCTTAATGAGAATTTCACATTCTACCAAAAAAAAAAAATTGAAATCACAACAAGCAAGCAAATTAATTATGGAAGCATATTAGATTCAGCATGAATCATTCCCCATGTTTATTTCCCCTAATTACCCATTAATCCTAGCTAAGTAACTACTCACTCATGATCAAATTTAACATGTTAATAAGGTTGTCAATCATACTAACAAAGTCAAACATGATGAACAAGTAAGAAAGATTAACAATAATTAAAACAAGGATTAAGAGAATTATACCTAAGGAGATTCCAAAATAAAAATGCAAAGAATAAATCTGAAACTTTTTCCCTTGCTTTCTGTGCAGCTCTAACAACTATGGCTATCATGACTTTTACTGATAATCAATTCTCACCTCTAGCTTCATCGTCTAAACTCCCACGTTCTAATACTAACACAAAAAATCAAAAAAATCAGGGGACGGTGAATGCGACAGCTGAGAAAGTTACGCAGACGGTCCGTGCTAAGGAGACTACACAGGGGCCTCAAACTGGTGATGCGAAAAAGACAGTGTCTTTGGGGTCTATTGTGGGTATCCCTGTTCTTAACCTTGATGAGGGTGTGCCTGATAAACCAGACTCTGGATGGCTTCTTCGTCAGGGTGGCAAAAATATTGTTATGGAGACAATTGTTGAGGAGGAGGAACAGTTGGATCTTCTGAAGTTCACCCCGGAAGATATCAAATCTGAGGTAGAATTTTGGAACCAATCTGTTTATTGTTATATCTTAGGGACTAACCCTCCTATGGATGTTGTTGAGGATTATGTTTATCAGGCTTGGTCTGAATTTGGTATAGACAGAGTCTCTTTCATGGAGAATGGCGTTTTCTTAGTTAGGTTTACTAAGCCTACTGGGATGTCTGCTCTTATGAATGCTGGATATTATTTTTTTGATAACAAGCCAATTGTGATTAAGCCTTGGAGTGTGGATGTAGACCTTGTGAAGGAGAAAATAGATGTGGTCCCTGTTTGGGTGTGGTTAACAGGAGTACCCCTGAAGTTCTAGGGGGACTGTTTAGTGCCTATTGCAGGGCTTGTGGGTAACTTTGTTAGAAAGGACATTGCTACTACTGAAAAAAAGAGACTTAGTTATGCGCGTGTCCTGGTTGAATTGAAGATGGATCAACATTTACCAGATAAAGTTCAGTTCCTTGATGAAACTGGGAATGTTGTGGTTGTTCAGGTGACTTATGAATGGAGACCAGTTTCTTGTGAGGGGTGTAAGGATTTGGTCATGACAAACAACAGTGTAGAAAGGCTAAGCCTAAGGCTCAGCCAAAAAGAAAGCCAAACCCCCCTCTTGAGAAACAAAATAAACAAACATAGAGGCCAGTGCAAAAACAGATGGATCCTTCTAGGGCTAAACGTTCAATTGTGTTTTCCCCTGAGGGGTTCCCTCCTCTGGTCAGACCCAGTGTTACTACCCCTGCTATGCATATCATGAAATGTAACAAGCAGGGTGGTTTTACTGAGATAATAGCTTCTGGTAGGAAGGGTCCTTTGTCTTTCTTAGATGCTTTGAATGGCACTACTCCTAGGGGGGAGTGATGCAGAGTGGTAAAGACCCCCCCTCTCAATCATCCCATGCATAATCTGGGTTTTTGGAATGTGAGAGGTTTGAATGATCTTAATAAACAAAAGTTAGTTAAATGGTTTCTGCATAATAATGGTGTAGGGTTATTTGGTCTTCTGGAAACCAAAATAAAGCCTAGGAATCTTATGAATAAGAACACCTCTCTTTGTGAAGGCTGGAGCATAACTACTAATAACAGTTGGCATAAGGGAGGTCGTATTTGGGTCTTGTGGAAACCTGAGCTCTTCATAGTTAATGTACTAGCTTATAATGCCCAATATATCCACATGAGAGTGACTGCTAGGACTGATGATAAGTCGTTTTTGCTTACTATGATTTATGCTCACAATGACTTACATGAGAGAGTTGAACTTTGGACTTTCCTGAAGCATATTGCATTGAACTGTACTGAACCTTGGCTCTGGGCTGGGGACTTTAACACTGTGTTGAGTCCAGTGGAGAGGCTTGGTGGTTCTACTTCTGAAGCTGAAATGCAGCATTTCTAGGAATGTGTATCTCTATGCTGTGTTGAAGATTTGCAGGCTACTGGGGCTATGTTCACATGGACTAATAAGCAGAATCCTGTGGATAGAGTTTACAGTAGACTAGATAGAGTGATGGGTAATAATGAGTGGATGTTGGAATATGGTGACTATTTAGGTCATTTCCACCCTGAAGGTGTGTTTGACCACTGCCCTTGCACAATTGTTAACAAGAAAGCTGACATGGGTGGAAGGAAAAGCTTTAAGTACTTCAACATGTGGGGGAAATCTGAGTTGTTCCTTCCTTGTGTGAAGAATATCTGGTGCCAGGTTTATCATGGGACTAAAATGTTCTCTGTTGTTAAAAAATTGAAAGCACTGAAGCCTGGGCTAAAAGCTCTTAATAAAGAGTGCTTCTCTGATATTGAGAATAGTACAATTCTTACTGCTGCTCTCTTGGAAACAATTCAGAAGGATTTGGTGGACCATCCTGGTGATATGGAGTTGATGCAACAGGAGTTGTTGGTGGCTACTGAGTTGAGGGATCTTATGACAACTAGGGATAGTTTTCTGATTCAGAAAGCTAAGATTCAATGGTCCCTTGAAGGAGACTTGAATACTGCTTATTTTCATAATTCAATCAAAAAAAGAATGTTGCAGAATAAAGTACTAAGCATTGAGGATAAGGATGGTAAGACCTGTACTGAGGGGTCTCATATTCAGCAGGCTTTCTTGGATTATTATTTAGATCTCTTGGGATCTCAGAAGAGCACTATCCCTGTTAATGATAGGGTAGTCAGATTGGGGGAATGCTGCAGTCCTGCTCACTCGGAGATTCTGAGTAAAGCTGTCACTGCAGAGGAAGTTAAGTCACATTTGTTCAGCATCCCTAAGGATAAGTCCCCTGGCCCAGATGGCTTCACTAGTCAATTTTATAGAGATGCCTGGGACATTGTTGGCAATGAGGTGTGTGCTGCTGTGTTAGACTTTTTTGATAGTGGTAAGCTGCTCACTCAAATCAATGCTACAATGATTACTCTTATACCTAAGACTGACAGACCAACTAGTGTCAAGCACTTTCGACCCATTGCTTGTTGTAATGTCATTTACAAAACTATTTCCAAGATTATGTGTGCTAGATTGGCTGTAGTCCTTCCTGACATTATAAGTAGGAATCAGGGTGCGTTTATTCAAGGAAGAAGTATTTTGGAAAACATTCTTATATGCCAAGATCTGGTAAGGATGTACAACAGAGGTAATGCTTCTCCTAGATGTATGTTTAAACTGGATTTACAAAAAGCCTATGACTCCATTGAATGGAATTTCATAGAACAGATGTTGACTGCCTTGAAGTTCCCTGCTAAGTTTAAGCATTTGGTTATGACTTGTGTGAGGACACCTCATTACTCCCTTCAGCTGAATGGATCTCATTTTGGATATTTTGCTGGGAAAGGAGGTTTAAGACAAGGAGACCCCATTTCTCCCTTGCTCTTTACAATTTGTATGGAGTATTTGTCAAGGGTCTTGATGTATGCAACTCAGAATTGGTTCTTCAGATTTCACCCTCTCTGTAGAAGCCTTAAATTGACACATTTGCTATTTGTAGATGACTTATTACTCTTCTGTAGGGGGAATGTTAGATCTATTATGCTGTTACTTAGAGCCTTCTCTACATTCTCTGCTACTTCTGGACTGGTGGTGAATGAGGCTAAGTCTGAAGTAGTTTTTGCTGGGGTTTCTGATGAACTGAGACATGATATTTTGCAGATCTCAGGGTTTCAAGAAGGTTGCCTACCCTTTAGATATCTTGGCATTCCTATCCAGCCTGGTAGACTCACTAAACAGGATTGTAACATTCTGGTGGAAAGGATTGTTACTAGAGTAAGAGGGATTGGGGCTAGGAAGCTTAGCTACTCTGGCAGACTGGTTTTGATTAATTCTATCCTCAATACTCTTCATAATTATTGGGCCTCCATTTTTCTGATCCCTAAAATGGTCATCAGGAGGATTGTGGCCATATGCAGGAATTTTTTATGGGATGGGGGCACAGAGTACCAGCGGGCTCCTCTTGTGTCTTGGTCCACTGTTTGCTGTAGTAAAAAAACTGGAGGACTGGGTGTGAAGGATGCTGAAAGTTGGAATATTGCTAATGTTGGGAAGCTTGTTAATTGGCTCTACACTGATGCTGATAGGCTCTGGGTTCAGTGGATTCATCATGTTTACCTGAAAAATGCTGACTGGTCTACCTATATCCCTCCTAGTGATTCCAATTGGAATTGGAGGAACATTTGTAAGATCAGGTGCAAAGTGAATGATGGTTTTGTGGATAACTGCTGGGTAGCTGACCCTAAAGGCTACTCAGTAGGGTCTGGTTATACCTGGTTGCAGGATCAACACCCACCTGTGGCTTGGTATTCTGATGTCTGGGATAGATGGAATATCCCTAAGCATGCCTTTATAGCTTGGTTGATTTCTCATAAGGCACTCAATACACGGGAAAAGTTACATGCTCATGGGATAAGTGACTCTAAGGATTGTGTGCTGTGTGAGAATGGCATTGAATCTCACTCCCATCTTTTTGAAGACTGCTTATACAGTAAGCAAATTTTGGGACAAATAGAGACCTGGATGCAACTTGCTTTAGACCCTGATAGGAGATGCTCTCAGTTGCAGCAACATGTTTGCAGAATGGCAAAATTGGCCTGTTGGTACACTATCTGGTTGGAGAGGAACAAATGTCGCCTGGAATTGCAGCTAACAGTGCCTAGAATTATTGTTAAAGACTTGAAGAGACTGATTCATGCTCGAATCAGTCAGATGATCCAACAACCTGTTACTAGCCAAGATCAGCAATGGCTTTCTAGATTTGATATTTTATTTTAGCTGTGGTTAGTACTAGAAACACTACTACAAATCCAGGCAACTACAACGCCCCTTTAACAACGATTATTCACGAAAATCACAATAGACGTTGTAGAATGTATGGCGCGAATTTTACTAAAATAAATTACAACGAGTATGGTTATAAAAACCGTTGTTATTCGTTTTAACAACGGGTCACACATGAACAACCGTTGTTAATAATTTGGCGCAAAATTGGCGCAAAGTTAGTGAAAAGTAATCACAACGGTTATTTTTGAAACCCGTTGTTAAAACTTATTTAACAACGGGTTTTTTTTACAACCGTTGTTAAAACATATTTCACAACGGTTGTTGTTTAATAACCGTTGTCAATACCTTCCATACTCTAAACCACACAAACACAAGTCTGCTGCAGCCACAAAACACAAACCTTAATACATACACAAACACAAACCCAGCAGCAGCCAAACACAAACACAAAACACACACTTTCTCATCGTCTCTTTCTCTCTTTCTCATCGTCGCTTTATCTTCTCGCCGTCACTTTGTTGATTTCATCGTCTCTTTACGTACGTTACTGTAATTATCGGGTTTGTTTCATCGTCATTATTTTATTTTTCTAATTATTTCATTTCCATGTATGTGTTTTTATCGACCATTAGGTTCCGTTCAACATCTCGCTAATTATTTCATTTCCATCTTCTTTGGCGTCCTTGATACGGATCGAGCATAGTAAGAGTCTTAAGGATGATATCATTCATTTTGTTGGAGTTTGGAGTTTGTTTTGAAAGATTAAGGAGAGGGTTAATTTATTTGGAGTTTGTTTTAGCAATTAGGGTTTGGAGAATATATTGAGATAATGGAAATGCATGTTAGTTGAGATAATGCAATGTATTTATACTAAGCAATGTGTGGGTTGAGTTGTTTTTTAATTAATATATATGTTAGGAAGTTGTGCCATAATCAGCATCATCATATCTCTCAATCTTTGCTTCAAATCTTATTGGACAAGAATGGCGATAATAATCTGGATCTTGATGATGACTGATCTATGGAGTTGAAAAAATGGAAGCAAATCAAACAAGCATAACTCAACACTTTCAAAATGATCATTTCTTTTAATTTTAAACCAAATACATTACAGCAATTATCAGAAATCAAAAGATGTATAATAAGCCGGAACAACCCCGGTTAAGCGTAAAAAGCGCTTCTCAACCTGCCACCAATCACGCCACTCTGGTATACCGCTAACTTCCGGGTCATTGGCTTCATATTTTGCAATAACAGATTGAATATATGCAAGGACACGACTTGCATGTGGAGATAAGGTTGGAAGAGTACAACTCAACATATCTCTGGCTGCAGCCAAGTTGCGAGTAACAGGCCGACGAGGGTATGAAGATGATGATGATGATGATGATGAGGCTTTGTTGACAAGCCGGACTGCTTCACGCCTCTTAATCCAATAATTCCGTTGATGTTCAAGGGATGCTTTGATTAATGGGTGTTGATCGGCGGGAAGCCCGGCGAGAACCTTCCCATCATCTTCAATCGTTTGTGTAAGCCATTCTTCGTTGTTGATAAAATTAGGGTTCATTGCCATGTTGTTTCAATTAATGAATGTTAGATACTAAAGGATGCTTTAATATTTATAGCTAGTCACATTTATAAGTTTTTTCAAAACCATTGGTAATTAATTTAAGGGATATTCTGCATGCATCGGAATTCTAACGGGCCGTAATTATACATGCATCTAGTAATATTTAATTTAATTTTTTTTTTATTTTTTAAGAACAAACAACAACGGTTATTTACAAACAACCCGTTGTCTTTAGTTATAACAACGGTTTTGTATATTACAACCCGTTGTTATAACTTTCCCCCCAAAATTGAGTCACACTTTCCACAACGGGTTTTTATACTTAAAACCGTTGTTAATATTTTTAACAACGGTTTCCTTAAGAAAACCAACCGTTGTTAAAACCTTTTACAACGGACGCTTTAACAACGTCCGCTTTTTTATATAACAACGGTTTTTAACCGTTGTTATAGCCTGTATCTGTAGTAGTGAAATGTTGAAGTATGGATGTAATTGAATATTCTCTTTATTGATTAATGAAAATCTCTCACATTTCACCAAAAAAAAATAATGCAAAGAATAATAGAAGAACTTGATGATTGATGGAAGGTTGTCAATCTCCCAATAAACCCAATAATCTTCTAATTACCCAATAATAAACTTGAATTACTCAATAATAAACTTGAACAATAATTAAGGAAAGATTAATGTGTAATTTGTGGAAAGATTAAAGAGTAATCTATTCTAATCTACTCCTAATCTAATCTAAAGAAGGATTGAATTAACCTAATGAAAACTTCATTGTTTGATTATTACAAATGGGGTATATATAGTAGAGCATCATTAGGTTAAGCAAGGGTAAAATAGTAAATTAACAATACTAATTGTTGGTAGGGAATCGCCGGTCTCAAGAGAGACTCCGGTCTCCTTTTTGCTAGTCTTTCGGAGAGATGTGCATCTTTCATGGAGAAAGAAGAAAACGAAAGTTGCTGTAAGGGAATCCGAGCGGATTGGTCTCAGGACGCTCGGATTGTAGCAGGGGAAGACGAGCGGATTTGGAGCAAGACGCTCGGACAAAAAGAGGGGAAGACGAGCGGATTTGAGGGGGGGACGAGCGGATTCCTGTAGCAAACGAGCGGATTTGGTCTCGGGACGAGCGGATTGACGGACAGCTTCTTTGTTTGACCTCGGATTGTAAAACGGACGTCATTTTCTCATCCGGACTCCTATTAGAGTGATTCAAAAGCCTACATCAGTTGTTTTTTCGACGCCGTTCCATCTAGCATACTTTCAGAGCCAAATAAGCAACCCTTAGTTTGGTCCCGAGCAATTTCTTCTTGCATTGACTTCCTTCTCGTCATCCTTGCGTTTTAACCCTATGATCCTTCTATATACACTTCATTCCTACATCCTTGGTCATCATTCTTGTCTCCTCTTCATACTAGTCTATCCAATATCATCAAAAAGCTTCCAAATATGCACGAAAGACGGGAATTTCCGCCTCATTTATCTCCTTTTCTACAAAACATATGAAATGCACTAGAAAAGCAAATAGGAAGGTTTTGACGGATAAAATGGCTAAGGAATGTTAAAATAGTATGCAAAATAGGCTCAATTAGGGGACTAAATGTGCGCAAATAATGTTCACATCAAATATCCCCAAACCGAACCTTTACTCGTCCCGAGTAAAGAGGTGACAAAAACTAGACCTTTATATAAACTATCCTAATAATATAGCCGATATGAGACAATTAGCGGGTGTCACTCCGTCCCTTCAACTCACAACAAGACAACCATGAGGTAGGATGCCTTCTTGCAAGGCAAGGTGGGTCTTGCCAAAATGGCGACACATCCAATCATTAAAGCACACAAAATCAAGTAATGGATGCATCTACAAAAGAATAGCCACTTTCCTCATCTAAGTGGCGGAAATTATCTACAAGGGAAGCAATTCAAGGGTACATACTCCTTCATAGATGCAATTTTTTCAAACTACTAAGCCTAGAAGGATACCAATAAATCACCTCCAAGTTGTGTCAAGCTAGGGTACCTTTATCCTCAATCGTTAAATGCTTTTGTCAAGAATAGACTCCTTATGGTGTTAGAAACACTGGAGGATCGCGGAATCCCCCCTCTTGCCTAGACAAGAAGAAGGGTCGTCCCCTCTCTACCATGCAAAAAAATGGATACGATGGATAAAGGGATCGATAGTATTTGAGTTTCATTTGGGAGTTTGCTTTTGTTGTTGTTTACCCCCACCCCCCCCCCCCCCCCCTAATTTCTTGTGGCATATAACATTTGAGTATACTTTCTTTTTGCCATTTCTTTGATGTTTGGCATTTCAATACTTGACAACTTTTCAACTTTTCTTTGCATTTCTTTTTGAACATTTTCAAAGTCACCCCATATGTAGTGAGGGTGCCTTATATTTGAAGCTTTAGGAGTCTATTTTTGCTCCTCTATTCATTTGATGCAATTGCAAACTTTTTCACTTTCTTTTCATTGAACTCAAAGCAATTTCTTTTTGTGCCCATTCCCTTTGATGACAAAAATGTGGTAGAATATGGATGATGGATGCATGGTTTCAAGGGTCACCTTGGAATAAACGGTAGCCAAGGAGTTATCACACCACAAGGTACTCTTGACTAGGCCTTAATCCATGGGTCAAGGGATACTAGCATGACACATCCTAGGGTGTTTTACAAGTATTCTAACAAGCAAAGTCTTAAGAAGAAAAAACATCTACTAGGGCCTATATACACTTGTCAAGCTTCCCAAGTAGACGGTTTCACAAAATTTTTCTAACATGCAACTACATGCCATGATGCAAGTAACATATATACATCCTAATACATATGCTTCTACCAACTACTATGCCAAATAATCTAAATGCAAGTCCTATAATCACATTGTTTATACCGCATCAATCAAAATAAAGACACATAGTCATTAACATAAAGAGGAAAAAGGAGATTGGAAAGATTATACCATGCGGTCTTCAATATCTTCATGTCTCGGATGTGGCGTAGTCAATCAATGTGAACAAGGATTGACAAACACAATATATAAAACAATATATACAAGACTACACTACAAAGAAAATGAACATGTTTTTGGTTTTTGAAATTTTCAAATTTTTATGGATTTTGTTTTTATGAAATTAAAAGACATATTTTTGTGATTTTTCGAAATTTTTCAATTTTTATGCATTTTTGGAATGTAAATTCCCATCCCCCACTTTATTTTGGACATTGTCCTCAATGTACATGTAGGAGTAGGAATAAAAAGGAAATACATGTTTATGGATTTTTGATTTTTTAAAATAAAGTACAAATGCAATGATATGACATGAATGAATGCATGCTCTAACTAAATGCAATTCTATATGACATATATAACAAATGAATGCAATCTACACTAGATGATGCATGTTTTCTAGTAGACTATGGTCACCTATGATCAAACCTCCCCAAACCGATTTAAACACTATTTCTAGTTTAGAAATGAATAGGTTTGGCCATTAGTGAGTATGCATGAATTCTAATCTATGTGCAACTATCTACATGAATCATGTGAGATATATTACAATGCAAACTATACTAAATGCATATATACAAATTAATGGTTATTGAGGAACTCCATTAAACCAAAGATTATTAATGAACAATTTTATAGAAGATTATCACTAGCACTCAAAGCACGTAGAAGTCGGTCAAATTCTTGGGAGTGAGAAATAAATAGGCATGGATAACAACACAAAATTATGCAATGAAATAATGCCCAAGTAAGAGACCGAACAAGCATGTCAAGAACATTATGACAAAAATTATAAGAGAAATGATGGATGGAAGGAACATGAAATGAGTAGTTGGTTGGCAATTCACTCAACTCATCCTCCAAATAGTCAAAATCACCACATTCAATGCAAGTACTCTCATTATCATCCAAGGTGATTTTAAGGGTGTCTATTCGGGGTTCCCAAATGTCCTCATCATATTCCTCATCCCAACAAGGTCCATTATCAAAGGGGTTGTCGTAACAAGGCTCACCAAGTTCAACACAATTGTCTCCCTCAAATATGTCATCCTCAAAGGGTGAGTTTTCACTCAAGCTCACATCCATATCACTCTCACTTTGCCCATTAACATCAAATTCCATGGAGGTTGATTTCATTGAAACACAAGAAGAGTGGGATGACAGCATCCAAGCATTAGTTTCACAATCAAGAATGTACTCCTCCTCATCATCACTCTCCTCATCTAGCGCTCCATCTTCCCAAGGTGGGGAAATTTTGTGGGCATAGTAGGTTGCCTCAAGGTTATAGGAAGGTTTCTCATCCTCACGAATCTCATTTCATCATAGTTTTCCTCAATGAATTTTTGAAATGTGGTTTTTATCGCTTCTATACCTTCCTTGGCACTTTCAAATATATCATGTATAGTTTGCTTAAGACAATGGATAGTCATGAACTCAACAAATTCCCAAAATTCCTCACAACTCATCTCACGTATCCTACCACCACTCAAGTGAAATGCCAAGTTGCGGGTTTCACGGTTCATGCCATTATAAACAACACAACATGCTTCATAATTTGAAAGAGTAAAACCGTGATGCCAAGCATGAGTCATATAATCTTCAAATCTTGCAACATATTTATCAAATGATTCATTTTCATATTGCCAAAAAGTGAATGTAGACATGTTGAGCATGTGAACTAGAACAAGTACAATAAAACTCAAGAAAAAGAAGCACAACTAAAACTAGACAAAAAAACAATTCAAATAAACAACACCGTCCCCGGCAACGGCGCCATTTTGATGGGTGATATCGTCGGGTCACATCCAATCAAACACATTTATAATACTCAACATACAACTAGTTAGTGGTAAGTCGAGGTCGATCCATGGGACGGTGGTTACTCAAAATATTCAATCTAATTATGGTTGTGCTTGGGGTTATCACAATTATAATGGGTTGATGATTCTAATCTAATAAAAGCATTAAACAAGCAACAAAAGGAAAGATGTAAACAATTGATTAAAAATGCTAGGATATCATGGGTTCATAAGGGATTCATGGGAGTTGATCATACAAACATGTTTCCTACTAGATGCAAGCAATTATTGTTGTGATGGATCGAGTTGGTTTATATCTTACAATCCTAGGAAGGTTTGGGTCCCGGAGCCGAATCGATTAGATTGTACAACACCTACTAGTCGACTTAATCCTCCCTATCCAACTATATGCATGGTCTAATGAGACTCGAGTTGGTTTATGTCTTACAAGTCTCATTGAAAAGATAAGTGATGGTTGTAAATGCAAGGATTCATAGGCTTAGCATTTCATCAAACATAACATGTGCATAAGTTGAAATCACAACAAGCAAGCAAATTAATTATGGAAGCATATTAGATTAAGCATGAATCATTCCCCATGTTTATTTCCCCTAATTACCCATTAATCCTAGCTAAGTAACTACTCACTCATGATCAAATTTAACATGTTAATAAGGTTGTCAATCATACTAACAAAGTCAAACATGATGAACAAGTAAGAAAGATTAACAATAATTAAAACAAGGATTAAGAGAATTATACCTAAGGAGATTCCAAAATAATAATGCAAAGAATAATAGAAGAACTTGATGATTGATGGAAGGTTGTCAATCTCCCAATAAACCCAATAATCTTCTAATTACCCAATAATAAACTTGAATTACTCAATAATAAACTTGAACAATAATTAAGGAAAGATGAATGTGTAATTACTAGTAAGATTAAAGAGTAATCTATTCTAATCTACTCCTAATCTAATCTAAAGAAGGATTGAATTAACCTAATGAAAACTTCATTGTTTGATTATTACAAATGGGGTATATATAGTAGAGCGTCATTAGGTTAAGCAATGGTAAAATAGTAAATTAACAATGCTAATTGTTGGTAGGGAATTGCCGGTCTCAAGAGAGACTCCGGTCTCCTTTTTGCTAGTCTTTCGGAGAGAAGCGTATCTTTCATGGAGAAAGAAGAAAACGAAAGTTGCTGTAAGGGAATCCGAGCGGATTGGTCTCGGGACGCTCGGATTGTAGCAGGGGAAGACGAGCGGATTTGGAGCAAGACGCTCGGACAAAAAGAGGGGAAGACGAGCGGATTTGAGGGGGGGGACGAGCGGATTCCTGTAGCAGACGAGCGGATTGGGTCTCGGGACGAGCGGATTGGCGGACAACTTCTTTGTTTGACCTCGGATTGTAAAACGGACGTCATTTTCTCATCCGGACTCCTATTGGAGTGATTCAAAAGCCTAGATCACTTGTTTTTTCGACGCTGTTCCATATAGCATACTTTCAGAGCCAAATAAGCAACCCTTGGTTTGGTCCCGAGCAATTTCTTCTTGCATTGACTTCCTTCTCGTCATCCTTGCATTTTAACCCTATGATCCTTCTATATACACTTTATTCCTACATCCTTGGTCATCATTCTTGTCTCCTCTTCATACTAGTCTATCCAATATCATCAAAAAGCTTCCAAATATGCACGAAAGACGGGAATTTCCGCCTCATTTATCTCCTTTTCTACAAAACATATGAAATGCACTAGAAAAGCAAATAGGAAGGTTTTGACGGATAAAATGGCTAAGGAATGTTATAATAGTATGCAAAATAGGCTCAATTAGGGGACTAAATGTGCGCAAATAATGTTCACATCAAGTTGCAAACCCGAGCAAAGTCCATCATGTAGAGCCTGGTCCTCATCACAATCGACCGAGCATGGTATCCTGGAACATTCACTAGGGGCTCGATCAGCCGCAATCGCTCCATGAGCCAAACCTACAAGGGATGACGGGAATTAATCCCTATATGGCTAACCGAAAAAAAAAAAACGGTTGGTCCACATACAAAAAAAAAAGGAAGAAAGCGGGTTCTTACCTATAGAATAATAGGACTTCCCAAATAAGGAAGCTCGTGGTTGGCTTTTCTGTTGTCCAACCCCAGAATGATCTCTCCTAAGCAAAGGCACACTGGGCTCCTACGCAGCTCCATCTGTTCCACTATGCTCAAGAAGCGAGGATCCCTTCTCACCTCTTTGTCAACGTGCCCTTGAAGGACATAACAGTGAAGTAGACACAATCCAAACGCCCTGCATCTCGCGACATAAGATATAGAAGGGTCTTTCCTGTTTATAAATCGATCAATGAAGTCAAGCATACGAACTCTTTTTGAGGTCACAAGACGGTCGACCTCAACTTTAGTCAGTCCCAACAAGTCTCTGAATTTGCCTTTATACCCCTAAGAGCTAGAAGGTATGGCAGGAGCATTTTCTGGGTCCCATCCTCCTATAGCAGCTATCTCCTCCGGAAAAGGACAAATATCGCCTCCAGGAAAGGCAAACACATGGAAATTAGGGTCCCAATAGTCGAGACAAGCATCCAAGAAAGGTTTCACTATCTTCACTAATTTGAGACTCAAGATTGATCCCAAATTAAAGGCACCCATGTCGTGTTTCTCCACACTTGTGAACTCATTCGTCCAATCCTTGAGACGGTTTTCGAAGGCATCCATAATTTTGAATTTTTTTGGAATATATAGGAGTTTTTATGAAATAGACGGAAGAAAGATGGAGAAATTATGAGAATAAAAGCCTCCCCGACGTCTCTGTTTATACTAAAAACCGTTTCCTAATTTCCGTCAGGTCTGACCAGCTGGGGAAGTGGCGCAGCACCTGCTGTACCTCTTCGAAGGGTCGCAACTCTTGCTGCGCCTCTTCCCCAGGCTGATTTCCGTGGTTTTCTGCTTTGGATCTTTCCTAATTTATTTCGGTTATAATTTCCTATTCCTATAGGTTATTACTTTGGTAATTCCGTCCAATTACCAAATTTTATGTTTCCTAAAGTTCCCGAGCACGCTTTTCGAGACAAAGTTGACATTCTCGCCAAACGAGCACACTTACCCGTTTCATTTTATTTTCTTTTTTAGGGGAATCATTTCACTCCTCATTTCCCATTTTATTTCAAACTTATACATTTCTTTTTTACATTTTTTTAGGGGGTAGCCCTCCCTACCGTCCGGTCATTTTTAGGCCTTTTTTTTATCATTTTCGCTCATTTCTGGGCATTTTTTCGCATTTTCCAGTCATTTTGCGCTAATTAAAGCCATGTGTATGTTATGTTTATGCGTATAAATTCTGTGTAAATTTCGGCAGCATGACGGCGTAAACCGTCATCTACCAAACCTATTTCTAAGCTAACTTGCAGGAACAACATACAACCCAGCAGCAAAGGCACTCAGGCCTCTATATATACAACCAAAGTGCAACAAAGTACAACCGATTGGAGGCTTCCGCCCAAAACCGGTCCGAAAATACAAAACAAAGTCTGAAATATACAAAGTATATACAAGTCAACCGACAACAAAAGAAGCGAAAGGGAAAGACAACTACTCCTGGTCGCCACTCAACTCCGCTACAGTCGCCTCGAGGGCGGCAATCTCAGCATCCCTGACCTCCAGCTCCCTCAGCAGGGAGCCGTCTCCTCCTCAGACCGCGCCAGCTCGCGCTCCAAGTCTCGCTCCCTCTGGAAGTGATAAAGAAATGCCTCATTTTAATCATTTTCATTCAACCATTTCAAACAAATGCGAGAAATTACAACGAAATTCAAAATAAAGGAAATGAGAGGTTCATACCTGTCGTCCTCGGCCACCAGCAAGTGCCTCAACAGCCGTGGCCCGCAGCCGGTTGGCCACCCTCCACAACGCCACATGCCGAGACGGCACCACCTGCAGTTCAATAAACAAAAAATTTTCAATAAAATGAACAAACGTATTCTTAGCGAAAGTCAACCGAAACTGGGGGCTTACCCTCCTAACCAAGTGCTGCCACTCCTCCAGGCCAGCATCTGTCACCTCCTCACCGAAGTCACGGAGCTCAGAGATTATCGTCATCCCCGCAGCGTCGGTGTACTCAAGTGTCTCTGGGTACGCTGGGGGCTCGACGCCTACCACCTCGATCTCCTGCAAAATTTAAATAAATACTTTATTCGACGATCATTCGTCAGTTTATCAAGTCAATTCAAAAAGAGAGTAAAATACTTACCACGATCGGCCAACGCCAGCCTTTGGCGAACAAACGAGGAGTACTCCTCGCCAGGAAGAAGAAGAGCGTCACCACCAACGCCCGCCAAGTCAGCCTCCCTCTCAGCGTCAGAGGGCTCCCTAAACATCGTCCGAGGAGGATCGATGGGAACCGTGAAAGCATCACGGGAACACTGACGAGTCAAACGTTCGCCCAGGTACCACACTGGTCCCATGGACGTCCTCAGCAGCAACCGACTCGAGCTCCTAGGTCGAAGGACCTTAGCCATGAAGGCCGGAGCGCCAGGGTAGTCTACCCAAGGTCTAGGCACCCACTAAAGACAAGTAAATGAAGGGGTCATTCTTATGATCATTTCTGAAAGCAGAAAGTAAATAAAAAGAAAAGTGATTAAAGATACTCACGTCATTCAACTTCAGGGAATTCACGCCCCGTCGACAAACGTCGTAAGAAGAACACTGGCTCTTCCTACGACACACCACCCAGTCCCTCACCACTGGGTATGCCCTCGGCTCTGGATCCGTCCTCTTAGGCGCGAAGCCCGGAAAGTAGGAGTACACCTACGCCTGCAAAACAAGACAATCGATAATGATCTTTCATGATTCGATAAAAGCAAAAGAAGTACGGAAAGAAGTAATGATCTTTCATAATGCAAAACAAAGGATTATACCTCTAGTAGTAGCCCAGGACCGATTGTAGCCGGAGAAGTCTCCTTCTCCAGCAGCTCGGGATGAACCATGGCCCTCATGTAGCGAGTGAGGACCGAAAAACCAGGAGTAACCCAGTCCCACCGACCCAGGTCGCTCAAGTCAGAAAGGAACGGAAGAAGCTTCGTCGACAGCCTCTCCCCCTTGTCTCCGAGGTAAAGCGAAGACAAGAACCACCAGAGCCACATACGAGCCCTCTGCTCCGCAGTACAAGCAGGTGGAGCTCCCCTCCTCCTGTCCATCATCACCAACGTCGGGGTCCTACCCATGAAGTAGTTCCTGACGTAAGTACTCGGCACCAACCCGAGAATGCTGGCAGCACCCTCTGCCAGGTTCCAGCCAATCAACCTCTTGGCCTCGGCCGAGTCCACCCTCATGGCCGTTAACGGCCACACCACAGCCTCCTCACCGCACGACAGACCAGAAATCATGCCGTAATCCTCCAGAGTGACCCCGACCTCCCCAAAAGACATGTGAAAGGTCGAGGTTGTGTCCCAGTACCGATCGAGGAAGGCTCAAATCAGGCAAAGGTTAGCCCGAAGCTTCCTTGCCTTGATCGCCCTCCACGCTCCCACCAAGGCTCTGAAGGCTCCCAACTCGATGATGGCCTTCTCCTCCTCCGTCAACCTCTCGTAGGCCTCCATCATCCTCGTATAACCGAAAAAGGACCTCAAATTCCCGGCCTCCTGTATCGATTCAATAAAATGCTATCTTTAGCGCAAAGCAATTGAGAAATGAAATTACAAGTGAAGGAAATTGGTAAAGAAATGGCAAGTCTAGCCTACCAAACTCCTCGCCGTCCTGTAAGACAGGTGGCTCTCCGCTGCCTAAATGAGATGTCGACCATCCCATTTCTCATCCCACTCTTGTGCCCCCGCTAGCTGGCGACCACCTCGTCCTACGTTGGCCCGCCTCGGGACCTCCTCGACGACCGCCTCCTTGAAAACCTCCTCAAACACCTCCTCAAGATTAAGAGAAGGGTCGAATTCGAAGTCGACGTCCATGTCCATGGGAGCCCTCCTCGACTTAGAAGCAACGTCACCTGCAAAATTGAAGTAAATTAGGCCACGTCAAGTGACGACAAGCCTCGGTAAGGGTGGCTTTCAAGCCTTTCAAGCCCTGAAAACGGCCTTTTCTCGCCATCTTTGGCCATATCTTTCGAAACCCGATCATTCATATGTGGTAAATTGGGTCAAGTCAAGTCTAAGTCCAAGCCTAGTCACGGGTTTGAGTCGAAATATCGGCAGCATTTCGCTATAATGGCGATTATGCCCTAGAAAAGTGTCCTAAAAAAGCTGTCACAAAACCAAAAATCCGAAATGGTAGGGAGTTTACCCATCATACAAGGATTCCAAAAATCAAATTTCCTAAAAAATGGGCAATCCTAAGGCCATTTTTAAAGCGGTTTTCAAAACAGCTGAGAAACCGTCTCAAAATCGCTCAAATACTCAATACTTGACGAAAACTCAAAAAGAATACATGGTTATGTTTCTAATATTGCCTACTATCCATTTCTAATGTCAATTTTACAAGGCAAATGCATTTGGGGGAAAAGCCCCAAATTTTCGAGATAATTGGGTTAAAAAACCTAATTTTTCGACTCAAAATCAAGCACATACGAATGTTAAAGCAAGAATGAGACATATACCTCGATTAGTCATGATTAATGGAAGGATTTGATCAAATTTTGACGGATTTTGGTTGGAATTTGAGAGAGTTTAGAGAGAATTTGTGTTTTGTTATAATGAATTTAACACGGGTTTTGTCGAGGTTTTACTCAGACAGGGACGAACTCAGGAAAAGACGCAGCATCTGCTGCGCCTCTTCCAAGAGTCACAGCTCTTGCTGCGCCTCTTCCGTAGCTTTCCTCCAATTCAACTTTTAAAAATTCGTTATAAGTTCGTTATTTGTGGGCCCATCTTTGGTGCGCCTCTTCTCTAACACCATATACCATGTATTTGGTCCATTTGACATTTCTTCTTTGTCCGGACC
This sequence comes from Silene latifolia, assembly GCF_048544455.1. Classification (NCBI taxonomy): domain Eukaryota; kingdom Viridiplantae; phylum Streptophyta; class Magnoliopsida; order Caryophyllales; family Caryophyllaceae; genus Silene; species Silene latifolia. The sequence goes on along the minus strand of NC_133536.1, from coordinate 66,844,028 downwards.
CGTATTTCGAGCAGATTGTGAACTGTCGCAGTACTTTATCTACGAGTAGACTGTGAACTATCACAATACTTTATCCTTGAGCAGACTGTGAGCCGTCGTAGTACTTCATCAAGACTTCGCTTGCAACAACGAGAAGACTTCCATATTCCCCAGCAAGAGTTCGCTTGAGACCGATGCAAGCCGATTTCCCCAGCAGTTCCTACCAACGTCCTGCTACCCTCAATATTATGTTTTGTTTCCCCTTTGAGTTCGGCAAAGGTGTCGTTCTCCGAATGTTCTCATACCAACCTTAGGTTCCCAACCTATCTATGCTCCCACACTTAGCCTTTTCTCTTTAGGATCATAATCCTTTAGGATCACCTTTATTAGAGTTCCTACACTCAAACCTTGGTTACCCTTTGGCCGCCTTCTCATTGATGTTTTCCTTTAGGGCCCCACACCCTAGCACAATCCTTACATATCTTTTAGGTCTTATCCTCAGCTCCTACGCACCTCCGGAAACATCTCAAGTAAGAAGTCTCAGGTATGGTTTCTTCTTATGGCTGGCGAGCTTCCTTACGTAGTCTAATGGACTTTAAACGACCCTCCCCGATAGTCGACAGACTCTAAAATGTTCTCGACGACAGGTCCTTGGCTCAGACCCCTTGAGCCGCCAAGCGTCGCCATAGTCGTCAGGTTGTAATCTTCGATTGACCTGATGGCTATACTTTGACTTTCGCCTTGTCCAAGCCACAGTCAAAGTGGGGGCTCTGTAGATACCTCATTTCTGCACCTCCCACCAAACACCCGGTGATGATTGGGCCGCATGTTTGGTACGCGGAACGATTTATGATAGTTCATAAGTTTATCGTCAAGTGATAGCTCAAATACTTGTGTCTACCCCTTGGTTGTCATCTACGCGCCGATACGGTCGTTTTGACAGTAATTAGAGTTCATTTGGAGTCCGGGTCAAAAACCGCTTCATTTTCTAATAAACCGTTTTAAAATGCCGAGTCAGAATGTTCTAGAATGTTCCAGATATTTATTCCATAAAATCAATTTTTAATCTTTTGGCAAAATATATCCCGAAAATTTTATGATAAAGAATAAGGAATTCGAGATCTACCGCAATTCCCTAAAAGAAACGCGAAAAATATTTCTTCCGCAGGAGGAAACCTCCGGGGAAAGGACGCAGCACCTGCTGCGCCTCTTCGAAGGATCGCAGCGGTTGCTGCGCTTCTTCCCCAGCTCTTTCCTGCATATTTTCAAATCTTTTCAAGATTTGTTTCCAAAGTTTTACCTTAAACCTAATTCCTCCGTGTGATTAGTATAAATAGGGACCTTCGTTCCTCATATTTCTCACGCGAGTGTCCGCCCTTCTCTTCTCCCTTTGCATTCTAAGACCGTGCTCTAAGCTTATTGACGTCTACGTGCTTGATCAAATCGGCCACGTAAGCTTAGATCCTTCTGAGTACCAGTCACGTTGCATGACCGACCAATTTGACCAACTCCACCTCAATTAATCAATCAATTTAATCTAAATCCTCTTACGAGGGCACTTTCTTCATACATTCGAGTCGAGCAATCACTAAAACGTTAACTTAGTTAATCTCATTTCGTCAAACATGTAAGTCTGAGGGTGTAAATCCCATCTTTTAATATTGTATTTTATTTTTGTACTAATTAATGTAAGATTTACGTCAAAAATATGCTTAAAACCGATTTCTAAAACCCTTTTATTAACCTATTTTTACGAATTAGCAGAAGACAGACGTCGAGAAGAAATGCAACAACTGATGCGCCTCTTCCTGAGGCTACCGCAGTTCCTGCCTTTCTTCTTCCTTTGTTCTTTGTTAATTCGTCTCTTTTATCCTGTCTTTTCGTCTTTTCTTCTTATTTCATCCGTATAACAATTTTAATTCATAATTCCTAATAATTTATGAAGTTAAATCCCGACCTAAATCCCTAACAATCAATGTTCGCGGGTTTTCGTCAATCAAATCAAACCCGGATTTTTTGGACATTCGATTTGTTCATATCAAGTCTCTGGAATTCGACTTTTGTATATGTTTCTATCAGTTTATCGCGTTTGTCTAATTCGTTAAATAACCTTAATCAATTTGTAATCAATTAATCCTAATTTATTTGTAATTAATCCGTTTTAATTCGTCTCTACCGTTTTTTATGACCAAATTCACATGTAAATAACCTGTTAAATCACTTTCACTCGTGTCAAATATCCATGATCAATCATTAAAATCACCAACGAACATTAAAAATTCGCAGTTCCGGCTTCACAGCCACAACTCACCTCAGGAACAGACGCAGTGACCACTGTGCCTCTTCCAAGAGACGCAGCATTGCTGCGCCTGTTTCGGGTTGAGTTCTGTCTCTGAACTTCCGTTTTTGCCTTGACCTAATTCGTTTAGTTTACGTATTAATCGACTATTATTCATATTATCGCTCTTAATCTGTTTATTTTCTAACCTAGTTTATTTTCTCCCATTTTTCTCAAATTATCCGTCTTAAATGTATTTTTGACGTAAATCAATTAACCAATTGTAACTCATTGTAATTTCATTTATTGTAATTATTTTATTTATCGTATTTATTTATCATGGATGATTTATTTACTTGTTCTCACATGTAATTAATCTAAATCCTAATTCGACATAATTGTATGCCTTATTATTTGTTCACCGACTTAGTTAATTCTCACATGCTAGGTTTAAAACGTTGTTTGTTGCATTGCATGCATATAATCGACAGCATATCAAATATGGACGATTTCCTTAATCATTAGAAGAGGCCGCTATCGAGGCGGGCGGGATTAGGTGTTCAATAAAAGGACTTCCTAATACGTACCCTCACCCCTTACTCCAGATCTCTGTGAACCTCCGTGTTCATTGGCATCCACGAGAGTCATTCTAGACATAGAATGCTAAGGGTAACGAGTTCTTAGTGTCTATGTCATTACTTTGTGTCTTGACATGACACGGGGTATTCGAACGGTTTCAATTTTTCATAAAAATTGGTGGCGACTCCACAAATGCAAACGTTTGTTTCCCAAGCGACCCCCGTGGGCCCCCGTTGTCCACAGTAACCAATGAACCTAATGAACGTAGTGAGTCTAATAAAATGAACCTGATGTATGTGTAGTGGGAGCCCCAGCAATCGCTTGATTTTAGGTGAGAAGGCGCCCTCATTCCAAAATCCTGGCCCCAATATGCGTAAGCTAGCCACTCCGAATGGGAATATTGAGTCGGAAATTATGTGTGTTTATATGTGTGTGGTATACCAAGTGGATATAGGGATATGTGAGTATTATATGATGCCTTGTGTGTGCAAGTGGTAGAGTAGGAGTGTGTAATTGTTTCCATAGCGAGTATACATTTATTTATGCGGATGAATGGCGAGGAGTGTGGAAAGCCTACATGGTAATATATGATGACGTGAAAGTTGGTAATGAGTTACAAGTTGCAATATGTGTTTTAAATGATATGAACTTGCTATGTAGCATTGTGGAATTTAACAGATGAATGATGTAGAATAGCGTTGTGAATATGCATAAAAATGTGAATTATAACATGTGATCACTGGATTGTTTGTGATATGTCAAGTAATAGAGTTGAGGTATGAGTAAGTGGTAGTTAATCTACAGATTGTAATGTTTAATAAAATAGAATGCACATGTTGTATGGTAGAATTTGATATGCATAAGTATGAGTAGAGTATTGTTGTTGTTATAAATAGATATGTGAGTTAAAGTATGTCATGGTCGGATTGAATCGTGTGTTGTTTGGAATATGGTAGAATGGGATTTGTAATGTTTTGTTGCGGTAATCATGTTATATGCAAGTTAATGTTAAGTCATAGCAATCGTATGGGAATAATCAGTGACGAGTTCTAAGCATACCTTAGACTCTGAACAAGTTGTTTTGCAGGAACGATTAATCGAATCTATAATATTTTGTCGTTTGTTTTCATCTTACTCGACCGAGTACAAGTGCTTACACGACCGAGTAGGCCTTACTCGATCTAGTAGTTGGGTCACTTGATCGAATTCGTTAAAAAAAAACATAATCGTTGTTTATTCTGCCTAGCGAAAACTTGATCGAGTAACCCTAACTCAATCGAGTAGAGGCTACTCGATCGAGTACCGCAGTTACTCGATCGAGTAAGTATGATACAGTACATGGGATTTTTTGGGACTTATATCCCCTTTCCCTTCATTCTTTTCTCATTCTCTATCTTTCAAAAAGCTAAAAATCCTATTAAAAACTTCTTTCTCTCAAATCTTTGGAGTAGTTTGTAGTTGATTTTATCTTGAATCCTCCAAGTTCTTTCACTCAATCTAATTGCAACTCATTCAAGGTAAAATTTCTACTCATTTTCTTTGATTTTAATCAATTGGTAGTATGTGATATTGTTGGATTTTCTGGAATTTCAATTTATACCGAAAGATGTCACATTATAATAAGATGTCATTTTCTCTCTTATGATAATAATTTGTTCAATTTCAAGGAATTAATTAATCTGTATCGACATACAATTAATTAACCTTTTTTTTTCAATTAAGGGAATCGTCCTTTAGGTGTGACCTCAAGGGATCAACTGATCACCACCGTCGCACGACAGTAATGTCAAACTCTAGCCAGCCAATCATTACCGATATGTGTGGACTAGTTGACTATATATGTAATGTATCATCCCTTTCGTATTCTTGTTATGAGATTTAAATATGTGATCAATATGATCGACAATTGTGATCGCATTATTGTCGGAGGACACATATTCCAACATTGTCTTGGTGCAATCGAAAGGAGGATCTCACAATATTGAGACACGAAGGATCATCCATATATTTTAAGCTCAAGAACAAGTAGGAAATGACTTCTTACTTGTGCCCTTATAATCCGATTTCCATATTGTAAGAAGCATTCTTCTTATCTTTGTTTTATATTTTGTTATGCATGCATAAGATCATCATATTTAATTAATGAGTAATTAGATATAAAATTAAAGAGTTTAATTTGAGGGTTTTTGAATCCTTTCAAGTGGTATCATGAGCTTTGGTTGTTGCATGTATAATCGGCTTAATTTTTCCGACTAAATTAAAACTTGAAATTTGTGATTTATATGATTAAGCCACAAAATTATTTTGCATGTCATATATTCTGGTCCTAAAATGAATTTAGCTAATTTTGATGATTTATGGTATTTTTTAGCTCATTTTAATGATTTGTAGTAATTTTATTACATTTTATTGATTAAAATGGTTTTTAAAATGCTAAAATAGTTAAACTTTATCTCTGACCTTGAATTTTTCATATGACCTCACATGCATATTTTACTTATTGTATGTAAAATTTCATATAAATTTGATTTATTTTGTATGATTTATAATTTTTATGAGATAAAAATGACATACATGGAGGTACAAAGGTTAAAATTAGTTAAACTTAGAAATAGGCCATGAAATTTTAATATGTTGTCACATGCACATTTTACTCATTGTGTGTAAAATTTTAGATGAACTTGATTCATTTTGCATGATTTATGAATTTTTAGGTGTAAAAATGACATAAATGGTGACTATATTAGCATAAATAGCTAAAACAAATTAAATGGCATGAGAAAATTATTTTAGGTTGCATTTTTATCCCACATATCAGATCTAAAGTTGGAACATTGATTAGATTAATCTTCATATGCTTTAGATATTTTATTAGATAAAACCGATAAATTGCAACTATATTTTTCTCGAAATAAATTCGAAAATTTTAACCTAGATTTTTGACATTATGATTTCATGGAATTTTTCCATAATTTTCAAAAATTTAAAATTCAAATTTTGAAATTATTGTAATTAAATTTGGATTTATTTCATAAAATGTTATGATTTTAAGGTCAAAATTGAGCATCAATGATAAAACAAGTTGAATTATTGTCAAAAATTGAGTGATGGCTAATTTTTGAGTCCTAAAAGGTTAGGATAATTAACTTGGACTAAAATTTGATTTTAGTAATATTTTGTGTAATTTTAATAAGTTAAAATTGCGAATCTCCATAAAACCGGTTTATATTTACGACATAAGTTTAAATAGGGCGATTTGGCACATAATTGGCATGTTAGACACATATTATATTGCTGCATTTTTCATTGATGAATGTCATATTTCTTTTATGTAATTTTGAATTATGTAATTTTATCTTAGTATTGCCTTAGTTTAATCGATATTACCCGCAATATAAGGGAATATTTATTCGGTTGTAATTTATTGTGATCTCGTATCACTTTTATTTCATTTTTATTAGATTTCATTTTACAAATGTATAATAGGAAGTACTATGTACATTTTATTATTTATTTATTTGTAATTCCGGAGTTTCTTAAAGACGGTGCCATTCGGAAAGGAGTTCCGATCAAGACGGTGTTTGTCCTTGGGAGGCGTGCCAAATGAAGATTCAAGGGACCAAAGGAGTTGATTTCCGAATATGTAATAGAATATAAGATTTTCTATTTTAGGAAAGGCCATACTAGGAAATTTATTTTCTTTATTTGCTTGCTTTATATGTTTGTATGCATTGCCAAATCGCCATAACTGCACATGCATATTTAATCGTCTTATCGACTATTGTCAATTATAATTATCGAGTATTCATCGACTTAGTTCACTTAAATATGATAGATAATAAATCGACAAGACCTCTCACATATTTAAAATTGAGATTAGCCTTACCAAATAGTAGGACTCATGAATCCCTTTGACATTTGGGGTAGATTCAGTTTCCCGTGGTACTTTTATTTTTCATTGGGTAAGTGGGGTAATAAAACGTTATTACACGCGAAATTTGGTTGGACTCAACGGGATATAAAGACTAGTCTTATGTTCCGGGGCTAGAGATAGATTTTATGAAATACATCGACCGAGAATTCTATAGTAGAATGAATTACAGAGTTAATTCACCAAATTTATGCAAGTGTGGGTTGTATCGGTTTCCCGTGCCCATGTTTGTATAAAAATGGATCTCGGAATCATTTATATAATTTAGGTGCGAGGTCATTATATATATGCATATTTTCTTTAAAACCTTGTTAAAATGTTTACAAGTAAAAATGATAAATGTTAATTGTTTCCTTCATTTCCTTTTTGTAGTCAATTCGATTAATTTGCAATGACAACTCCGATTTCATCTGCTTCTACTAGTGGAACCGCTCCACCTCTGACGAATGCTTCTTGGCTCCGATCCTTTATGGATCGATGTAAACTTGAAAAGAATGGCACTAACTTTACCGATTGGGATGCGCAACTCCGCTTGGCCGCGGAAGGTGACGACAAGCTTCGTTACCTTACCGAAGCCGCTCCCGCTATACCTAGTACTAGGTCCACCGCCGCGGTTAGGGAGGACTATGAGGCTTACCTAAAGGAATCGGCCGCGATCAAGAATGTCTTGATCTTCTCTATGGATGCCGATCTCCAAAGGAGTGCTATTAAGATAGGCACCGCCTATGAGATCTACACCAAGCTTGTGACCATGTTTTCACAAGCTCCTAGGATAATCCAATATGAGGCGGCCTCCGCATTCTTTGAGCTCAACATCAAAGAGGGTCAAAAAGTGAGCCCCCATGTACTCAAATTGAATGAGCATGTTGAAACGCTCAAATTGCAAAAGGTTGAAATTCCTGAACAACTCGTTATTGACCGAGTTCTCCATTCCTTGAATCGCATCAAAGCATTTGTACAGTGTAGGGTAAACTACAATATGCAAAACATGAAAACCTTCTCTCCATGAATCGCACAACTTGCTTGTACAAGCCGAGAGAGACATGGGTCTCAATGCGAGTGCGACTAGGGATGTGCTCAATATTAATGATAAGAGCAAGGGGAAATTCAAGAAAAGCACTAGAAAGGGTAATAAACCCACTCCCAACAAGGGCAAAGGGAAAGCTATTGGGAATAGCTCATCTAAGCCCAAAAAGGGTGCATCTTCCCAAGATAAGTGTCACTATTGTTGTGGTACGAGCCATTGGAAGCGAAATTGCCCAAAGTATCTTGGAGATGTTAAAGCTAGACGTGTGACTCCAGTTGGTAATAAGTTCTCTAATTTATTGTGTTATTGATATAAATCTCAACTTTAGTATTTAGATACAAGTTGTGATTCTCACCCCCTTTAAATGTGATATAGGGCATGTGAGCAAAGACAAAGTCAAGGACAAGCAAGCTTGAGGATGATCTTCAACAAGAGATGCTAGTGTAGCCGCCCATAGTAGAAGACCTATGGAAGCTTGGATTTTTATTTTGTATTGTCTTCTTAGTATTATTGTATTTTGGCTTGTTGTTTTTAGAACTTCTTTTGATTTCCATGTTGGACATGGAAGTTTGTTTTATTTCCATTTTGCAAATAATGGTTGTATGAATTTTAATGGCTTGGCTTTCAACCCAAGTCATTCGGTTTATGGATTTTTTTTTTGTTCTAAAAACTCGTCATTATGCATTTTTTACATCAACAACATAAATTGATTTGACTTAAATTGATCATAAAAGAATTACAACGATTGGATCATTGTAATGAGTTCATAAGCCATGAATTTGATTCCCTCTTTTGATTTTATGACTAAATATCACATCTTATTTGAGATAAGATAGAACGATTGAAAAGTCAAATAGAGTTATTTGAACTCAAGGTAGAGAATTTTATAAACCAATTAAGAACACCACTTATAACTAAGACTTGTAACCACTTATAAAACTCCATACGATTTATGGGAGGTCTTAAGATCCTAAAACTGTATAAGACATGGATATGAGTCCAATCCTTTATCTTATAAAGGTTAGTCTATCTTACTACTAGATTACAATGTCATTACAAGAGGGTCATCTATTAAGGTCATAATGTGCGACGTTTACTCTTGAGAATTATTTGTTGCTTACATAGCTATCTTTCGATTAAATAGGCGTATTGTTCAAAAGATAGAGTGGGAGAAAATTAGCAACAAACTGAAGACTAGTGAGGAGACCAAAAGAAAGCTTCTTAGGTCAAACTCAAGACTAGTGAAGAGACCAATAGAAAGTGATATTTAATAAAGATTATGAAGTGGTTATATCGAGTAATTTCAAGTAAATTTACATAAAGAGCCTAACGAACCAATGTGAAGTCTATGCATAAGAGTTGCATGGATAGACATTAAATTGTCCACAAAGCTAAGTTAAAGGGTAACTATGCTAAGATCCATATTATCATTGCTAAACCTCATAATGTAAATGATCGAGTTAGATGTTAAGACCAATTTCTAAATAGGTATTTAGAAATGGTGTGAGTGTGTGACATTAACAGAAGGTTTTAATCAACACTTAGAAATTGCAATGATCATCTCAAGTTATGTGATAAGAAAATGGTTTTACTCGAGTTATCGGGAAGCCATAAGTATACATGGATTTAAGTGAGAGTCAATATTGTCATGTTTAGACATGGAGATCAGTGGGAGAAATTGTCTTTCATACTGATATCATTGAGGATGACATGCTAACACTACCGTTGATGAAGGAGTGTTTTTGTTTTCAATTCTCGATGAAAGAAGACATGTTGCATTTTTAAAATTCCAAATCTATCATTATATAGGGAATTTTAAGTTGGCACGTAGATAAGTATCTTATGTTGATAAGATTCATTATCAGTTTAATATCAACATAGGTTGAGGAGGTTATTCATTTAGATGAAAGTGGAATTACTATGATAGAGTCATAGTCATTCACTGAACCCCATGAGTTGTTGATCACATGAAATCGATTGCTAATGTTTCCGTCATTCGAACGATCATGTATGCCAATGTATGCACGTCATGATGAATCATATGCTTGGAGCATAATGAGTCAATGACAAGTTATTTTGTATAAAAGTCATTTGAAAGCCTTCAAGAACATCCACTATAATTCCTGAAAAGAAATGAGGATCCGTTCTTGTGTTAGGAAGACATACTAAGTTGTGTGTTGAAGGATTACACAAACTTTAGTTTCCAAACCTATAAGGATTTAACGAAATCCTAGGCAAATTTTTTTGACTCAGGAGTAAGTGACTAGAAAAACGTTCTAGTATCAATCATTGTAAGCTCTACAAATGGAGTCTGAGTACGTTGTGATATGGTGATTAATAAAGGAACTATGGGTAGATCCCTTCGCCAAGTATTTTATCACATCTTATATGATAATAGTAGGAGCATTTTACAAGTTAAAAGGCCCAAGTCTGCGAAGAAGTCTAGACATGTATTCAGAGAAATTCATGACATTAGAAATGACATTGAATAGAAGGAAAAAGATATTCATATAGTTTAACTGTATGGATACTTGGTATGTCCACTAACCAAGTTTTTAATGCACCTTGACAATTGTAAAGAGTGCACCTAAGATTATAAGATATGAAGTAGTAATATGGTATTGACTATTCATATGTGATAATCACGTTTATCATTTGAGTTTCTTAAAACTCATCTATTGCTTTGTTTTATCCAAATAGGTTGTTGAGACAACATTGAACCCTATTAAAGTGAACTGGATTAACATAGTAATTTCCCCTGGTCACTCATATGAAGTGACGTCTCTAAGTGACTAGAGTGTGAGTCGATTGATGGCAAGTTCAAGTGTCATAGAGCCATAAGAGATGACTAGTCGATCACATAGGAAGACTGTAAGAGACACTCTGTCGGGCAGTGACCGCTTATAGAGTTCTGGTAATTCATATAGCCTGGTCGTGGCAAGAGCTACTATAGTATTCTTTTGAGTCAATTCTTTGACTAGAGACTGTTCGCCCCAGTTGGCACAGTTTCTAAGTGACTTTAAATTATGCTCTACGATTTTCGTAAATGAGGTCTAATGGGCATCTTTTGGGTCATGATGAGCTGTGGCTAAACAAAGGGAATAGTGCAATAGGAATTGTCCATCCCCTTGTCAGGGTTATTTAAAAATCTCATGGCCACTCATGGAGTAGTGAACTGAAAATGCGTGGCCACGCTCGGAAGGTATCGACGGTAGATAATTCCGGTCAGACAGTTACTCTCCAGATCGAGGAAACCACTCTTGATATGATCACTTGCGAGAACGACCTGCAAGACATCTTGCATTGAGTGGGAGATTGTAATAGGACAAGATAATTGGTGACGCACACTTGTCTCGGACAAGTGGGAGATTGTTGGAGTATGTTTCCTCAACAATAGCGCGATCACATTAATAAAACTCATGTTAAGAATACGTAAAGGGATGATTCATTTTATACATCAATTGATCAACATTAATCGGTAATGATTGGCTGACTAGAGTTTGACATTACTGTCGTTTGATGGTGGTGATCAGTTGATCCCTTAAGGTCACACCTAAAGGACAATTCCCTTAATAGATAAAATTAATTAATTGTATAATGATACAGATTAATTAATTCCTTAAAATAGAACAATTCACGAATGTGAGTAAGAATATGAATCTTATTATAATTCGATTAAATGAGATTCGTTTAAGTAATTAAGATGTTATATTACTAAAATTTTGTTTATGAAACAATTAAATTAAGAATGAACAGTTAATTATAATTGCAATATGTTGTAGATTATATTAACATGGACCATTTTTATTTACATGTAATTGGGAATTACTAGTCAATTATTGTATATAATTAAATTAATATATGTAATGATATTTAATTGTTAAGTATGCATTAATATTATTAATAACATGTTATATGTCACATGTCACACATTATATGACAAAATGACAAATTGACAAAAATAAAATGGACTCCATTTTAACTAGGAAAACCGGTTTTACGGAAGGATTAGGAAGAAATGGCTAAATTGTTTAATTGAGTGGAATACACAATGATTACAATTATAGTCTATTCTACACCCTAACAAGTTCTGATAAGAACAATTGCATGAGCATTTTTGCATGTATTGGCTCTTCTCCCTCTCTCCTACCCACCGGTTTTTCCCCCTCCCTACAATAAGAATTGTTCTTATTTTTTTCATATTCATTCTTACAAAATTTCACTTCTTACTCTTCTCTCATTTTCTCTCTAAAATTAAGTTTTAGAAAAGAAAATTAAAATTGTTCAAAATCTTATATTTAGATGACTAAAAGTAGTATTAGAAATATTAATAAGATTAATTTTAAGGTCTCTAATTTAATATATCTAGTTAATATATAAATTAGAATTAAGGGTTTGTCTTGGTGCAATTGAAAGGAGGATCTCACAATATTGAGACAAGGGGGATCATCCATATATTTTAAGCTCAAGAACAAGTAGGAAATGAGTTCTTACTTGTGTCCTTATAATCCGATTTCCATATTGTAAGAAGCATTCTTCTTATCTTTGTTTTATATTTTGTTATGCATGCATAAGATCATCATATTTAATTAATGAGTAATTAGATATAAAATTAAAGAGTTTAATTTGAGGGTTTTTGAATCCTTTCAGTAATATCTATATCTCGTCTTGAAGGTGAACTTCAGGGACGAAGTTCCTTTTAAGAGAGGAAGAGTAATGTCGCATGAGAAAAATGTCAAAAATATCGTGTTTTGAGTAAATTGTTGGTAAAAGTTTACTAGGTTGTGCTCTATTTTTATAAATGAATTTAAATTTTATTAAGTAATTTAAATTGTTGTGCAATATAATTTGTTGTTTAAATAATTTAAACGGGTGTTCAATCATTTATTGAATAATTGGTTGATAATTTACTGTACCTTGGATGTTTAATAAGTAATTGTTGGACGAGTAAGTAGAGTTAAAATGCTGAATGTGTATGATATGTATGGTGTATGGAGTAGTGCGGTGTTAAAATTTGGTTAGTAAGTTAGAAGTAACAGTCTGTGGTAGTGTGTCTTTTCGTGCGCAATACGTAGTTGATGACTCGGAGGGAAGTTGTGTTTGATGGTTACTTTCGCGGAAGTAGATGATGATGATGAGTAGTCGGCATGGGGAGTCGGTTGGTATGTTGGAAATTGTTAGGATTCTTCTTATCGGGATGAGTTATCGTCGGTTACTTTAGTTCATGATACACCTTGAGTTGTGGGAGACGATGAGTTGAACTTCGGGGACGAAGTTCTTTCTACGGAGGGAAGACTGTAATACCCGCCCTGTTAGGGTCCCGTTGACCGCTGTTGACTGACCTTAGACACATGTCTAGACCTCTGGAAGCCTTAGTAGTTCGATCTTACGTCATAGTAACCTTTGGGATTAGGAGGATCGATCTAGCGTAGGCTACTCGATCGAGTAGCTCTGTGACTCGATCGAGTAGAGGCCACTCGATCGAGTAAGTCCCATACTCAATTGAGTAAGTGGAGTTCAGCGGTAAAATATATATATATCGTGAAGTCGTGAACCCAAAATCAGTTTTCATTTCATTTCTCCTAAACCTAATCGTCGATACATCTGGTTCGGTTCAAACTCGTCGTCAAAAGCTACCAACCAAAAAAATATTTATAACTTTACAAACTACTCTTAGTAAAGAGGTAAGTAAAGGTCGGATCCCAAGGGATGGCTATTGATGTAGGATTCTCAATTGCAAATGGTTGTGTCTTAGGGTGTCGCAATTTGGGTTGAGATGAAATTGGTCTAAACTAATTAACAAGGTGAAAGTAAATCAATAAAAACAAAGCAAGGTAGATAAATGGAGATGTAAACAATTGATTAAAAGCACTAGGGTGTCATGGGTTCATAAGGGATTCGTGGGAGTTGATCATACAAACATGTTCTCAATTATATGCAAGCACTTATTTTTGTGATGCGATCGAGTTGGTGTATAAGCTTACAATCCCTAGGAAGGTTTGGATCCCGGAGCCGAATCGATTAGATTGTACAACACCTACAAGTCGACTTAATCCTTCCTATCCAACTATATGCATGGTCTAATGAGGCTCAAGTTGGTGTATAAGCTTACAAGCCTCATTGAAAAGATAGGTGATGGATCAAAAAATGCAAGGATTCATAGGCTCGCATTTCATCAAACATAACATGTGCATAAGTTGAAATCACAACAAGCAAGCAAATAAATTATGAAAACATATTAGATTAAGCATGAATCATTCCCCATGTTGGTTTCCCCTAATTCCCCATTAACCCTAGCTAGGAGACTACTCACTCATTATAAAGTTTAGCATGCTAACAAGGTTGTCAATCAAACTAACAAGGCTAAACATGATGAACAAATGAAAGTAATTAACAATAATTAAAGCAAGGGTAAAGAGAATTATACCTATGGAGATTCCAAAATAATAATGCTAAGAATAATAGAAGTACTTGATGATTGATGGAAGGTTGTCAATCTCCCAAATAAACCCAAATAATCTTCTAATTACCCAAAATAAATGAAGAACAATAGAGAAATTATGAAGAGATTAAGATATGATTAATATTGAGAAATTGTATTACAACTAAATTAAGATTAATTAGAGAGTATTAAGAAATAATTAAGAGCTGATTAAGAGAGCATTATAGATGGATCTAATCTAGATAGTACTATGGGGTATTTATACTAAAGATTAGGTATAAAGATTAGGGTTACTAAGGGCTTAAATGACTATTAAGACCATAAGAAAAGTTGAGGAAATGCTCCTCTCGAAGGAAATGAGCATTTCCGTGCTAGTCCCGTGCTGATCTGCCCGTCCCGTGCTGAGGCACGGGTTGTTCTGCCTTAGGATCCGCTCGGATCCTGGGTGAGACGCTCGGCTCAAGCTGCTACAAGACGCTCGTCCTGGCCACAAGACGCTCGGATTTTGCTGGTCAGAGACGCCCGGATCGTGCCTGATCCGCTCGAATTTTAGGACAATATGCTTTTCTTCTTTTGCTCCTCAACAATTCGCAAGGATCATGTCGGGGATGCAAGGATCATTTCATCATTTCCCATTTCACTTTAAATCTACTTAGGCCTCTATTGTTGGTCTTCTCTTTGATGCTTGGTCATTAGATGCGATCAATTTAGCTCCATTTCGCCATGTAAATGCAAGGTTAGCACTCCTTTCCTACCAAGGGGACAAAACCTCAAAGAATATGCAAAATGGGAAACTAAAGATAGTAAATGACCCAATTATGCACTATAGAGCATGGGAACGAGGTTAATTCAGGGACTAAATGTGCTCAAATATGAGTCACATCAACATCTCTCCCCTTCACCAACCTTCATTCCTTAGAACCCTTTGAGCTTTGAGACATTATGTGGATAAGAAGCATGAATCAGGTAGCGGTCTTATCGCCGGAAAGCTGAGTATAGGTAAGTCATCATCATCATCATCATAGCCTTCCTTAGTTTTGGCTATGCTTGTGTTGGTAGTAATAGGGTTTGTCATACGGTTTGTAATAGGTGGTAATGGTGGTTGCTTATCATCATACGGTCATATGCGGTGTTGTTGCAGATTGCTAAAGTTAGGTTTCCCTACTCAGTACTGTTGATTGTTTAGTATGTCGGTTGTGTTGTCTAGTTGGTTTTGGTATCGTTGATGGTGTAAATTACTTGTTGTTAATTGTCCGTGGTTCGCGAGGTGCGCCCTCGACTGAGTCGAATCACTTGTGGGAGTGGCTCCATCCCTTTGATTCGCCCTTGTGGAACCCGCCACAAGAGGGGATGTGTACATTAAGGAACATGGGTCTTCGCTCGGTAAAGATGAATGGGGCTTAGGTGGGAACGGCTGCGGTCCCCCACTGGCGGTGTGGAATATCTGTTGCGACGGATATGCTGGCAGGACTTGACCTTCGGGTAGTCAGAAGAGTGATGGGTGATTGGAACTGGTGTTGGGTTTGTGTATGCTGTACCTAATGTTTTGTGTTGTTCTTCAGTTATTGACCTTGTGTGGTGTTGTCTGTGTTCCTTCTTGTGTTGTGTATGCCATGTTTATATGTGGAGCTTAGCGGGGTGCTTTGGAGGGACGAGTTTATCACGAGTCATGGCATGGATAGTATCACGTAGTTGGTAGTTTGATATCAGTTGTACCTTTCTTTTACTGAGATAACTTGTAATAAACGTCAATTGTTCTTTTATTGACGTTTGATATTTACTATCCCTTGGGCAACCGAGATGGTAACGCCCTTATCTGCCGGGGAAGGTCTTGTTAAGGCTTCTTGGTAGATGGGGGTGTTACAGTTACAAGTGATCTTGTTTCGAACAGGTCATCTTGGTCTTTAGCAATAAGACGGAATTTTGTAATCATTTTATAACAAAATGTGACCAATATTGAAAAACATGTGACTAAAATAGCCCGTCTAAAACAATAAGAAGAGATTTTGTTACCATTTTATAACAAAATGTGACCACTATGAAAAACAAGTTACCATAAGTTGTAACAGTGGTGTATCATTGTGGTTACATTTAACCATAAAATGGTTACATGTGGGCATTTGAAGCTTCAAACGAGAAGTGGCCGTCTGAAACAATAATTTTTGGATTTACAAATATACTAGAGTTTTTTAAGACATTGATCTTTTATTTTAAGGTAAATAACAAAATGAACTAAAAAGTTAGCTAAAAATTAAGAACTTATAAGATAGCTGATTTATATAACAAATGATTGACAAACAGAATTTTGATAAATGACATAAAATGACATAATAAGTATTTAATATTATAAATGTATACAATATAGTGAAAAGGCTTCCTAAAACATTAAATTTAATTCCATGTGGCATTTTATAATCATTAAATTTTATTCGAAGCAAGTTGCATTTAATTTATATTGTTTATTAAATTTACTAAAACTTATTACAAAAGTGTCATTATATATTTTGTAACATATAAGTTAAAATAAATCAAAGGATATTATCAATATTCTTAAATTAATTTTATACATTAAATATTTCATGAGTTAAAAACATTTCACAAGTGATGTATTTTATACAAGTTCACATCCAAATTTCATAATTTATAATAAAATCAACATTTTAATTGAAGTTTTTTTTATAAAACATATTAATGAATTGATCAAAAATTCTTCATGCTTATTTTTTTAATTAATAAATTTGATGAAATGTTGGTTGTGTTGGAATATGTGTCCTCCGACAATAATGCGATCACAACTGTCGATCATGATGATCACATGTTTAAGTCTCATTTTAAGAATACATGTGGGATGTAATTTTTACAGTCAACTGGTCCACACATATCGGTAATGATTGACTGACTAGAGTTTGACATTACTGTCGTGCGACGGTGGTGATCAGTTGATCCCCTTTGGTCATACCTAAAGGGTAACACTCTTAATTGAATATTTGATTGATCGCATGACGATACGAGTCAATTAAATTGCTTAAAATTGACGGACGATTTTGGGAGTAATATTTACGTGTCTCTTTGTAATTTGATTAAATTAGACACGGTCTAAGTAATCGAATTGTTTTATTGCTTAGATGAAATTATTGTTTACGGAAATAATTAAACTGAATGAATAATTTGTTATAAATACAAGATGTTGTAATTTATAATTGGTAAAGTGTTTTGGTACAAGTAATTGTGAATTACTAAGTCGATTTTGTACATGACGTATTTTATTAATACGTTGATTTTTAATACGTTAAAAATACATGACAATTTTACATGACTTGTGACATGTGACAAATTGACAAATTGACAAAGATAAAATGAAATCCATTTTATCCCATATAGACCGAAATATTGGAGGGAGTATGGTGTTTAAATTATGTTTAATTAATTGAGTCGAAACAACATGATTACACTTCCAACACCTAGCCTTGCATGCCTATTTCTTGATTAGAGAATTATGCCCATGCATTGGCTCCCCAATCCCTCCTCCCACCGGTTTTCTAAGACCAATTTAGAGAGTTTTTCCTCTCTAATTTTCATTCATACTACACATAATTATTTCTAGAATAAGAAATAAAATTTCCTCTCTACATCTCATAAAATTAGAGAGATAAAAACTCCAAAATTCTTTCCTCTATTTACCGAAATAATAGAGTACAAAATATATATTCTGGGTCAATTTTAGTAAGATTATTATTATTCAAGATCAAGTAATATTAATCTATTAAGGGGTTATCTTGGGTATTCATCTTTGGGAGAGATTCTACCTTTGAATCTTTGTTCAGCCATATAAGGAAAGCTCAAGAACAAGTAAGAAGGAGATCTTACTTGTGCCCTTTGGTCCGAATTTTTAATGTGAGGAAAACGATTTCTTCTCTTTATTTATTTATGTTTGCATGCATAAGATCAATATTTAATTTTATGACTAAATTAATTCATCACATATATGAATATGTATAGTAATGAGATACAGATTTCTAACAAGCGGTATCATGAGCCTTAGGTTGTTTGCATGCAAATCGGTTATAGTTTTTCCGAGTTATACGATTAACAAATAAAACTTATAAATTTGTGTTTATTATGATATATCATGAAATCAATTATGCATGTTAAAGTTTCTGATCCTAAAATGTATTTAAGATATTTTGGTTAATTTATGGTTTTTTTATTGTTCATTTTATATAATAATGGCATTAAAATGTGATTTTATGATAAAAATGTCATTTTCGGACTAAAATTAGCTAAACTTCGTTTTTTCAAGTGGTTTTTGGATATGTTTTCACATATATTATTTTTAGATGACCTGAAATTTTCATAATTTTATGAGTTCTTATGCTCGAAATATGGATTTTTCATGATAAAAATCGAATTTAAATGAAAAATAGGTTAATATGAGTAATATTTCGAATCTGGTCATATAAATTTAGTATGTTGTCACATGCAATTTTAAAAGATGTGTGTAAAATAATTGGCTATAATGAAGTCTTTATGCATAATTTATGAATTTTTGATGAAAAATAACATAAATAGTGACTTTAATTAGTATAAATTGCTTAAACATACTTCATGACTAAGAAAAAACGTCACATGTTGCATTTTATCATATATTTCATATCTAAAATTGAAAAGTTGATAAATATAATTTTTTCCCATGTTTTCATGATTATAATTGATAAATCCGATAAACCGCAACATAGTTTTTCCTTGATAAATTTCGAAATTTTTAACCTAAGTTTTTGAACATTATGAGTGTCATGGTATTTTTCCAGAATGTTTATGAGTTTAAAATTTCAAATTTTGAATTTATTTGAAATTTTTGTGATTTATTTGAAGTTTATGGCATTTTATTGTAATTTTGAGTCCATTTATGAACAATTTTAAGAAATATAAGTTAATTATTGTCAATATGTTAGTGAAGACTAATTTTGAGTCCTAAGATGGTTAGGGTCATTAACTAATACATAAATGTGATTTTATGTAATTTATTGTGATTTTAAAAGGTTGAATCACGCACATCCGTAAAAACCGTTTAATATACGATATTGGCTCCTTAAAGGCGATTTAGCATAAAATTGGGCATGTTCATACATATTATAATGCTGCATTTTATTTATGATTGTCATAATTTTATTTTATGTAATTTTTAAATTATGTAATTTTACTTAGTATGGCCTTAGTTTTTTAATTGGTATTACCCGAAATGTATGGGAATATCGATTCGGTTGTAATTTATTGTGATCTCGAATCACCGTTTTGTAATTTAATATATTTATTTTATTTTAATTACAAATGTATAATAGGAAATTATGTAATTTGTTATGTAATTTATTTATTCCGGAGTTCCTTGGAGACGGTGCCACTCGAAAAGGCGATCCATTAAAGACGGTGTTACCTCGAGATGCGTGTCAAGACCGAAGTTCAAGGGACCAATGGTGTTGGTTTCCGAATTTGTAATAGTTTATTAGATTTACTATTTTAGGAAGGCCATACTAGGATTTATTTGTATGCTTTGCATTTTATTTATATGTTGCATGCATCGCTAAATCGCCATAACTAAAACATGCATTATCATTAAATCGAGTATATCGACCGTGTCAATTACAATTATCGTAGTTCACCGCTTTAGTTCACTTAAAACGTGATAGATGATAAATTGACATGACCTCTCGTTAAAAATAAACAATTGAGACTTAGCCTTACCAAAAAGTAGAAACCATGAAAACCTATTTCGTGAGGGAGTGCACTCGGCTTTACCGGGGTACAAACCTTGTTACGTAGGGGAAGTGGGTGATAAATGTCTACCCACCGAATTTATAAAGATGAGGGTTGTTTTCGGCTTTACCGATGCCCAAGTTGATGTAAATTTGGATCATGGACACATTTATTCGAAATTTGGGTTGAACTTAACGAAAGTATTCTCGACGGTTGCCGGATGTGTTTTGGGCTAAAGATAAATTTTAATGTAAATTTATCGACCAAGAGTTCTAAAAGTAGAATCGATTAAAAGGTTAATCCACCGAGTTATATTGATAAGGGTTGTTTTCGGCTTTACCGATGCCTAAGTTAATATGAATTTGGGTCTTGGAATCATTTATAATAGTTGGGTAGAGGTCACTATATAAATGTTCATATCTTGTTAAATTTATTTACAAGTATGATTTAAAAAGACAAATGGTAATATTTCCTTTTCCTCCATATTTGTAGTTCATTACAATAAATCCATCAAACGCTACCGCACCGATAACTATTAAGTCTTGCCACAACGTTTTTGACGACGTTTGCTTCAACAATGATTTCGACACTACTAGAGAAATTTCTTTTGGGATAGGTTCGGATGAAAACATAAACTTCATCACTTCTTCTAAACCTTCTACTACTACTACAAGATCTCTTGTGAGCCGGTCTCAGGAAGACCGCCTCATAAAATCTATAGGATCTTTGTCCTTGGAAGATAAAGATGTCAAAACTAGTGGGAGCTCAAGCAATCAAGTTCTTCCTTCAAAGGGCAAAAGGTTCAAGGAGAATGGAAAGAAAGGGAAAAACTTCAAGCAAGTTGAAGATGAGTGCCATTATTGCTATGGCATGGGACATTGGCTTAGGAATTGTCCCGTATATTTGCGAAATATAAGGGAAGGAATAATCGTTCCAAAAGGTAAAATTCCTAAGGAAATTTATGTTATTGATATAAATTATACTTCCACTACGACATGGGTACTGGATACCGGTTGTGGTTCTCACCTTTGTAATCATTTACAGGGTTTAAGAGACGTGAAGAGGCTTAGCAAAGGAGATGTGGATCTACGCCTTGGAAATGGAGCTCGAGTAGCGGCCGAATCCAAAGGAACTTATGTATTAGCTTTGCCTAATGGATTTGAGTTGTATTTACATAATTATTTTTATGTGCCTACACTCTCTAAAAACATTATTTCTATCGCTATGTTAGACATGGACGGATTTTGTTTTGTCATTAAGAACAATCGTTGTACTATTTCGAGGAACGACTTGGTTATAGGCCAAGCTTCTTCCACTAATGGCATTTACATTTTAGAAACCTCAGATCCGACTAATGATATCTATAACATTCAATCAAAGAAACTCAAATCAAGTGACCCAAATGAATCGTTCATTTGGCATAGTCGATTAGGTCACATAAACGAGAATCGCATCAAAAGATTAATTTCGACTAATGTGATTACACCATTTGATTTTCAATCATATGGAACATGCGAATATTGCCTTCTTGGCAAAATGACTCGAAATCCTTTTAGTGGTAAAGGGACACGAGCAAGTGAACTATTGGGACTCATACATACCGATGTGTGTGGACCAATGAGTATCATCGCTCGTGGAAATTATGACTACTTTATAACCTTCACCGATTACTTGAGTAGATATGGGTATATCTATTTAATGAAGCATAAAAGTGAAGCGTTTGAGAAATTCAAGGAATTTCAAAACGAAGTAGGGAACCAATTGAACAAAAGAATTAAGGCACTACGATCCGATCGTGGTGGAGAATATCTTAGCCTTGAATTCGATTCACACTTGAAAGGTTGTGGTTTATATCACAACTTACTCCACCCGGAACACCACAACTAAATGGTGTTGCCGAAAGGAGAAATTGAACCCTACTTGATATGGTTCGATCCATGATGAGTCAAACCGAGTTACCAAACTCTTTTTGGGGATTTGCGATTCAAACTGCAATAAGATCTTTGAACAATTATCCCACCAAAGCCACCGAGAAAACTCCATTTGAGATATGGGAGGGAAGAGTTCCTAATCTATCCTACATGAAAATTTGGGGTTGTAATGCTTATGTCAAAACCAAAAATGACAATTAGCTAGCCCCACGATCTGAAAAATGCACCTTTGTAGGCTATTTTAACAACCGAGGTTATTACTTCTATAAACCTCAAGAAAACAAAGTGTTTGTGTCTTCTGAGGCTGTCTTCTTAGAAAGGGATTTTATTTCTAAGAGACAGAGTGGGAGAAATTTTGAACTCGATGAAATTCAAGAGCCACAAACCGAGGTAGAGACGCAAGAAGATGTTCCTTCGTCGTCTAGCGCGGTTGTCCCTCCTCCTCTTAGAAGAACGGGACGAGTTATTCGCCATCCCGATCGATATGTGGGACTTATCCAAGAAGATGGAACACTCGATGTGTTGCTTTTAGAAAGTGACGAGCCCGCCACCTACAAAGCCACAATCTCTAGTCCAAATTCCTCCTTATGGCTTGAAGCCATGAAATCCGAAATGGATTCTATGCACGAAAACCAAGTTTGGAACTTGGTGGATTTGCCTAAAGGGGCAAGACCTCTTCAATGCAAATGGATTTTTAAAGTTAAGAATGGCAAAGAAGGACATGATGATATCTACAAAGCTAGGCTAGTGGCAAAAGGATTTACCCAAGTCCAAGGTCTCCATTATGATGAGACCTTCGCCCCCGTAGCCATGCTAAGATCCATACGGATTTTGTTAGCGATTGCCGCATTTCATGATTATGAAATATGGCAAATGGATGTCAAAACCGCTTTTCTAAATGGGCATTTACAAGAGGAAGTGTACATGCTACAACCCGAAGGTTTTGTTGATTCTAAGAATCCTAACAAAGTGTGCAAACTTAAGAGATCCATTTATGGTCTTAAGCAAGCATCTAGAAGTTGGAATCATCGATTCGATCATGTTATAAAAGAGAATGGTTTCACTCGAAGTGTTGAGGAACCATGTTTATACATGAAATTTAGTGGGAGCAATGTTGTGTTCCTAATCTTGTATGTCGATGACATACTACTCATTGGAAATGATATTCCGATGTTATCTTCTGTTAAGAAGTGGTTAGGTAACCACTTCCAAATGAAGGATTTAGGAGAAGCACAATGCATATTAGGTATCCGGATCCATAGAGATAGATCCAAGAGGATATTGGCACTAAGTCAAGAGTCTTATGTTGATAAGATTCTTCGACGGTTCAGCATGGACAAATCAAAAAGGGGTTTGGTACCTATTGTAACTGGGACTATATTGAGCAAGTCTCAATCTCCCTCCGAACCCCATGATGTTGAATGCATGAAGATGACCCCTATGCTTCCGCTGTTGGATCAATCATGTACGCCATGATATGCACACGTCCTGATGTCTCGTATGCCTTGAGCATGACGAGTAGATATCAAGGAAATCTAGGTGAGAGTCACTGGATAGCCGTCAAGAACATCCTTAAGTACTTGAGAAGAACTAAGGATTCTATCTTAGTGTTTGGAGGAGACACCGAGCTACGTGTTAATGGATACACGGACTCGAGTTTTCAAACGGATAGAGATGACATGAAATCACAAGCTGGTTTCGTTTTCATGCTCAATGGTGGTGCCGTTAGCTGGAGAAGCTTCAAGGAATCTGTGACTGCGGATTCAACAACGGAGGTGAGTACATTGCAGATCGAAGCTGCCAAGGAAGCTGTGTGGATCAGGCAATTCACGGAAGGTCTAAGAGTAGTACCTACCGCCAATGATCCCATCACTCTCTATTGTGATAATAGTGGGACGATCTTCCAAGCTAAAGAGCCTAAGTCTAGTAATAGATCTAGACATGTACTTAGAAAATATCATGTAATTAGAGATTTCATTGAAAGAAAGGAAATTGCGATATGTAAGGTTGGGACGGATGACAACATAGCCGATCCGCTCACCAAGCCTTTATCGCAGGCCAAGCATGATGAACATGTTGCGTCCATGGGACTTCAACGTGTACCAAGTTTTTGTTACATTTTGAAATGAAATAAAAGTGTTGTTTTTGTTCATGTTCATAATCACATTTATCTTTTATCTTTTCTTTATACATTGTTACATCCAAACAGGTTGTAGTGACAAATTGAACCCCGTTAAAGTGAACACGGATTAACATAGTATTCTCCCATAGTCACTTACATGAGGTGACGTCTCGAAGTGACTAAAGTGTGATGCGATTGATGGCAAGTTCAAGTGCCATGAAGTCATGTGAGATGATTAGTCGATCACATAGGCAGACTGTTAGGAACATTTTGTCGGGCCTTATGACCGCTTTTAGAGTTCTGGCAAATTTATATAGCCTGGTCGTGGCGAGAGCTACTATAGTATTCTAATCAGTCGATTCTTTTGACTAAAGACTGTTCGCCTAAGATGGCACAGTTTCAGATTAACTTTGATTTGTGTTACTACGACCTTCGTAAATGGGGTCAAATGGGCATATTTTGGGCTATGATGGCTGTGGCTAGTTGAAGGGAATGAGTGCGATAGAAATTGTCTACCCCTAGTCAGGGTTATAACAATATCTCAGGGCCACTCGAGGAGTAATGAACTGGAAATGCGTGGCCACGCTCGGAAGGTATCCATGGTGGATGATTCCGGTCAATCAGTTGTTCTCCAGATCGAGGAAACCACTCTCGATATGATCACTTGCAAGTACGACCTGAAAGACACCTTGCATTGAGTGGGAGATAGTAATAGGACAAGAGAATTGGTGACGCACACTTGTCGAGGACAAGTGGGAGATTGTTGGAATTGTGTCCTCCGACAATAATGCGATCACAACTGTCGATCATGATGATCACATGTTTAAGTCTCATTTTAAGAATACATGTGGGATGTAATTTTTACAGTCAACTGGTTCACACATATCGGTAATGATTGGCTGACTAGAGTTTGACATTACTGTCGTGCGACGGTGGTGATCAGTTGATCCCCTTAGGTCATACCTAAAGGGTAACACTCTTAATTGAATATTTGATTGATCGCATGATGATACGAGTTAATTAAATTGCTTAAAATTGACGGACGATTTTGGGAGTAATATTTACGTGTCTCGTTGTAATTTGATTAAATTAGACACGGTCTAAGTAATCGAATTGTTTTATTGCTTAGATGAAATTATTGTTTACGGAAACAATTGAACTGAATGAATAATTTGTCATAAATACAAGATGTTGTAATTTATAATTGGTAAAGTGTTTTGGTACAAGTAATTGTGAATTACTAAGTCGATTTTGTACATGACGTATTTTATTAATACGTTGATTTTTAATACGTTAAAAATACATGACAATTTTACATGACTTGTGACATGTGACAAATTGACAAATTGACAAAGATAAAATGGAATCCATTTTATCCCATATAGACCGAAATATTGGAGGGAGTATGGTGTTTAAATTATGTTTAATTAATTGAGTAGAAACAACATGATTACACTTCCAACACCTAGCCTTGCATGCCTATTTCTTGATTAGAGAATTATGCCCATGCATTGGCTCCCCAATCCCTCCTCCCACCGGTTTTCTAAGACCAATTTAGAGAGTTTTTCCTCTCTAAATTTCATTCATACTACACACAATTATTTCTAGAATAAGAAATAAAATTTCATCTCTACATCTCATAAAATTAGAGAGATAAAAACTCCAAAATTCTTTCCTCTATTTACCGAAATAATAGAGTACAAAATATATATTTTGGGTCAATTTTAGTAAGATTATTATTATTCTAGAACAAGTAATATTAATCTATTAAGGGGTTATCTTGGGTATTCATCTTTGGGAGAGATTCTACCTTTGAATCTTTGTTCATCCATATAAGGAAAGCTCAAGAACAAGTAAGAAGGAGATCTTACTTGTGCCCTTTGATCCGAATTTTTAATGTGAGGAAAACGATTTCTTCTCTTTATTTATTTATGTTTGCATGCATAAGATCAATATTTAATTTTATGACTAAATTAATTCATCACATATATGAATATGTAAAGTAATGAGATATAGATTTCTAACAGGTTGGAAAGTGAGAAGGATTTAGTCGTGTCACCTATACCAAAATAAACCTAAATTACTACTAACAAATAGCTAGCGGTAAGAAGGGTCGAATCCACAGGGAGGCGAGGTAATTGTTCTAGTTTGTTGATATTTAAGTCCGCCTTAAAGTAACCGTCTCTTGAAGGGTTGTTTGATTGATTCCTATAAACTAATTGCAATAAATTAAATAAGACGAATTCAATAATATTAAAAAGTTTAGGGATTGGTTCACTAGAGAGTCATCCAGAGGTGAGATTTAATTCATTGATTGAGCAATTTATTGTTTAAGGCCACAAGATCGGTCGATTCTAGTATATCCTTTAGAACTAAACTTAACATGCGGTCTCTATCATTAAGTCAGTCTATTCAATTGTCGCGGCCTATACTAGTCTTAAACCGATCGGTGAAAATCATAGTTCGCAAGATCCTAGACTAATTAACCAACTCTAATCAGTAAGTAATTAACTAGATGTAAGACAACAATTGAACAATAATTAAGAGCAATTTAACAATCAATTCATTAATTAACCCCTTTTCTAATAACCTAGATCCCCTTTCACCTTAGATAACGGAATTAGCTACGCATACTGGAAGAAATAACAACAATAATGATGTGACTCACATTTGAGCACATTTAGTCCCCGAATTAACCTCGTTCCTATGCTTTATAGCACATAATTGGGTCATTAACTATCTTTAGTTTCCCATTTTGCATATTCTTTGAGGTTTTGTCCCCTTGGTAGGAAAGGAGTGCTAACCTTGCATTTATGAGGCGGAATGGAGCTAAATTGATCGCATCCAATGACCAAGCATCACAAAGAAGACAATACTAGAAGGCATATGTAGATAATAAAGTGAAATGGGCAATTATGAAAAGATCCTTGCATCCCCGAAATGATCCTTGCGGATTGTGAAGGAGGAAAAGAAGAGAAGATGTCTGTCCCAGGATCCGAGCGGATTGTGCACAATCCGGGCGTCTCTGAGCAGCAAGATCCGAGCATATTGTGCCCAAGACGAGCGTCCCACAGCACCCTGATCCGAGCGTCTCCCCAGTGATCCGAGCGGATCACAAGGCAGTACCAACCGTGCCTCAGCACGGGACGAGCAGATTGACACGGGACCAGCAAGAGGGATATGCTCATTTCCTTCAAGAGGAGCATTTCATCAACTTTTCTTAGGGTCTTAATAGTCATTTAAGCCCTTAGTAACCCTAATTTTTTTACTTAATCTTTAGTATAAATACCCTATTGTATTACCTAGATTAGCATCAATTCCTAATCAATTTTTAGTACCTCTTAATTACTTCTTAATACTCTCTAATTAGTTCTAAATTAGTTGTAATACAATTTATCAATATTAATCATATCTTAATCTTTTCTTAATTTCTCTATTGTTCATCATTTATTTTGGGTAATTAGAAGATCATTTGGGTTTATTGGGAGATTGACAACCTTCCATCAATCATCAAGTACTTCTATTATTCTTAGCATTATTATTTTGGAATCTCCATAGGTATAATTTTCTTTACCCTTGTTTTAAATATTGTTAATTATTTTCATTTATTCATCATGTTTAGTCTTGTTAGTTTGATTGACAACCTTGTTGGCATGATAAACTTGATAATGAGTGAGTAGTTTCCTTAGCTAGGGTTAATGGGGAATTAGGGGAAACCAACATGGGGAATGATTCATGCTTAATCTAATATGTTTTCACTATTTATTTGCTTGCTTGTTGTGATTTCAACTTATGCACATGTTATGTTTGATGAAATATGAGCCTATGAATCCTTGCATTTTTTGATCCATCACCTATCTTTTCAATGAGGCTTGTAAGCTTATACACCAACTCGAGCCTCATTACACCATGTATATATTTGAATAGGAAGGATTAAGTCGACTTGTAGGTGTTGTACAATCTAATCGATTCGGCTCCGGGACCCAAACCTTCATACGGATTGTAAGCTTATACACCAACTCGATCCCATCACAATAATAAGTGCTTGCTTATAATTGAGAACATGTTTGTTTGATCAACTCCCATGAATCCCTTATGAACCCATGACACCCTAGTACTTTTAATCAATTGTGTACATCTCATTTTATTTACCTTGCACTTGTTTTTATTGTTGATTAGTTTTAGTTGATCTCCTACCTCAACCCCAAATTGTGACACCCTAAGACACGACCATTTACAATTGAAAATCCTACATCAATACCCGTTCCTTCGGATCCGACCTTTACTTGCCTCTTTACTAAGAGTAGTTTGTAAAGTTATAAATATTGTTTTGGTTGGTAGCTTTTGACGACGAGTTTTAACCGGACCAAAAATGGCGCCGTTGCCGGGGACGGTGTTAACTTGATTTGATTTTTCATTAATTGTTTTTAGTTGTGTCTTTCTTTACCTTGGGAAAGTAAAACTCCTCAAGGTTGTTCTAATTGTTTTCGAGTTGTTTGATATTTTGCATGACTAGGAGATCACAAGGTAATCTATTGCCTATTGATTTCGAAATTGAAAGGACCTTAACCAACAATAGAAGAGTTGCTAGAGGTACTTCAGGAGTTGTAGGTATTGGTGGGATTGTGGACATTCAACCAAATAACATTGAGTTTACCAACCCTTTTGCAAGAGAAGGAGAAGACAACCCAATACAAAACCCACCACAAAAACCGATAATGCCTAAATTTTCATCACATTCCGTACCAACCGAGGAGAACCTACCAAATGGTACTCCTACACCACAACACTTAACCGGCAATTTCATTGCAAAATCCGCATTCATACAACTAGTTGAGAGAAGTCAATTTGGAGGGATGCCTAGTGAAGACCCTCATTCACATATGGAGACTTTTTGTGACTATTGTGATGCGATTTCTCAAACCGGAGTTACTCAAGATCAAATCCGATGGGTATTATTTCCTTTTTCTTTGATTAGTACCGCAAAGCAATGGTTAAAGAGCCTAGACAAGGCTACTCTTGGTATTGATTCATGGAAGAAGTTGGCACTTGCTTTCTACAAGAAATTCTATCCTCCGGAGAAGACTAATATGTTGAGAGCCCAAATCACCGGGTTCAAACAAAGAGATGAGGAATCATTGTATGAAGCATGGGAGAGATTTAAGGACACTTGTCGTTCTTGTCCACACCATGGACTTAGCGAGTGGTTCCTTGTGCAACAATTTTGGAATGGTCTTTATGAAGATTCTCGCAATATCCTCAACATGGGATCAAATGGGATGTTTGTCGAAGTTGATGACAATCAAACATGGGACAAAATTGAAGAGATGGCGGTTCATAATTCGCAATATAGTAGACCTCGGAAGGCTACTAGAGGAGGAAAGCATGAGGTAGATTCCATCACACAATTGGGTGCTCAACTAAGTGCTCATATTGACACCATCAATTTGAAGTTTGAGAAGGCCATGGCTAAGCTTGATGAAGCTTCCAAATCACCCAAACAACATGTTATGCTATGGTGGCATCATCCTCAATTCCTAGTGGAGTATGTGAGAGTTGTGGAACTTTGGGACATGACCAAAGTGAATGTAGGTGAACAAGTGAATGCTTTCCAAGCATACAAGAATGGTACCCCTTATTCAAACTACTACAATGAGAATACCAAATTCCATCCCAATCTTTCATACAAAAGCCAAAATGTTCAAAACCCTCAACCAACATACGCCCCACCTCCAATGAGAAATCAAGCTCAAAGACCCTTTTACAACCAAAGCCAAAATTATCAAAATCAACCTTCATACAATCAAACAAATGACCAAGGCTTTGATGTTCAAAATGCGGTCCTCCAAATACAAAAGAATCAACAAGAATTTTTTACTCAAATGCAAAAAGATAGCCAAGCAAAAGACATCACCATCAACAACATACTAGCCCAAACGAAGATGTTGGAAACCCAAATGACTCAATTAGCATCTTCTAGCTCTCAAAGACAAAAGGGGCAATTACCACCTCAAAGTAATCCCCCAAGACATGAGTCGGTTAGTGCCATCCACTTGAGGAGTGGTACAAGGTATGAAGGACCGAAGAAGCCAATTGATGAAGACGTTGTGGAGTCTAGTGACAAGCAAAGAGTTGAGAACTCTAAGGAAGAAGAAGAACCCACCATCCAAGAAGTTTCAAAGAATAAAAATGAAGAGAAGGCTAAAGAGAAAGAGCCTATTGTGATTAGACTTCCATTTCCAAGTCGTCAAGCTAAGCCTAAGTTTGATGAACAACTTGGAAAGTTCATGGAGATTGTGAAGAACTTAGAAGTCTCAATCCCATTCACATAATTGATTAATCATGTTCCGGCCTATGCAAAGTACATGAAAGATATTCTTACCAAGAAGAAATCCATCCGAAAGCTAGAGACTATTGCATTTACTAAAGTGAGTAGTGTTATTGTACAAGGAAGTTCCCCTCCAAAACTCAAAGATCCGGGAAGCTTCTCTATTCCATGCACCATTGGCGACACTACAATCAACAAAGCTTTATGTGACCTTGGAGCAAGTGTGAGTGTCATGCCATACTCGGTGTGAAAAAGGCTAGGAATAGGAGAGCTCAAGTGCACTAACATTACGCTTCAAATGGCGGATCGATCAACGAAGACACCTTTAGAGGTATGGGAGGATGTGCCCGTAAGAATTGTCAAGTTCTTCATCCCGGTGGACTTTGTTATCGTTGACATGGAGGAGGATTCCAACATTCCTATCATTTTAGGAAGACCATTATTGCATACCGCGGGAGCGGTAATTGATGAAAAGCATGGAGAACTCACACTTAAAGTGGGAGATGAGACAATCACTTTTAACCTTGACAAAACAATGAGAGCTCCCCGACTACATGAGCCATGTTTCATGATCGATCATTATAGCCGAGAAAGTGATAGGAAGAAGTCGGCATCTCAATGCAAAGATCAAGCTATGGGTAACGAATCACCACCCATGTGGAAGAAGAAGGTGGATAACTTTCAAGATGCTCCATCCAAAGAGCAAGAAAATTTTCAAAGAAATGAGAACTTGAATAGCTCACCACCAATCATGACAAGAGAAGAAGAAGGCCTCATTGGCCATAACAACAAGAAAGAGGAGTTGTTTTCATCAACTCATGATACCATTGGGAAGAAAGCTAGTGAAGTATGTGGTCTATGGGATGATGAATTTTAAGGATTAGTCAATCCTTACATTGGCAATGCTATGACCTTAGACCAAGGCTTTGGTAACTATATTCACTCAAGTCACCACAATGAAGAACACAATGTGCAAAGGTCTATTGAAGATCTTTATAATGAAAATGAACAAGCCTTCGATTACTTCTACAAGGTGTTGAGCAACATCAACAACACCTTGGCTATGCCCCCTTGACATCTCATCCAAGAATGAGAGTTTGGTGGAGTCCTCCCTAAACCACCATTTGTAAATATTCTAACCCTTTAACTTGCATTTTATTTCTTGTATTGCATTTTTGTCAATTTTGGATTTACATTTCCATACTTTGATCAAGACTATTATTAAGAGAGAAAGTGAGGGAGGATTTTAATGTGTTTTGATGTGTAGTGTTTGCTTTAGTGTGGGGATAGCAATTGCCTAGGCTATCAGAGCCTTCATAGTGCACCCACAATGTTGAACAAAGGAATGAAGAAGAATGACATCAGAAATGAAGAATACTCACGGGTGAAACTGAACCCGTGGGTGTAGGAGAAGATCCGAGCGTCCGCTCGTCTTGGAAGTGATCCGAGCGTCCTGGCACCTACCCGCTCGTCTTGGAAGAACTGGAAATTGAAGAATCCATACTGACTATGAATCCGAGCGTCCCCAGGAGAAGACGCTCATCTCAGTGGAAATCTGCGCGTCCTGGCTGCTTCAAAATTTAAAGTTTCACACTGTCTTACAATCCGAGCGTCCCAAGGGAAAGACGCTCGTCTCCAGCTGAAAGACGCTCCTCTCCTGCAGAATCCGCGCGATAAAAAAAAACTAAATTAAGGGTTTTTGAGAGTTTTTATTGTAAAGTGGCGTAACTAGATAAAAAAAAAGGAGTAAAAATACAATAGGGCACGAATTGGGTATTTATACTAAACATAAACCAATTTAGGAAACGTGCACGAAAAGTCATCACATCACTGTATACTCGATCGAGTCTATGCATACTCGATCGAGTTTAAGAGGACTCGGTCGAGTACTCCTTGCTTCAGTACTTTTCTTCATCTAATCTTCTCCAATTCTCTTTCTTTATTCTTCTATATTTCCGTGCTATACTTCAAGTATTCCCTCATGCCATGTCCGTGGTGCTACAATTCATTCTTTTGCTCCACAAATGCATCATTCCTGCATTAAACACTAGAAAGCGGAAGTAACAACATTCTAATATAAATGGCATATAAACAATGTAATTTAGCACGAAAACCGTATCAAAAGTAACTAAGGGGAGGCATATAAATGTATATAAATATGACTCATTAGAAAGTGTTGTATATTTTTTTATATAAATTGTTGTATTTTACTTTCCTGAAATACAAACTTTTTTAATTAAAAATAAAAATAATTCTGTAGTTTAATAACATTCCTAAAAGTAAAAGTATGACATTTTATTTCAACGACTATTTAAGATCAATAATAATAATAATAATAATAATAATAATAATAATAATAATAATAATAATAATAATAATAATAATAATAATAATAATAATAATAATAATAATAATAATAATAATAATAATAATAATAATAATAATAATAATAATAATAATAATAATAACAATAATAATAATAATAATAATAATAATAATAATAATAATAATATTAATAATAATAATAGTAATAATAAAAATAAAAATAAAAATAATAATAATAATAATAATAATAATAATAATAATAATAATAATAATAATTTTCACATTAGTCCAATTTACTTACGTGAAAAACTATTCATGCATCTAAAAACAAGGCAATAGAACCCCCGCGATTGTCATTAACATTTTTTCCTATTTAATTTACCTCTTGAACTCCTCGCTAATCAATTATCTTATTTAATAATACTCATAACTCACAAAATAAATGAAAAGGAAAATGAGAAAATGAAAAAATGAAAATTAATGGTTGTGTAATGGATATAAAACTAATAGTTTCCATTCACCAATCATCTGTTTAATATCTATTGCTCATGAATTTCCAAATTATATACTATATTTCATGGTTGGATATTGTATTTGATTATGGTGAGTATGGACATATGGTATGTAAAAATGAAATTAACATCCCCTATATGAAATTGTTATTGTTGTTGTTGTTGTTTTGTAATATGATAAAGTATATTTTAATTTAGGGTTATTTCATAGGAATAATCCAAACTAAGCCTTCTATTCTCATATTAATACAAATTAATGTTTAACTAAGAATAATCCAAACTTTGACATCATTTAACTTGTACTGAACTGATGGAAGGGAAACCTATATAACCGGTTTCTTTTGACTTTAACCCTTATTTAATCTGTGAAGTACTCCATTTTATACACAAACAAAAACAACGGACAACATATTAATTTTCCCTAATCAAGCAAAACACCTAAATTAATTTCCCCCAGATTGATTTGTTCCTTCAACCGTATCAAGTTCAGTATTAGTGTTATCTTCAGCAAAACAACATAGTGCAACCCCAATGTTTCTACTATACTTTGAATCAGATTTCTCTGATTTAAGTTTATTGCACCCATTTTTGAAAGATTTGGGGAAAAATCAAGGGTTTTAGGAACTATAGAGTTGATTTAAACATGGTTATGTTTCAAGTTTTGATTTTTTTTGGAAGAGGGGAGTTAAATTTGAGGTTTTTAGATATGGGTTTTAGGAAAAAGATTGGTTCTTTGCAAGAGAAAGCGGTTAGTAATTGTTGGGTAAAACCGTCTTATAAATGAGTATTTAAATAATACAGAAGACAGTCTTATTCTTGAATTTGTGGAAATGGTAAATTATCGAGGAGGGTTTTTGGTTGAATGAAAAAGAAAAAAATTGAAAAGATACATAAAACTGAATAAATAAAAAATGGAAATGAGAAAAAGGCAGAATTTTTGATGAACTATTAATATGGCCGGGAGTTTAAAAGTCGAGGAGATTGGAGAATAATGGCAGAGATTAGTGGGAAAGGAAATGTTCATAGTGGGTGCACTAAAAGGAGCAAGAATAGAGAGAGATAGGAATAAAAAAGGTAGAGGCTCTCGGATAGTAGGATGAATATACAGTAACTACTCCCTGACAGTGAACTTAAGTAATGAAGAAAAGGAAGAAGTTGGAGAGAATGAAGAAATTAAGAAGGAAGAAGGCAAAATAAGAAGCAGCTGAAGAATGAAAAAAAAATAGAAAACCAGAAAAAATAGAAAAGAAATGGACCCACAAAGTCACCGGTTGGAAAACCGGTGCTAATAGGTAAATTAAGGGTTCAGTTCAGTACAAGTTAAATAATGTCAAAGTTTGGATTATTCTCAGTTAAACACTAGATTGGATTAATATGAGAATAATAGGCTTAGTTTGGATTATTCCTATAAAGTAACCCTTTAATTTATTATGTTGTTCATCATTATGAATCGTTTGCTTTTCTATTTGAATTCTTACTATTCACTTGGGTTACTTTAAATGGTCTACATGTGAAAATTCTTTGATTCTTTTGTTAAATGTTTGTTATGTTGATGTTTTCTCTTTTGGTCAATAAAACTTGTATATTAACTCTACAACATCATCAAAGACACATGAATGTAGATATGGTAGAGCATCATGCAAGTAGATTGAAGAAGGAAGACAGTCGGAAAAGGCACAAGAGTAAAGTAAAAATTAAAGGTAAAAACTTAAAGTAGAAACTGATAAGTTATTGGTGTATCATTTTATTAGTAGATAAAAACAAAAAAAAAATGTATTTTGTGTCACATATCAATGTTTTAAAGTTTGGAGAACATGTTTTGGTTAACTATTTTGTTCATATTAAGGTAATTTATTTCACTTTCTCATATTTATCTTCGTAGTTCAAACTATTTATGTTTCAAACACAATCCATAATTATCGTCTTGTACTACTATATAATGATTTAGTTTCAATTAAACATTAGTGTTCACTTTTGAGTATTAGAAAAACGCCTAAATTTTAGAAAGAAAACTTATACCTACCCCGTGCATTGCACGGGTAACAAAACTAGTTGAAGTGTAAAAGAGAGATAATATAAAAACAATAGCTTATTTATCAAATGTTACCCTATGTAACTTTTCATTTCAGTTGGCTTATTTTGGCAAATAAGCTACTTGTCAAACACTTGGAAAAAAATTAGTAGTGCATAGTGTATGTTAATGAAATACTATTGTGATTTGAGTAGTATCTTCCAATAATGTCGACATTATAACGACATTTAGGGGATATTTTGCATTCTTGACTCGGGCTGACTCGGATTTCGGAGTGGATTTTGGGCCGAAGTCGATTTTGACTCTAATTAGTGTCATTTTGAAGCTTGCAACGTCCAGAAAACATTCCATATATTAAAATTCATTTCGGAGTTTCGCGAAGAACCGTCTTTAAAATGTCTACTGTAACACCCCATGAAATGTGAGGAAAATTGTTCCACAAAGAAAAAATAAGGAGATCATGAGAAACTCATAATAGATTCCAACCACCATTTAGTAACAATGTCTTCTCCTTTTGGGCTTGAGCGAGAAAAAATAATGGGCCCAGAGGGTGCATCTCATCGTATTGAGGTTATGTTAAGACGGTGACGGGTCAACTTTTTACATCTACTCTACGCACCTATATCAAATACATGTAATCCGATCATCATTGGGTGTCTTTTGGAAGCCAACAGATACCAGATATCTACAGACCCCAACTTTGACTAAGGCTTGGACAAGGCTAAAGTCAAAGTATAACCCCAGGTCAAACGAAGACTACAACATTAGACCATCCCGTCGGGTCGTTTATAAACAATTAGACTTGTATAAGGAGGCACGTCAAACCATAAGAAAATAACGTACCTGAAGGTCTTCCGGGTTACTATAAGCACTTTGCTCGAAATCAGGTGCTTGGGTGATTGGGTGTTCATGCTCGTGTTAAGGTGTTTATGTTCGTGATGGGAGACTTGAAGTCGGGGAAGAATATTTCTGTTGATTTCGAGAGCAGGCTAGGTTAATAAGCTGCTCAAGAAATATCTTAATTATCTAGTTGCTGGGGATTTATGTTGGACTTCCTTTCAAAAACCGGAACTTGCTTGGGAATTTGGATAAATTTGCTCAATGTTTGGGAATATCAACTACGCTTGGAAATCCAAACGTAAGCCGGAAAGAGAAAATTATAATTGGAAATATTATGTGGGTTTGTGAGGAAAATATAGGAAAAGAAGTGTACATGACTGTATATGGATATGTATGGGCCAAAGCCCAAATAATTAAAGAAACTCGCTGAACAGGTCGAAGAGGTGCGAAGCCCTCGGAAACAGATGGATGGGGCGCGAGGCCACCTGTAGGCAAATGGAGCCTTTCGAATATTTTGCCAAAAACAAACACGAGGTCCCCGGTGGCTCATTTGACATTTTCGAAACAAAAGTCATCAATCCTCTCAAAATCTTGCAATTGAACGAAAGCACCTGGGGGTTTTCTTGTCAAATTGGTTATGGCAACATAAGGTGTGCGTTATTCCTCAAATTCCTTTTATTTTTGCTCAAATTAAATTAATTTATAGGGTTTATAAACCTTTCATTTCCGATAAATTTGGGGGGGGGGGGGGGCAATCAAATATTGTCAAAATTTATGCATAAATTAGGTTGGACACTTAATTAGGAGTGCAGTGATATAAGTTGATCAAATTCTCGTCCACGTTCTTGTGATTTATGCTTAAAAAAGTGATTTTTTGGCGTAAAACCGTCCTAATTTCAAAGACTAAGCCGATAGGATCGACTTAACGACTAAAATGGATTGCATAACAGTCGTAGGGAGCAATTTTTGCTATGTGCACATGTTTCAATTGTATATGGGCGAGATTTTGAATTTAGCCTTCATAAGAGTGTGAGACGTTCATAAAGTGTCGAAATGTTGTCAAATTGAGCTCAAAAATGAAATGTGTCTCGCTTGTATCACCTAGATGTCGTCTAGATTCCATTGAGACATGACATGATCGTATCAATTTGAATGGACTCGAATCGGCCTTTTGGCCTTCAAATACCTTGAAAAATGAATCGATTTGGAGCTGGATGGTTTGCTTGATAATGTGCCATGTTTGCTATATTTCTCGGGCGGTTCGCCATTTGCTTTGCAGGATTGATTTCAGATTCGGTTTTTGCTCAATTTATGCTGTCATAGTGCTGGATTTATGACTGAAATTTGAATTTTTTATTAGGTGACGGTGTCGGGCATGTGGGGAGAGTCGACCCAAAGTTAAGTGACCGAGGAGGAGGTAATGAGGCCGGATGAAACCTTGGCAGCGTCAGAGAGCTAGGAATTCAATGTGGTGCATGGGCTCGTGGGAGCAAGAGGAGACGACATAGGACGCCTCTCGTGTTCATGAACTTGTTGGCCGCCAGGGTCAAGTCTCGCGGGATCACTTGTTGCGATCATCCCAGAGTAGATTAGACGCTAGGACATTAGTTGAGTTCGGACACTCACCTCTCTTACCGGACCACAAGGATTACGTGCGTCCGCTATTTCTTGCGTTACAGTGTGTTTTATTCCTCGAATTCCTTTTTTTTGCTCGAATTAAACCATTTTATAGGGTTTATAAGCCTAATTTCCGAAAAAGAGGGAGGGGGGTCCCTTTCAATCGATTATTGTCAAAAATGATGCACAAATTTGATTAGACACCTTATTAGGAGTGCAATGATATAATTTGATCGAATTCTCGTCCCTGTTCCCATGATTTATGCTTGAAAAAAGCGATTTTAGGGGGTAAAAACGTCCTAATTTCAAAAACTAAGCCGATAGGATCGACTAAAATACTAAAATGGATTGCATTATAGTCGTAGGGAGCAATGTTTGCTATGTGCACATGTTTCATGTGTATGTGGGCGAGATTTTGAATTTAGCCTTAGTAAGAGTTTGAGACGGTCTTAAAGTGTCGAAATGTTGTCAAATTGAGCTCAAAAATGGCTTGTGTCTCGCTTTCATCACCTAGATGTCGTCTAAATTCCTTTGAGACATGACATTGTTGTATCAATTTTAATAGACTCGAATCGGCCTTTTGGCCTACTTTGAAAAAATGAATCGATTTGGTGTTGGATGGTTTGCTTGATAATGTGCCACGTTTGCTATATTACTCGGGCGGTTCGCCATCTGCTTTACAGGATTGATTTAAGATTTGGCTTTTGCTCAATTTATGCCATCACAGTTATGAATTTCTGACTGAATTTAGTTCTTCTAACAGGTCACATCGTCGAACCTGTGGGGAGAATTAACCCAGAGTTAGTTAACCAGAAGGAGGTAATGAGGTCGAACGAGACCTTGGCAGCGTCGGGGAGTCAGGAATTCAACATGGTGTACGGGCTCGTCGGAGCAAGAAGAGATGGTATAGGCCGCCTCTCGTGTTTAGGAATTGGTTGGCCGACGGGGTCAAGTCCTGAGGGGTCACTTATTGCAATTAGCCCATAGTGGATTAGACGCTGGGATGTTAGTTGAGTTTGGACACTCACCTCTTTTACCGGGACCATGAGCGTTACGTACGTTCGTTATTTCTTGCTTTTCATCGTCATTTGTTGCTTTTGTTTGTGTAATAAACATCCTAATTTTTATTTTTTGAATGGCAAAACTGGACTCATTACAACCCCATGGCTTATCGATTAAGGGAAATAAGGTCAATATTTTGGAATCAGAGCGCCTTCTTACCCAAAGCCAACCTCCTATCGCACTCATCCCGGGTTCATTTTATTAGACACTCTTAGGTTCATTGAGTTCATTGGTTCAGGTTCCAAACTCGTCACTCTGATACCACTTTGTAACACCCCCCAATACCCGGCCAAGGTAATTAGGAGTGTCACCATCTCAGTTTACCGAGTTAGTGCATCAAAACTCCAATTAAGTAACATTTGTTAAAGTCCAAGTTTAATGATTTAACATAAAACGAATTACACAATGTGAATTATACGTTATACAAACTTGACTACGATAACAACTCTAACAAGGTCAATATCGACTCTAGAGTGACTACTCCACTATACTCCAAATATTAAATCGCTTTGCCCATATCCCGATCATCATCAAATCCAAAACCTGCAATCTGACTGCTCCCCATATAACCGAAAATATCATATGGATCATCACAGGCAACCACAATTAAGGAGGTGACAATTTGACACAGAACCAACACAAGTCAGTCTCAATAATACAAATACTCACGACGCAATATAAATGCAATGGAAATGGATGAGACACACATATTGTAATACCCGCCCTGTTAGGGACCCGTTGACCATTGTTGACTGACCTTAGACACATGTCTAGACCTTTGTAAGCCTTAGTAGTTTGATCCTTGCGACATAGTAACCTTTGAGTTTAGGAGGCTTGATCTAGCGGGGGCTACTCGATCTAGGAGCTCTGTGACTCGATTGAGTAGAGGCCACTCGATCGACTCGATTGAGTAAGTACCATACTCGATCGAGTAACTGAAGTTCAGCGATAAAATATAAATCGTGAAGTCGTGAAACCAAAATCATTTTTATTTCATTTCTTCTAAACCAAATTGTCGTCACATCTCTCTCCTTAACAAATCTTCATCCTTTGGAGCCCTTTGTGAGTTGAGACACCATGGGGATGGGAAGCATGAGTCGGGTAGCGGTCTTGTCGCCTGAACGCTGTGTATAGGTAAGTCATCATCATCATCATAATCTTCCTTAGTTTTGGTTATGGTGGTTGTAGTAGTAATAGAGTTTGTCATAATGTTTGTAATAAGTGGTTATGGTGGTTGCTTATCGTAATATGGTCACATGCGGTATTGTTGCGGATGGCTAAAAGTAGGTTTTCCTACTGAGTACTGTTGATTGCTTAGTATGTCGGTTGTGTAGTCTAATTGGATCTGGTGTCGTTGCTGGTAGTATAAATTGGTTTTAGTTGGTTGTCTCTAGTTTGCAAGGTGCGCCCTCGGCTGAGTGGAGTCACTTGCGGGATTGACTTCACGCCCTTGATTCACCCCTTGTGGAACCCGCCACAAGAGAGGATGTGCACATTAAGGAACATGGGTTTGCGCTCGGTAAAGATGAGCGGGCCTTAGGTGGGAACGGCTGCGGTCCCCCACCGGCGGTGTGGATTACTGGTTGCGGCCGTAATCTGGCAGGACTTGACCTTCGGGTAGTCAGTGGAGTGACGGGTGATTGGAAGTGGTGTTGGATGTATGTATGTTGTAACTAGTGTTTGTGTGTTTCTTCAGTTACTATAATACTCTTAGGGTACTCTATCGAGTGGGGCTTACTCTGTCGAGTAAGTATGTTTTTTTACGCAAAACAGTAGTCTGCCTGATGGGTACTCGATCGAGTAAGCTTGGCACTCGATCGAGTAAGGGTCACTCGATCGAGTAAGTGACTTACTCGATCGAGTAAGTGAGTTTTACGGGCTGAGTTTGACGGGTTTTGTTAATGATGCGAGATAAGTATAAAAGGTTGTCCGTCACTTTTCTTAGTTTCTTTTATCTATTCTAAACCTAAGTGAGGAGAAAAGGATTTACGTAGTTTGTTTGTCATCGCAACATTAGCAAATCCCGGAGCTAGAGGTGTCGGAATTCATCGTTCTTTACACCGTTGTGATCCTTGTGTCGAGGGTAAGTTTTACATATAATTTTTATACTGTTTTGTTAAAGTTGGTTAAACCCTAATTGGGTGATTTGGGGGTTTTGGGGAGTATTGTTGATGTTAGTTTGTGATTGTATGTTTGATAGGAAGTAATTTCAGTGAAGGACGATGTTGATTTGCTGATTGTGACGATCTTGGTGATTGCTGTTCCAGGTAGGGTTTTCCTACTCGGTATTAATTAAATGATGTGTGTAGTGGTTACATTGTTATTGTTGATTTGTCATGCTGTTGGTGTTTGTGACGGTTATTGATTAAGATCGTTGATTGTTGTTGTACTTGTCTGTGATCTTCGGGGTGCGTCCCTGGCTGAGTGGAGTCACTTGCGGGAGTGTCTTCACGCCCTTGATTCGCCTTCTGTGGAACCCGCCACAGAAGGGATGTGCACATTAATGAACATGGGTTTATCGCTCGATGGAGATGAGCGGGGCTTAGGTGGGTACGGCTGCGATCCCCCACTGGCGGTGTGGAGCATCTGTTGCGATGGGTACTCTGGCAGGACTACAAACTTTAGTGTGTAGTCAGTTGTGTGGAGATTGATTATGGAGACTGGGGTTTGATGTGACGAACGAGCTGTTTGGCATTTGTTTATTGTGATTTGTATTGTGTAATTAGTACTGACCCCATTGTTTATTTTGTAAA
Organism: Silene latifolia; assembly: GCF_048544455.1. Classification (NCBI taxonomy): domain Eukaryota; kingdom Viridiplantae; phylum Streptophyta; class Magnoliopsida; order Caryophyllales; family Caryophyllaceae; genus Silene; species Silene latifolia. Next base: position 66,802,519 of record NC_133536.1, on the reverse strand, counting down.
ACTGTGGTGATCCATTCGGGGATGGTGAGCAGTTGTTGAGCAGGTTTGATATGATGCATTTGGGCTAGCTGGGATGAGTCGTCACTTGGCTATTAGAAGAGTCTTCCGCTGTGTCAGACGATGTCCTTAGTTATTCAGTTTTGCTAGTAGACAGTTGTGGTTTTGGATTGTATTTGATTTAACAGTTTTGGTTTGAGACATGTGATCACTTAAACTATATTTACGTTTAAAGTACGTTTCTTTATTGTCTTATGATTATCATTACCTCGGGTAACCGAGATGGTGACGTTCCTATACCGGAGTGGTCCTGGTAAGGCACTTGGAGTATGGGGGTGTCACAAAGTGGTATCAGAGCGACGATCCTGAAACCTGAAACCAATGAACCTAATGAACATAGGGAGTCAAACTAAAATGAAGCCGGGTAGAAGTTGTAGGAGCTAATGCAAAGACTTGGGAGACGTCCTAAAGTCGCAAACTCGCCCTACAATTTTGAACCGGTCACTAGGAGGTGTCATGGGATCACTATGTGTTTTCTAATATTCTATTACGTATGTTGAATGATGTGTTGTATAGAAATGTTGCAAAATGATTGTGATGGAATGAGGAATGTGGTAAATGATAAAGTGTTGTGAATAGGCATGTTGCATGATAGTTGGTTTTTAATGTTGTTTGGAATTGCTGGAAAAGTATATGAGTGTAATACCCCGTAATTATAAAGGTTGATAAGTGAATAATTTATGTAACTCAAATAATTAGTTAATTAGTAATAATCGTATTTATAATAATAGTTGTTATGAGACGGTAATTAAGTGAATAAAATAAGAAAGCAAAAACGTAGTTGGGCTTGAGTATTGGACCTATGTCTTTCCGGGTGGTGTGCTCGGGAACTACTCGAATAACATTAGCTAGTATAGTAATAATAATAATAATAATAATAATAATAATAATAATAATAATAATAATAATAATAATAATAATAATAATAATAATAATAATAATAATAATAATAATAATAATAATAATAATAATAATAATAATAATAATAATAATAATATGGTAACTACGTATTTTTCCTAATTGATTTCCATATAACCTTAACCTACCTATATAAATAGATAACAAACCTACAACAATAGACCTTATTTATCATAAAAACACAAGTAATTGACATAAGAGAAAGAGGTGAAAAGAGAAGAAGAACTAGCAAATTGTGAGATCGTCACAAGGTAAATTTCTAATCGTCTCATAACATACCCACCTTAAGACTAATATAACTCGTTAATTAGAGAACCGTTGAGAGACCCGAGACCGTCACCGTGACCGTGGACCACCAGGGATCGACCAGGACCCATCGTTGACCACCAGGGACCTCGGTAAAGGGGCTTTTCAGGCGGATTTATGGGTGGTTGTTGCATACGATTCAACATACGTTTTTAACCCTTATTTGTGACTAATCTTGACTCGGAACCGGTTGGGTTGACTTGGGGTAATGGGTCGACCATGTTTGGTGGTCGTGGGTGGTCAAGTGCCGCCTTGGTGGGTGGTTGGCCGGAATTCGAATCGGGGTGTAGTGTTTGTTGCAAACCGTGTCAGCACTGGACGTGGGATCACCTTGTGTCGACTAAGACCGTGACCATAATGACCTCGGCTTTGGGTGATATTGATGGTGGTAGTCTGGGTTGTCCGTTGGTGGTCAGGGATGGTGGTTTGAGAGGTGGTTAGTCGTGTAAATAGGTCATTTGTATGGGTGCAGGCGAGTTGGTTGATGGTTTTTGCTATTGTTGCTTTCTGGTGTGGAGGTCATTTGTGGTCGAGTATGGTGGTGGTCTTGGGTGGTGGACACCATGGATAGGTGGGGTAGCGGTGGTGTGATTAGTGGTGGGTCCGTTGTGTGTTAATGGTGGAAACCGTGAGTTTGTCTAAGTTGAGTCGGGTTCGTATGTTGTATGTCGTGTTGTTGGTTGTCGTTGCGGGTTGCCGCCGTGAAAGGTGGTGGTGTGTACTGGGAACTGGCAGCGACTCAGTGGGTTGCTTAGTGGTGGTCATGGTGAGTTGGGTGGCTCGCATACGAGTGGAATCAAGTTAGCGTAGTTGTAGTAGCTAGGCGTCGGGATGTCGTAGTCCTTAGTATAGTTTAGGTGCGTGTGTTATTTTAATTTATTTATTATTTTATTAATTAATATTACTATTGTTAGTAGGTTGCAATTTTGTTAGACGGGTTTGAGAACGGGTTTAAATGGGGTTCGACACGAGTTTGACCGCACGTTTATAATTATTTAAACTACGTAATAATATAATTAATATAACTAGTTTTATAATTAGTTTAATTTATTTATTTATAAAAGTGAATCGAGTAATTAGTAATTAAATTATAAATATTATTATTAGGTGACGGGTTTGTTGAGGAACATTGCTTATTGGATTCGCTTTCCTAATTATTTGGACTTGCTTTGCATTAATTGGAATTGCATATCAGGTAGGGATAAATCCTACTCAACTTTTACTCGATAATGTTTGTTGGATGATTTATATTAAAGTGAATTGATCATATGAGAATTGTGTTGGTCGATATCATTGAAATTGTTGAGGGGAGAATTATATTGTATATGCTGTTGGTTATATTATGGTGGAGTATTGTTGTAAGATTAACAGATTTATTCTGGCAGACGATATTTATCGTGTTTACTCGAGGCAGGCTCCGGATTTGGTCTGCAGGCCATCTGGTGGATATTACTCAACTATATGTTGAGGCAGACATTACCTTTTTGGTAATGTAGTATGTGTTTACTCACCTTCGGGTTGAGGCTGCCCCGACCAAGGATTGGCGGGATGATAAGTGTGACGAGTAGAACTTGGCTTAAGTGTGCTAAGTAAGAGGAAGGAGCACGTTGTCAGGGAGTTGTGCAATGTAAAAAGGAAATTGGAATTATTATCGTATGTTTTTGTTGTTAGTATTTATTTCTACTCAACCTCGCGGTTGACTGTGTATTCGTGAACACCTGCGGTGAACCGTTTTATGGGGAGCAGATTTGACAGGTACCAAAGATTAGCTGACTTGGGAGCATTGGGATGAGAGCTCGACTTGGACCATAGTTGAAGTCTAGATCACTTAGAACCATTACATCACTTTATTTATTTCCATTCCGCGAGATGTATTGTATTTTATATTAAATTTTAGTTGGTTAAGTTGTAATAAACATGTAATCATTAAGTTTTTAATGTTAAGTACTTTGGTGAGTTGAACTTTGTTATTCACTACCTCGGGAAACCGAGATGGTAACAGTTCTATTTACTTGAGAATGTCTAGCTAAAGGCTCCTGAGTAAATGGGGGTGTTACAAAGTGGTATCAGAGCAAAACGATCCTCAGGCCTAACCAATGAACATAATAATGAACATAGGATGTGTCTAATAAAATGAACCCGGATAGAAACTGTTAGGAGCCCACTTAAGGCTTGGGATGAGTTAGGGGCCCCCTCACACCAAACTTCTGGCCCTTTCAGTTTTGAACCGGTTTCCCTTGAGAGATATTACAGAGTGGGGTAATTTAAAATTAATATTGTTTATTTTGTCGTAGGAGTTTTGGTTGCTTTGTTTGAATATTGTTTTCATTGATGACTGAGTTTACGGGACGTAACCTTAATTTTAAGGGGTGTGGAATGAGTGAAATGAAGAGTTGATGTTGAATTGTTTTGATCATGAGCATGAAAGTAATTATAAATTGATATTGATTATATGGTTGAACGTTGTGTGATAGTAGAATCATGTCTAGTGATATGCGGTTGTGTGAATCCCAAAGCCATGTTATTTAAAATATATTATGAAATTATTAAGCTTGTGATATGAATACTTTAGAGTATATACTAGTCGTGTGTGAAAGTTTATCGACCAAGTTGTGTTGATATAGGAGTAGAAGGGTGTTAATAAGGGCTTGTGACCTAGTAGAAAGGAACCTAGAGCTGAACTTTATTCTGTCAGATTTTACCTCTATTAGATTTAGTTGCCATTTGACCTCCGTTCATCATACATGGTTGAAATATTTATGAGTGATAACCCAGTGAGTTAGCTTACCAATGCTGTTGGTTTCATGTTTAAAAGTTTTATGGTTTGGGAGAAATAAATAATTTAGTGGACAGTGGTCAGAATGTTCCTGTGCAGTTATGTTTTCGACAAACAATTTTGTAAAATTTATCATTTAATACCTACTTAATATTTTTGCTTAATTCCAACTCCACCGTTTAAAAGATTCAAATATGTGTCCAAATTGATAAGGCGCGTATCAAGGTAAATTTTTGACAATTAATAGTGATTTTTACAAGTTGACCCAAGGTTTTGACAAATTGCTGATCGGTTTCTGTTTGGACCCACTGAATTGTAAAAATCTTTATAAAATGGTTGTTCGAGATTTGGACTTTATTCTTTTTCTCATGATTTGAAAACTCTTTATATTTTCTGGAAAGTATAAAAACTCAATGTAGAATGTAACGGTTATTTAATGGTGATTTTTGAAAGTTACAGCTTGACTTTGATTCCGAAAAAAACGCGAGTTTACCAAAAGTTTAATATAAATGTTTTGTCGATTCTTAACTTATGATAATTGGGAGGTAGGAGTGATGATAGGAGGACCTAAAGTGGGGTGAGAAAGGATAGAATTGACCAAACCTTGTTTTGTAAGTATAGAATATTTAAAAATGTTGAGCCATCCTTCCTCGGGTAGAAACTTATGTTGTCTTGTTTTGCTTTTATAGAACCATGCCTCCAAAGAGATCTACACCTACACCCTCTACCATGTCCCAAGAGGAGATTGATCGTTTGATATCCATGAATGAGGCTTTGACTGCGGCACTGAAAGCTAAGGGGTCGGTGCAGGATCCAGCAAAGATGAGTGCTAGTATCGCAAGGCACAACCCGACGAAATATGACGGATTAGGGGAACCATCTTTACTTGGGGATTGGAATAGGGAGTTTGACAATCTTTTTGAGTTACTAAACTGTCCTGTGGAGATGCAAGTTGATCAAGCTGCTTATTATTTGAGAGGAAAGGCAGGATTATGGTGGACCCGTAATAAGGAAGTCTTGAGAGAAGCTTGGAGGGAGAGTGGTGAACCTTTTATCTCATGGAAGGGTTTTAAAGGGACTATGAGGGATGTGTTTGTACCAGAGCATATTAGGAGTAGGATGAGGGCTGAGTTTGATTCTTTCAAAATGACAGATGAGATGATTGTGGAGACCTATCATAATAGATTTATGGAATTGGCTGAGTATGTATCCGATTTGAACTTTAGTGAGGAGATTTTAGCGATGAGATTTGAGAAGGGATTGACCACTAACATTAAGAAGAGGTTGGCAGCTGGGCAACCTAGTAGTATGGATGATGTTTACCAGAGAGCTGGGCACGCTGAGAGGATTGCTGATATGTTAAAGGAGGAGAAGAAGGAGAAGGAAGAGAAGAAAGGAAAGGGAGAAAAGAGGAAGAATGAGGCGGTTAGCGAGAGTGCAGGGGGGAGCAAGAAGCAGACTACCAACCAGTTTCAATCTTATTTCTCAAGTGGTGCGTTTTATGGAGGAGTAGGTCGTGGTGCGAGGGGAGGTCTAGTCTTTGGTACAAAGGTCGGAGTGATTTGCCACAAGTGTGGAGGATTTGGACATAAGAGGTTTGAGTGTAAAACTAGAGTGGGAGAACATGGGAGAGGACCTGAAAATGGGAACCAGAATGGAAGTTATCATACACCTAGGTCAGGCTTTGGGAGAAACCAACAATCAGGAGGTTGGAGTAACCAAAGGAGTTTTAATAACTACTTTAATCAAAATTGTAACAACCATGGTGATCAAAGCCATGGTGGGAAGTCAGCAGCTACTACCATGCAGGAGAGTGGAGGAAAGAAGACCTAGATATTAGGTGGTTTAGAAAGTTATATTTCATTTTATTTTATTTTGTTTGAGTGGAGGAATTAATTTATGGTACCTTAATAACAATTGTTTGCAAACTTCGGGACGAAGTTTATTTTTAGTAGGGTAGAATGTGACACCTCATATTTTGAGTACTTCGAGATAAGATTTTCATTTTCGTGTTAAGTTTAATTCATGGTGATATATTTTGAGATTTTGTTGGTAATACATTTTGAGTAATTGATAATTGTTAGCAATTAATGATGGTTGAAGTGATAACCTTGTATTACGAGTTTTATATGATTGGCATGTTAGCATTTCTGGGTGAACTTCGGGACGAAGTTCATTTTAAGGGGGGAAGACTGTAATACCCCGTAATTATAAAGGTTGATAAGTGAATAATTTATGTAACTCAAATAATTAGTTAATTAGTAATAATCGTATTTATAATAATAGTTGTTATGAGACGGTAATTAAGTGAATAAAATAAGAAAGCAAAAACGTAGTTGGGCTTGAGTATTGGACCTATGTCTTTCCGGGTGGTGTGCTCGGGAACTACTCAAATAACATTAGCTAGTATAGTAATAATAATAATAATAATAATAATAATAATAATAATAATAATAATAATAATAATAATAATAATAATAATAATAATAATAATAATAATAATAATAATAATAATAATAATAATAATAATAATAATAATATGGTAACTACGTATTTTTCCTAATTGATTTCCATATAACCTTAACCTACCTATATAAATAGATAACAAACCTACAACAATAGACCTTATTTATCATAAAAACACAAGTAATTGACATAAGAGAAAGAGGTGAAAAGAGAAGAAGAACTAGCAGCTGTGAGATCGTCACAAGGTAAATTTCTAATCGTCTCATAACATACCCACCTTAAGACTAATATAACTCGTTAATTAGAGAACCGTTGAGAGACCCGAGACCGTCACCGTGACCGTGGACCACCAGGGGATCGACCAGACCCATCGTTGACCACCAGGGACCTCGGTAAAGGGGCTTTTCAGGCGGATTTATGGGTGGTTGTTGCATACGATTCAACATACGTTTTTAACCCTTATTTGTGACTAATCTTGACTCGGACCTGGGTTGGGTTGACTTGGGGTAATGGGTCGACCATGTTTGGTGGTCGTGGGTGGTCAAGTGCCGCCTTGGTGGGTGGTTGGCCGGAATTCGAATCGGGGGTGTAGTGTTTGTTGCAAACCGTGTCGAAGACTGGACGTGGGATCACCTTGTGTCGACTAAGACCGTGACCATAATGACCTCGGCTTTGGGTGATATTGATGGTGGTAGTCTGGGTTGTCCGTTGGTGGTCAGGGATGGTGGTTTGAGAGGTGGTTAGTCGTGTAAATAGGTCGTTTGTATGGGTGCGGGCGAGTTGGTTGATGGTTTTTGCTATTGTTGTTTCTTTGGTGTGGAGGGCATGTTGTGGTCGAGTATGGTGGTGGTCTTGGGTGGTGGAAACCATGGATAGGTGGGGTAGCGGTGGTGCGATTAGTGGTGGGTCCGTTGTGTGTTAATGGTGGAAACCGTGAGTTTGTCTAAGTTGAGTCGGGTTCGTATGTTGTATGTCGTGTTGTTGGTTGTCGTTGCGGGTTGCCGCCGTGAAAGGTGGTGGTGTGTACTGGGAACTGGCAGCGACTCAGTGGGTTGCTTAGTGGTGGTCATGGTGAGTTGGGTGGCTCGCATACGAGTGGAATCAAGTTAGCGTAGTTGTAGTAGCTAGGCGTCGGGATGTCGTAGTCCTTAGTATAGTTTAGGTGCGTGTGTTAGTATAATTTATTTATTATTTTATTAATTAATATTACTATTGTTAGTAGGTTGCAATTTTGTTAGACGTGTTTGAGAACGGGTTTAAATGGGGTTCGACACGAGTTTGACCGCACGTTTATAATTATTTAAACTACGTAATAATATAATTAATATAACTAGTTTTATAATTAGTTTAATTTATTTATTTATAAAAGTGAATCGAGTAATTAGTAATTAAATTATAAATATTATTATTAGGTGACGGGTTTGTTGAGGAGCATTGCTTATTGGATTCGCTTTCCTAATTATTTGGACTTGTTTTGCATTAATTGGAATTGCATATCAGGTAGGGATAAATCCTACTCAACTTTTACTCGATAATGTTTGGTGGATGATTTATATTAAAGTGAATTGATCATATGATAATTGTGTTGGTCGATATCATTGAAATTGTTGAGGGGAGAATTATATTGTATATGTTGTTGGTTATATTATGGTGGAGTATTGTTGTAAGATTAACATTTATTACGCGGACGATATTTATCGTGTTTACTCGAGGCGACTCCGGATTTGGTCTGCAGGCCATCAGGTGGATATTACTCAACTATATGTTGAGGCAGACATTACCTTTTTGGTAATGTAGTATGTGTTTACTCACCTTCGGGTTGAGGCTGCCCCGACCAAGGATTGGCGGGATGATAAGTGTGACGAGTAGAACTTGGCTTAAGTGTGCTAAGTAAGAGGAAGGAGCACGTTGTCAGGGAGTTGTGCAATGTAAAAAGGAAATTGGAATTATTATCGTATGTTTTTGTTGTTAGTATTTATTTCTACTCAACCTCGCGGTTGACTGTGTATTCGTGAACACCTGCGGTGAACCGTTTTATGGGGAGCAGATTTGACAGGTACCAAAGATTAGCTGACTTGGGAGCATTGGGATGAGAGCTCGACTTGGACCATAGTTGAAGTCTAGATCACTTAGAACCATTACATCACTTTATTTATTTCCGCTGCGAGATGTATTGTATTTTATATTAAATTTTAGTTGGTTAAGTTGTAATAAACATGTAATCATTAAGTTTTTAATGTTAAGTACTTTGGTGAGTTGAACTTTGTTATTCACTACCTCGGGAAACCGAGGTGGTAACAGTTCTATTTACTTGAGAATGTCTAGCTAAAGGCTCCTAAGTAAATGGGGGTGTTACAATGAGAATGATGAAAAATGATGTTGCAGGATGAATGATTTATAATGTGTCTATACTAGTAACATGTGATTAGGGGATGTGATATGATTTTACAGAGTTTTGTTTGCATAAACTTAAATAATAAGTTCATATACTTGTCTACTGTTGTGTCATATGCACTTGTTAGATGAAGAATGTGGTTGAAATGGGAAGAATAGATTGGAAAAGATGGGATGTCAATTGCATGAGAATATGAATTTTGTGATTATGAATATGTTTAGGTGACGAAGTGGATTTGTAATATTGTTGCATTAGTAACATGGAAATAGGATTTGCAATGTATGAGTATGTTTTGTTGTACGTAAAGTTATAGAATAAAAGCATGTGGGTAAATCATGATTGACAAGTTAAATAATCTATGTGTATGATGAATGTTGTTGCTTGGCTTTTGAAGATAGTAACATGTGATTAGGAATACTGGTTTTATGAGTATGGAGTTGTTTTTGTTTACCTTGTTGTCGTTTAAGTTGTTTGGAAGTAGAAAACAAGTAGTTGTGTTTTTCCTATTATAGAGAGGTTGTCTTTAAACTGTTATAACTTGATATGTATATATGATTTTAATGTGATTCCAATTGGAGGTGATAGCTTGTTCTTTTTGTTGGAGCTCGTGTCCTCCACAGTTAGTGTGATAACGTGTATAAATCTCTTATAGGTTCACAGGGTATACTTAGTATTTTATCAGTTGATTAACGTTTACTAATAACGGTTGGCTTGCTAGAAGTTTGACGTTATTATCATACTGATGGCGGTGATCAACTGGTCCCTAAAAGTCACACCTAAAGGATGTGTTTGAGAGATGTGATTATATGAAAATATAATCACATTGATGCCTTATATGACTAAATGGTTAGTCCATGTATTTGACTAAAAGGTTAGTCAATGTGATGATGAGTCGATTATTTAATACAATTAAATAATATCAAATTTGAGACAATTAATTGTTAATTCGTAAATTGAATATAAACTGTTATATTTAATTAATGTATATAATGTTAGCTTAAACGAATTAAGATGTTAATTCGTAATTAAACATAAACGGTTGTATTTAATTAGCAAATTATAAATATGCGATATTTATAGTATTATACGAAATTGTCATAATAAATGTTGACACACCGGTATTAATAAATCGACTACAAACTGTTGTGTGTGGACTTATTAATACGTGACGACATAAATGACAATTGATAATTATACACAGTTTATACATAAATGATAACTACCAAAAATAAGAAGATTTTCTCCTTATTTTTGGGTTACACGGTTTGAGAAAAAAAGGAAGAAAAATATCTTCCCTCATTTTTCTCTCTTTTGGACGGTTTAAGAGGAGAGAGGGGAGCATTATTTTTCTCACTTGATTTTTCACAAAACACTCTCATCACAAAAACCCTAAAAACTACCCTAAAATTATTAGAGATTATGGTTTTCTTTCGAGCAAGAAAGAGGCATTTCTCGAAGTATCTTGGGTGCAACGATTAGGAGAATATTGATCTCGATATTTGTTCTTAGGCCAAATTAGTAGGACCGGAGGTTAATTCTAGATCTCTATTCTTTTGTTTATGCAATTTCGTTTATGACTCGTAATTTCATATTTCATAATTTCGTTATAATCCGAGTTTTCTTGATGAGATATACCGATATTTCCCACAAGTGGTATCAGAGCATAGGCCACGAAATTATTTTATATGATTTTCATAAATGGATTAAAACAAAAAAAAAAAATTTTGAGAAAAATTTTTTTCGGCCGAAACATTTTTTTTATGCCGAGATGTTTTTTGTTTTTGATGCCTCATTTCCATTTTGATTTATTGATATTGTTGTTTTAATATGTTAAGATGATAATATGATAATTTTGTAGATGTTTTGATTTAATAAGAATTAAATTGAAATGTAAATGGAAATTGTTTTGATTGTTGATGTTCATTTGTTTTTGCTATATAGTTTTGGCATACATGGTGTTAAATTGTTGTTTAAGAATCATGATTCATTAATTTAATAATGTTCAAATCAATTGTGATGAATCAAATATTCAGATAATCGATTTAATCATAATTTAGATATTCATTTTAAGAGGTTAAATTGAATCATCTAGTTTGGATCTATGTTTAAATTAAAAGTTGATGATTATGCCAATCTTGTTATAGTAGCAACATTAAACAAATTGTTCACATAAAAAGGGTTTTTTTTTTCGTGAAAAAAGAAAAAGAAAAAAACTGTTTTTTCGAAAATTTGGGCAGAATGCCGAGAGCAATTTAAAAAAAAAAAAAAAAATTCCGTTTTTTTTTGTTGTTTGTGTTTTGGCCAATAATTATTATACATTATTTCTATAATGTATGATTGTTTGTTGTGAAAAAGTTCACAAATTTTAGATACCCAATTATTTTAAAGTAGTTTAAAATAATGTTAGATTAATTCATATTACAAGTTAATGTGTATTAAGATTGGAATTATTGTGAGTAATTGAGGAATTGTCACATAATTTTGATTAGGGATGAGCAAAATCGGTTAACCGAACCGGATTTGAAAACCGGTTCGGTTACCGGTTTTCAAAAACAGGTTTTTCCCAAACCGAAACCGCCCCGGTTTTAAACCGGATAACCGGTTTTTTAGCAACTTAAAAACCGGATCCGAAAACCGGTTATCCGAATCCGAATTTATAAACCGGTTTTTAACTTTTTTTACTCCCAAATTGACGCTTTTCAACACATCTCTCCATCCTAACTCTTAAATTCCTACCTAAACCATCATGCATCCCCATTAATTCAACCAAATCATACGTCTTTGTTTATTTTATGTCATTTTTTTATTGTTTTTTCCCCAAAAAAACTAAACCGGTGCCCGGTTTTGCTTTTTTAGGACCCGAAACCGAACCGGATTTCCCAAAAAAAAAAACCGGTTCGGGCACCGAACCGGAAGAAAACCGAATTATCGGGTTTATTAATTCGGTTATCGGTTCGGTTTCGGTTTAAAAAATCGGTTCGGTTTATTTTGCTCAGCCCTAATTTTGATCATTTTAAAAATAGGTGGTTTGGATAAATTACTCTACATAATTAAGGAATTATGTCTTGAATGATAAAGTTATAGTTGATGCATTTTATTTAGTTGTATGAATTGTTGAATGGTTTATTTACGTATTTTTGCAATCGGTTGTAATTTTATATTACCTAGTGTGGCCTTAGTTGATTATGTTTTCGTAATGATGGAAACATAATCTTGATGTAATTTTGAGATCTCGAATCTCCTTTGGTTTTCTTTAGTATTATGTTTTTGAAATTAGAATGTAAATAGGTTTATTTTGTAATTTTAATTGTAATTTGAGAAGACTAAAGATGGAGATTGGATTGCTCACTCCCGCTACATGGACCAAGATGGAACATCAAGACAAGCTTCTCGGGTCCTAGGAAGGATTCCAAAGTTGTATTTATGTTCATTTTGGTAGATAGGCCATACTAGGACTTTGTTTTTGTTTTACGTTTTTCCATTCTTGTTGCTTTTCTTCGCATGATAATTAGTGCATCATATTCCGCCTAAACCAAACCACCTACTTATAAGCATGAAAATTGACTCATATAGTTTGGATGTTAGTAATCATGGACATAAAGATGTCACACAATTTTAAGCCATCATCTTAGTTTATTCATTCTCGCATGCTAGATATTAGTTCACTTAAAATGTATTAAAATAAAGTTGATGGGATCTTCCTCTAAAACTAGAATTGAGACTAGTCTTTATAGGCCAAACAACTATGAATCCCTTCTTCGTCGGTAGGCATATAGGACCTTACTCTCCATATGACCCCTTCTACGTTGGGTAAGTAGTTTGTGTTGACTTATTTTACCTCAACATTATAATCCGAAGAGTTTCTCGAGATTATGATGGACTAAAGATAGAATTTACAGAAATTTATCAACCAAGAATTCTAAAAGTAGAATTAGCCAAGAGGTTGGCTTATCAATTTACAGATAATTGAGTCTTGGGATCATTTATATAATTCTTGAGGGAGGTTAATTGTATAAATGCTTGAGTCTTCGCATTATAACAGTTTTGCATTAGACTTAAATCATAACGATGAGTATGCTTATTATGTTTTTATTCTTCTTTTCGCAGTGTAGAATTCGTTTTATATTGATAATACTGCTTACAACATGTTGGACCATATAGTTTATGTGTTTATGTTTTGATGATGTCAAGGTGATTTATATTTTATATACTTGTTACGTATAATCGTTTGTTAAGTGTTTTAGAATTAACTTATTACGAACAAGCAACAAAGAGGATTGTGACAAATACGTGATAAGTTCAAGCCTTCGTTTAAAGATCAAACTGTTCAAAGAATCATTCAAGACTTATGTGAAGACGAAGTTCGTCTAAAAGATTAATCAAGCTTGGATGATGACGTAGCCTATACTCGAAAATCTCCTTGAAGATTAGAATAGTATAGGTGATTATCTCGTAATGGTAATCAAGAATGAGTTTCTTGAATTAGTAAAGTTATAGCTTTGCAGCTGTAACATTACTAGTAAAAGAGCTAAATGTTATAGCTCTCCTACTATAACATTGAGATGCTGAGTTTTTATACACGACTTATAATTGTTTCGAAAATTGTTTTATCATTATTTAAAGTTTATTTAAAATGTTTTAATGGAAGTTTTTATATAATAAAGCCCGGTTTAGTGAGGAGTCGGGCTTTGTATTAAACGTTAATTAGTAGTTGTAATGGATCAACTTATGAGTTGGACTTTGCTACTAATTAGGGTTTCAACATAGCCTCTCTTAAAACCTAAATTCTAATCATATGTTAAGACTAGGGTTTGCACGAGTCACGAGGCATATGAGCCGTGACATCTCGTGTTACTTAGGGTATATTAGGTAAAGATTTTATTCTATAATAATATCTTTACATATCTCAGGTATCCTACTTAATATATTTGTTTATGATAAAAGATATTCTTGTTTTAGGAAATCTTATCATAATCTTAGAATTTATAGTAAAGATAATATTTGAATAGACTATATTCTATCTTTTGGAATATTCTTTTTTATCTTTTAAGGCTTTTAGGAAAGAGATAATAAGAAGATATGATTTGCTTTTATATCTTATTATTTTCTATTATTAGGATTTGTACAAAACCGTGTAGCCTACTCCTTTCCTATAAATACTTTGCTATTTACAACATCTAAAATAGAGACCTTAAGCATAAAAATTGATTTCATCTTTACAGAGCAAACCGTGTGTTTTCAAAGCAAAACCGTTTTGTTATTTTGAAAGGTCGTGTGTTTTAAAACTCGCATACTTGTTCTTAATTTATCGTTATAAGATAATAGTGCTTAGTTGATTTCTTAACTTGTTCATTAACGTGAACCTTTGTTAGAATCATTAGTGCTTTCTTATTAGCGTAAGTTAGTCACTCGAGTATTTAACGGTACTCATTGAGTTACAGCTAGAGTTAGTTGTACGAGTTGGGTTAGTAAATTTGTAATCCGTAGAAAGGTACTAAATTTATTAATCGAGAATAGTGGACGTAGGTTTCGACTTGTGAAACTGAACCACTTCAAAAACCGTGTGTCTCTTTGTTCTTTCGCTTGTTTACTTTCATTAGTTGATTAGTTAAAGTTTAATCAATAAACTTTAAATAATCAATTACATTCGCATAATCGAAAAAGCTTTAAAAAGGTTTAAATCCTCAATTCACCCCCCTCTTGAGTATTTTGGATCAATAGACTCTTCAATTGGTATCAGAGCCTCGTGCTCTTGATTGCCTAACAGCAAAGAGGTTGATCTATCTTGTTTTTCATTTATCTTATCGTTTTATATTCCGTTGCCTATCACGTGATAAATGGATTCCAAATATCTCAAGTGTCTCGTCTTTGATGGGAAGAATTATGGATTATGGAAAAACATGATGACTGACTATGTGAAAGGACACGATTGGGAGTGCTGGAGGATTATTCAAAATGGACCGCACAAAATTCTTGTGGCGTCCGAGGAAGGCACTACCTATGAAAAGAAAGAAGAGGACTATGTCGAGGCCGACTACAAGAAGGCCGAAAAGAACTCCAAAGCGATAAGTCTCCTGCAAAACGGAATGACTTCTACTGAGTTTGATCGGTTCTCTTCATGTTCCACGGCCAAGGAGATATGGGATGGGCTCGAATTATCTTATGAGGGTACTTCCATTGTTAGGAAGCACCAAATAGATTTGCTTATGCAAAAATATGAGCTATTCATTATGGAGCCTAATGAGTCCTTAGATAACATGTCTGCAAGGTTTTCAAGCATCATAAACGAACTGAAAAACCTAGGTAGGAAATTCAGTACTGAGGACATTGCTAGAAAGGTTCTTAGGAGCCTTACTAAGAAGTGGCGTGCTAAGGTCACTGTAATGGAGGAATCACGAGATCTTGAAACCCTTTCCTATCAAGAGCTCATTGGTGCTCTCATGGCCCATGAAATTACTCTTAACAAGGGTGACGCTGAACCAAGTCGCAATAAGAGTATGGCCTTACAAAGTGAAGAAGTTGACTCTGAAATAGAGGATGAAACTGTTTTGTTTGCACGCCGTTTTAAAAATAGGATATTTCGAAACAAACAAACAAAATCATCCTACAACAACAACAACAAATCGTCCAATAAGAAGGTTACTGATTCAAAGTCATCTTTCGCAAATAGAGGATGCTTCAAGTGTGGAGAATCTGGTCACATGATCAAAGATTGTCCAACATGGGAGAAGATTAAGGACAAGACAAAACGTGAGAAGACAAAGAGAGAATTCAACCAAGTTATGATGGCTTCGTGTTGGGGAGACCTTGACTCAGAAGATGACGAGGAATCTGAAGACGACGAAGTGGCCAACCTTTGTCTCAGCAGTGTTAGTCTTGACCTAATCTCCGACAACGACGACGAAAGCACAAATTCTCATTCAAACTATTGCTTTCTCGGAGAATCAGACGAAGATGACGATGATGAGGTAAGTTATCTTGAGCTTAAGAAACGTGTTAAAAAATTGTCTAAAAGTGCTTTAATTGAATACTTTGAACAATCTCTTGATAAGTGTCACGAACAGGATTTGGAATTGAAAGATCTAAAGGAACAGATTCTCGAAATCGCGGAAGAGAATCATAATCTCAAGGCTAAAGCTAAGAAGTTGAAATCTAAAGTTATAGCTGAGAAAGCTACAACATTAGATTCTACTATGGCTGAAAAGAAGGAATTAGAGTCCAAAGTTATAGCTAATGAAGCTATAACTTCCGACCTAAAGCTTAACATCAAGCACCTTCAAGCCAAAGTTATAGCTAATGAAGCTATAACTTTAGAACTTAGAAAAGCCAAAGAAATTTTGGAAACTAAGGTCACATCTGATGAAGCAGTGATCTTAGACTAAAAGAAAGAGATAGATTCTCTTTTAGAGCAACTAAAGGAATCTGAAACCGATATGATCAATGTTAAGAAACAACACACCGATGTTGTGTTCATTCTTAACAAACGATTCCAAGACTTTCGTGATAACTTTAAAAAGGATAATGATGTAGATCACACAAAATGTCAAGAGGAAATTAAAACCCTAAAAGACCTACTTTTACACGCTAGAAAGGTCCATGATAAGTGGGAAGGTAGCACAAAAGTCCTAAACTTCCTAACCGAACAATCTGACAATAATATGAAGATGGGGTTAGGACATTAGTGCTACAGCCGTAGAGATCACTCTAAATGCAAATCAACACCTTCGGATTTTGATTTCAGAAAAAGGAAGTATGCTGATCTTCCTGAATACCTGATTTGCAATTACTGTGGTCATACGGGTCACATCCAAATCAATTGTGTCAAAAAGGCTCATGATATACGAAAAAATGCCGAACATGCTAAAACTGTTGACACAGTTGACGAGGATAAGACAACCCCCACTAACGAACCTAACGAAGAAATGAACAATAAATTTCGTTGGTTCTATGACATGGCCTTTGACTACACTAAGAAACCTAGCACTTCTTAAAACATTTGTCGATCTCAACCTAGTAAACCTATTCACAAGGGAAATAGTCAAGAGAGACCTAGAGAAATTCCTAGACCTAGAGAAAACCCTAACCCTAGAACACCTCCCAAGCCAAAAAAAACCTAAGGTTAGGAAAACGGTCATTAGACGTGTTTGGGTTCGAAAGGATTTAATATTTAGAGTAACTAATCATAAGGGACCCAACTTAGCTTGGGTACCTAAAAATTGTATCTAATCCTTTTTGCAGGAAGTAGTGAAAGAAAACAATCAATGGTATCTTGACAGTGGATGTTCAAGACAGATGACCGGAGATAAGAATCTATTTCTTTCACTCAAGCCCTTCAACGGAGGAAAAGTGACGTTCGGGGACAACAAAAAGGGAAAAGTAATCGGCGTTGGCAAAATCGGAATCTCTAAGTCTCACGCGATCAGTGATGTTTATCTCGTGGATGGTCTAAAACATAACTTGCTAAGCATATCTCAACTATGCGACAAAAGTAACAAAGTAGTTTTTCATACTGATAGTTGTCGCATTATTATTGAAGGAACTAGCAATGTTATTCTTGAAGGCCACAGAAAAAGGAATGTTTATATGGTAGATTTAAATGCTGTGCCTACTAACTCTTTCTCATGCATGAAAGTTTCTCTCGATGATCCCTGTTTATGGCATAAACGGTTTGGTCACATTAGCTCACTAACCTTGAACAAACTCAAGAAGTGGGACCTGGTTGAGGGGTTACCTAAGATCAAGTTCGACCAAGAAAAGATGTGTGACACGTGTGCTAGGTGCAAACAAGTGAGATCATCGTTCAAACCAAAAAGAGTAGTAAGCACAAATCAAGCCTTGGAACTGGTACACATGGACTTATGTGGACCTATGAAGGTATGGAGTAGAGGAGGATCAAGGTACGTCTTTGTTCTTGTAGACGACTACTCAAGGTATGTATGGCCTATCTTTCTTCATTCAAAAGACGAAACTTTTGATGAATTTGATTGTCTTATGAAACGTGTTCAAAATAAATATAAGACTAATCTTGTATCTATTCGTACGGATCATGACACCGAATTTGACAATCAAACCTTTATAGAATATTGTAGAGTTAATGGTGTAGGGCATAACTTTTCTGCACCAAGAACTCCTCAACAAAACGGTGTCGTTGAACGTATAAATAGAACCTTAGAAGATATGGCACGTACAATGCTCTTGTGTAGTGGTTTACCTCGCAACTTTTGGGCTGAAGCCATTAGTACTTCTTGCTACATCCATAATCGTGCTATGATCCGACCTATTCTTAAGAAAACCCCCTACGAACTTCTTAGAGGTTGAAAACCTAATATCTCCCATCTTCGTTGTTTTGGGAGTAAATGTTTTGTACCCAATAACGGTAAAAACCGGTTAAGTAAGTTCGACCCTAGGAGTGATGAGGCGATTTTCATAGGATATTCAGATCATAGCAAGGCTTACAAAGTCTTCAATAAGAGAACTCTTTGCATTGAAGAAAGTGTCCACGTTATTTTTGATGAAGATAACGTGTTTGATAAGCCTTTACAGGATGAGGAAGAAGACTTGGATGAACCTGACTTTCGTCTCTCAAGAGACGATCCCCCGGAATTGGAGTTAGAGGACAATGAGATTGAGGGAACGAATGATGAACTGGATCGTTCCTCAAAAGACAAAAAGGAGAAAAACAAAGTTATAGTTGATGATACTATAACATTGACTCAAGACAAGAACTCCCAAACCAATGTTATAGATGATGTTACTATAACATTGAATCCAAATCAAGCTGTAGAAGGGTGTTCAAACAAGACACTCTTTAAACAACTTCTGCTCTTTCTACTCTTTCCTATCCATGATCGAACCAAAGAACATCAATGAAGCTCTTGCTGAATCAGATTGGATTATAGCTATGCAAGAAGAGCTACAACAGTTCGAAAGAAACAAGGTTTGGCATTTAGTTCCCAGACCAAAAGATCGTTCAGTCATTGGAACAAGATGGGTCTATAGGAACAAACTAGATGATGTCGGAGTCATTGTCAGAAATAAAGCAAGATTGGTGGTCCAAGGGTATAATCAACAAGAAGGAATAGATTATGATGAGACTTTCGCACCTGTTGCTCATCTTGAAGCTATTAGACTTCTGATAGCATTCGCCGCACATAAGGGAATGAAGCTCTTCCATATGGATGTCAAGACGGCATTCTTAAACGGTTATTTACAAGAGGAAGTTTTCGTTGAACAGCCTCCTGGTTTTAAGAACATCAAATTTGAGGATCACGTATTCAAATTAGATAAAGCTCTATACGGATTAAAGCAAGCACCTAGGGCTTGGTACGATCGATTATCTAAGTTTCTACTTGACAGTGGATTCAGTAAAGGATCCGTCGACAAAACCCTATTTTTAAAAACTGAGGGTTCTGACCTTTTGATTGTTCAAATATACGTCGATGATATCATCTTTGGATCGACCAACCGAAGCTTGTGCAAATATTTTTCTGAGTTGATGACTTCCAAATTCGAGATGAGTATGATGGGAGAATTAAAATTCTTCTTAGGGCTGCAAATACAACAAACTGATGAAGGCATTAAAATCCATCAACAGAAATACATCAAGGAGTTGATTCGGAAATTCGGAATGGAAAATTCACATGCAATGCCTACTCCAATGGTCGAGAACAAGAAATTGACATTGGATGAAAACGGTAAATCAGTTGATGAAACTACTTACCGTGGGATGATTGGGTCACTGTTATATTTGACCGCAAGTAGACCCGATATTATGTTTAGCGTATGCGTTTGTGCGAGATATCAATCATCTCCCAAAGAATCGCATATGACGGCCGTAAAACGAATTTTACTTTACTTGATTGGAACGGCCAACTTATACCTATGGTATCCAATGGAGTGCAATTTTGATCTAGTCGGTTATTCCGATGCCGACTACGCAGGATGTTCTCTAGACAGGAAAAGCACGTCGGGTGTCGCCACGTTTGTCGGATCGTGCATCATCACGTGGGGTTCGAAGAAACAAAATTCGGTTTCTCTCTCAATCTGGGCCGAATATATTCTGCAGGACTGTATGTACTCAACTTTTATGGCTTAAGCAACAATTACGTGATTATGGTGTTGACGTAGGATGCATTCCTATTTTATGTGATAATACTAGTGCGATAATTATCTCTAAAAATCCCGCACAACATTCACGTACCAAACATATTGAAATTAGACACCATTTTATACGAGACCATGTTGAGAAGGGGAATATAAAACTTGAATTTTGTAGTACTGAAAAACAATGGGCAGACATTTTGACAAAATCATTAGCTAGAGAACGATTTGAGACTTTACGGTTGGAAATTGGTTTAATCAGTGGTACCTAAGTTTCTATATTTGCTCAATCTTTTTATGACTGACTAGTTAAGTTAAGATTGTATGACTGTGTCCGTATATTGCGTTGCATGAATAATTTCGTTTGTAGGAATATTTTTATCATAAAATTATATTTGTAATTTAGAATTTAATTGTTATACAAACTAATTCCTTATCACAATAAACAAAGCACACCAAATCTTTTATCTTTCCAAATCACAAAGAATCTTTCCTATATTGCTATTTCTTGTACACGGCTCAATCATAAACTTCCTATACAAACTCAATTTCCTTATTCTTATCCTTTACCTTTATAAATCTATCCCTTAAATTCCTACACCTACCATAATTCCTATTCCTAATTATATACTTACCATAATTACTCTCCACTTGTTAACCCTATACCTAGCCTACACCTATATCTACCCTCCTTGCGTGTTACCCGTCCACACAACCCCACTTGCATACTTTTCCTTCTCTCAAATTTTTACCATCATCACAACTCATCTTCTTTACACAACCTATCACCATCACCTCCTTTTTCAAACCATCATCATCATCATGAATCCAACCCATGCAAAAAATACCCGATCTTCAACCCGTCACCACCAAAACCGCCCCTTTCATAACCAAACATCACCACTACCACCACATGATCCTCATTCCATTAATTGTCCTTCACCACAACCAAACCAAAATACGCCCCTATTTCGTAGTCGGGACGAGTCGGTGTCCGAAGGCAAAAGACCCCGTCTTTTCAAAGGAAAAAATAAGGTGGTTGTCGATGACAGTGAAGCTGTGGAGGAACCCGAGGTAATAGTTCGGAATGGTGTTGCTCGTACCTTGCTTAGGGATATTTCGAAAGCCGCGACCAAGGAAGGGTTAAATCGTGTTCGGCTTACTCATGACGAAAGCATCCTAGTTAATCGAGTTTTGAGGTATTCCATTCATGGTGGAAGGTATTATCCGAAATCTTGGTTGGTTAATGTTCCCGCTCTTGCTTTCTTTGTTAATTTTCTTGATTTTCAAGGGTGGAGTCACATTAGTCAGTTTTTGGGTCCTATTTACCCAGTTGAGGTGGTTCAATTCTTTGCTAGTGTCTCAATTAAGAAAGGAGTCTTGCATGCGGTTGTTAATGGAGTTGATGTGACGGTCTCTGTTTCGGATTTTTGCTCTACTTTTTCGGTTCCCGATGAACGAATTGAATTAAATCCGAGTCTTGAATGGTCTAATGTTGTGAGTGAAAAGGAGTTGTTAGTGAAAAAGTATTTTGAGGAGATGACGGAAGGAGGTAATATCGTGGTTCGTCCTCTCTCGGCAAAAATCAAGTTCCTCTTGAACTTTTTGGGGAACACAGTGGTACCGAGGAAAGGAGGCCGTGATAAGGTGTCGAGTTATGAAGCTATTATGGTCTATTCTTGGTTGGAAGGTCAGAAAGTGAATTTGGGTAGTGTCGTGTTGCACCGTATAATTCAAACAAGTCTCACGGTGACAAAAGAGAAGTTGAGCACCACAATCGACTTACCATATGGGATGTGGGTGTCTCGGTTATTGGAGATTAAGCATGTGGTGGGACAAGACAGTTACGGTGTTAGTGCTCGGGATTGTATGTGTGATAAGTTGATCAAGCTAATGGGTCTTGTTGTTGATGGACCCGAGTTGCTTCTTGTTAAAGATGTTGAGAAAACCCCGGGAGATTCGGGTTTAGGAGCTATGGAGTCGAAATTGGAAGGGTTTATGAGTGGTTTAATGGAGAAATTTGAGGAGCATTCGACTAATTTGGCTACGGTGTTGTCACGGGTTGGACCATCTCGGTCTTTAGACTCGGGCTTGGATGCTACTCGGGTGTACTCTTGGATGGAGGAAGTGGACAAAAGGTTAGCGGGTTTTGAGAGGGAGTTGAAGGCAATTCGTGGGGAAGTGTTCCCACACGGTGATCGTCTCACTTTCCTTACGAGTCAGGGTGGAGCTTTGGTTATGCACGGGAAAGCCATGGCGGGTGATCAAGCGCTCACGTTGGAGGCCACAAAAGCTCTTTCCTTGAAAGTGCTTAACTTTGAAAGGAGCATTGATACTCTTTCTCAGCTGGTTCGGAGCTCGTTTGACCGTCTTGATGCCTTAGAGCATCGTACTAGGTCGACTACGTAAACCCGTATAAGACCCGTAACATTTGATTTCCTCTCGTCTTACCACATCTAGCCCTTATCTTATTTAGCTTGCTTTTTCTTTTCTGTTGGTGTGTTTAAACATTCTCATTCGGCCCATTTTGGCAATGCACTTGTGGTTATGGCCCAAGTGTTTCATTAGACATGTGTTAATTCGGCCCACTTTGGCTTAAACATGTTTAATTCTTAGTTTGTATGATAATTATCTTTTGGATGCTTATAGTCTTGCGTGTTATTATTATTTTCTATGACGTTTTATCTCTTGTCTCGTCTTATATTATTCTAGTCATTTTTGAATTGTTCTTAGCTTTTCGATGATGTCAAGAGGGGGAAAGAACGTCTATAGTAAGCATCTACCTAAGCTTGCTCCTTGTCAAGACCAATTGTCTCTTAAAGTCCTTAAAGTTTCGGTTTTTGAAAAATCGTTTTGATCTTGCGTTGATCTTTATTAGCAAGATAACGGTATTATATTGAGGGGGGAACTACATACTTAGTTACAATCTTAGGAGACTTGCCATCATCAAAAAGGGGGAATTTATTGGACCATATAGTTTATGTGTTTATTTTTTGATGATGTCAAGGTGATTTATATTTTATATACTTGTTACGTATAATCGTTTGTTAAGTGTTTTAGAATTAACTTATTACGAACAAGCAACAAAGAGGATTGTGACAAATGCGTGATAAGTTCAAGCCTTCGTTTAAAGATCAAACTGTTCAAAGATTCATTCAAGACTTATGTGAAGACGAAGTTCGTCTAAAAGATTAATCAAGCTTGGATGATGACGTAGCCTATACTCGAAGATCTCCTTGAAGATTAGAATAGTATAGGTGATTATCTCGTAATGGTAATCAAGAATGAGTTTCTTGAATTAGTAAAGTTATAGCTTTGCAGCTGTAACATTACTAGTAAAAGAGCTCAATGTTATAGCTCTCCTACTATAACATTGAGATGCTGAGTTTTTATACACGACTTATAATTGTTTCGAAAATTGTTTTATCATTATTTAAAGTTTATTTTAAATGTTTTAATGGAAGTTTTTATATAATAAAGCCCGGTTTAGTGAGGAGTCGGGCTTTGTATTAAACGTTAATTAGTAGTTATAATGGATCAACTTATGAGTTGGACTTTGCTACTAATTAGGGTTTCAACATAGCCTCTCTTAAAACCTAAATTCTAATCATATGTTAAGACTAGGGTTTGCACGAGTCACGAGGCATATGAGCCGTGACATCTCGTGTTACCTAGGGTATATTAGGTAAAGATTTTATTCTATAATAATATCTTTACATATCTCAGGTATCCTACTTAATATATTTGTTTATGATAAAAGATATTCTTGTTTTAGGAAATCTTATCATAATCTTAGAATTTATAGTAAAGATAATATTTGAATAGACTATATTCTATCTTTTGGAATATTCTTTTTTATCTTTTAAGGCTTTTAGGAAAGAGATAATAAGAAGATATGATTTGCTTTTATATCTTATTATTTTCGGCTATTAGGATTTGTACAAAACCGTGTAGCCTACTCCTTTCCTATAAATACTTTGCTATTTACAACATCTAAAATAGAGACCTTAAGCATAAAAATTGATTTCATCTTTACAGAGCAAACCGTGTGTTTTCAAAGCAAAACCGTTTTGTTATTTTGAAAGGTCGTGTGTTTTAAAACTCGCATACTTGTTCTTAATTTATCGTTATAAGATAATAGTGCTTAGTTGATTTCTTAACTTGTTCATTAACGTGAACCTTTGTTAGAATCATTAGTGCTTTCTTATTAGCGTAAGTTAGTCACTCGAGTATTTAACGGTACTCATTGAGTTACAGCTAGAGTTAGTTGTACGAGTTGGGTTAGTAAATTTGTAATCCGTAGAAAGGTACTAAATTTATTAATCGAGAATAGTGGACGTAGGTTTCGACTTGTGAAACTGAACCACTTCAAAAACCGTGTGTCTCTTTGTTCTTTCGCTTGCTTCGTTCATTTTGTTTACTTTCATTAGTTGATTAGTTAAAGTTTAATCAATAAACTTTAAATAATCAATTACATTCGCATAATCGAAAAAGCTTTAAAAAGGTTTAAATCCTTAATTCACCCCCCCCCCCCCCCCTCTTGAGTATTTTGGATCAATAGACTCTTCACAACAAATGGCTGGAAATAATGATATCCCTATGCCAAGTGCCACACTTGCACGCGAGTCCTGGCTTAAAACTTTCATGGACCACATGAATCAGTCCACACGACTGAAGAATGACGGGTCCAACTTTGCGGACTGGGAGGCATCATTACGGAATGCTGCCATTGCTGACGGTAAGTTCAAGTACTTGACTGAGCCAATACCGCCAAACCCAGGCCCAATGCAAGAGCTAACGAGTCACTTGCTTATAGTGACTTCGTCATGGAAGCGGGTGCGATAAAGAACGTACTCATTTTTGCAATGGAAACCAATTTGCAAAGACGCTTCATTGCCCAAGGTGCAAACAAGATTTTCACCACGCTCACTAATGAGTTCTCAAAAGCACCGAGAATCGTTACTTATGAGCATACATGTCGCTTCTTTGAGGCGAAACTCCAGAAGGGCCAACCGGTTAGCCCACACATTCTTAACATGATTGAGAATGTCGAGAACCTGGAGGCACTTGATTGCAAAATCAGTGAGAGCATAGTCATTGACTGTATGCTTCATTCACTTCATGATGGTTTTGCTCTTTTCAGGGCAAATTATTACATGAATGACATGAAGAAAAGTCCTCATGAGCTACACTCACTTCTCGTACAGACCGAGAAGGATATGAAATTGAGTGGGAGCAAGAAGCAAGATGTTCTCATGATTTCCAACAAGAATAAGGGTAAGGGCAAAGCTCACGGCGACCTAACTGTTGGAAAGCCAATGTTTAAGAAGTCAGGAAACGGTAAGAGTGGGCCTGGTGAGACAAGTGGCTCACAAGGCAAGGAAAAGAGCAAGGGCGGTAACGTTGAGTGCCACCATTGTCACAAGACTGGGCATTGGAGGAGGAACTGTCCCGTGTACCGTGAGGACATAAAAGCAGGCCGCGTCACTCCTGTTGGTATGTCATCTTATATTCATATGATTGAGATTAACCATGCAAGTTTCAGAACTTGGGTACTTGATACTGTTTGTGGTTCTCATCTGTGTAATCATTTACAGGGCCTAAAAAACATCACACCCTTCGCAAAGGGTGATGTGGACCTGCGAGTCGGGAATGGAGCAAGAGTTGCTGCAGTCTCAATGGGAACATACGTAATCCAGCTCCCGAGTGGTTTTGAGTTATATTTATATAACTGTTACTATGTACCAAGTTTATCTAAGAATATTATTTCTGTTTCCGTACTTGATAAAGACGGTTTTTCATTTTCAATAAAGGACAATAGCTGTATTTTCTCTTTTAATGAATAATAAGAAATAAAAGGTTGGTGACAAAGATCAAACTTATCTATGGCATTATCGCATGGGACACATAAATGAAAAACGTGTAAAGAAACTCATTGAGAATGGGACTATCTCCACATTTGATTTCTCATCATTTGGCACGTGTGAATCATGTCTTATCGGCAAAATGACTCGAATTTCCTTCAAAGGTGTTGGAATGCGTGCTAATGACCTATTAGGACTCATACATACTGATGTATATGGACCTATGTCAATCACCGCAAGAGACGACTATAGATATTTTATCACTTTCACGAATGATTTGAGTAGATACGGATATGTCTACTTAATGAAGCATAAAAGTGAGTATTTTGAAAAATTCAAGGAATACCAGAATAAGGTTGAGAACCAACTGGGAAGAAAGGTTAAAGCACTCCGTTCAGATCGTGGTGGCGAATACCTTTCAAATGATTTTGATCAACACCTTAAAGACTGTGGAATAGTTTTACAGTTAACTCCACCTGGAACACCTCAATTAAATGGTGTGTCTGAACGGAGAAATCGAACACTACTTGATATGGTTCGATCCATGATGAGTCACACGGTAGTACCTGATTCATTATGGGGCTTTGCTCTTTTTATCACCGCTCTTATACTTAACCAAGTCCGTCTAAAGTCAAGTCGACAAGACTCCGTATGAAATATGGAAGGGAACGGTCCCTAACTTGTCCTTTATTCGGGTTTGGGGCTGCGAGGCTTATGTCAAGTGGAGACACGAGGATAAGCTCGGCCCGCGATCGGTCAAGACATACTTTATTGGTTATCCAAAAGGAATGTTTGGTCATTACTTCTATTCGCCTACCGAACATCGAGTTTTTGTTGCGGCTAGTGCAAAGTTCTTAGAGAAAGAATTTCTCGAGAACAAGTCAAGTAATAGAACCTTCGAGCTGTCGGCGATTCAAGAACCAACAACCGAGGAACAGATGGAGGAAGATGTTCCTTCAACTAATGATACGGTTAATATTCCTCAGGAACCTAGAAGGTCGGGTAGAGTCTCTAATCCTCCAGACATATACATTGGTATGGTCGAGGAAAATGACGTTTTGCTCCTAGAGAGCAATGAACCCGCTACCTATAAAGGTGCCATGACCTGTTCCGACTCTAAGCTATGGCTTGAGGCCATGCGATCCGAGATGGACTCCATGTATGAGAATGACGTATGGGATCTTGTTGATTTACCTAACAAGGTACGACCTCTTCAGTGCAAATGGCTTTACAAAATAAAGCATTCTGTAGAAGGGCAACCAGATACCTATAAGGAACGACTAGTGGCAAAAGGTTTCACTCAAGTGCACGGATTGCATTATGATGAAATTTTTGCACCCGTAGTTATGCTGCGTTCCATTCAGATAATCTTAGCGATTGCCGTTTTTCATGACTATGAAATTTGGCAGATGGATGTGAAAACCGCCTTCGTAAACGGTTATTTGGAGGAGGAATTGTACATGGTACAACCCGAAGGTTTCATATATCCTGAAAATCCTAAGAAAGTGTGCAAGCTTAAACGTTCCATTTATGGACTTAAGCAAGCTTCTCGGAGTTGGAATCATCGTTTCGACCAGGTGATAAAAGAGTATGGTTTCACTCAATCGGTCGAGGAACCATGCTTATATGTCAAGTCGAGTGGGAGCAAGATTGTTTTCTTGATATTGTATGTCGATGACATACTCTTGATTGGGAATGACATTTCTCTCTTATCTTCGGTAAAAGGATGGTTGAAGAACCATTTCTAGATGAAAGATCTGGGTGAGGCAAAACGCATATTGGGAGTCCTTATCTATCGAGATAGATCACGACGGATGTTATCACTGAGTCAGGAGTCTTATTTAGATAAGATTCTTGAAAGGTTCAGCATGACTAACTCGAAGAAGGGGAACCTTCCAATGACTTCTGGGATGCATTTGAGCAAGTCTCAGTCACCCAAGACACCTGAAGGGGTTGAACGCATGAGTCGCGTTCCTTATGCATCAGCCATAGGATCAATCATGTATGCCATGATATGCACACGCCCGGCGTGGCATATGCATTGAGTATGACGAGTCGGTACCAAGGCAATCCAGGTGAAACACACTGGATGGTCATTAAAAAACATCCTTAAGTACCTACGGAGAACTAAGGATTGGGCATTGACTTATGGAGGAGATACTAAGATATGTGCGATCGTTACGCAGATGCTAGCTTCCAAACGGATCGAGATGATTCAAATCTCGGTTTGGATTCGTCTTTACTCTTAATGGTGTTGCGGTCACCGGAAAAGTTCCAAACATGAAGTTGTAGCAGATTCTACCACTGAATCCGAGTACTATGCCGCTTGTAAAAAGAAAGGAAGCTATATGGATGCGTCAATTGTTACAAGGACTAACCATAGTTCCTAGTTCGAATGACCCAATCACCATCTATTGTGACAATAGAGGTGCCATCTTCCAGGCCAAGGAGCCTAAGTCTAGCAACAAGTCTAGACATGTACATCGGAAGGCTCACCTGATCCGTGATTACGTGGAGCAAGAGGAGATAGTGATTGACAAGATTGCTTCGGATGACAACATCGCGGACCCTCTCACTAAACCACTGAAATATGATAAGCATGAAGGGCACGTTATTTCCATGGGAATTAAACGTGTTCCTGAGTTGTACTAGTTGCTTATGGATTCGATACATTTTCCTTTTCATATGCTATTTATAACTTCATCGTTTTATTTCATATTTTGTTTTTCATGTGGATTGTACGACAACATTGAACGCCACAAAGTGAACTGAATTACATTATATTTGTTTTGGTCTGTAATCGCCTACATGAGCTTGTTGGGGTAAGTGTCCCCGACAATAATGTGATCACAATTGTCGATCATGATGATCACATGTTTAAATCTCATTTTAAGAATACGTGTGGGATGTAATATTTTAAAGTCAACTGGTCCACACATATCGGTAATGATTGGCTGTTTAGATTTTTACATTACTGTCGTGCGACGGTGGTAATCAGTTGATCCCCTTAGGTCATACCTATAGGGAAATACTCTTAATTGATTATTTAATTAATCGTATGCCGATACGAGTTAATTAAATTGCTTATAATTGACGGATGATTTTGTGAGTAAAATTAACGTGTCTTATTGTAATTCGATTAAATTAGATACGGTCTAAGTGATCGAATTGTTTTATTACTTAGATAAAATTATTGTTTACGAAACAATTGAAATTGAATGAATAATTTATTATTTTAAATACAAGACGTTGTAATTTATAATTTGATAAACCGTTTTGGCACAAGTAATTACGAATTACGAGTCGATTTTGTATATGACATATTTTATGAGTATGTTGATTTTTAATATGTTAAAAATACATTACAATTTCACATGTCAAGTAACATGTCACATTTGACAAATGACAAAATAAAATGGACTACCCATTTTATTAAGAGTGCCGAAAATAGGAGGGTGTATTAGGTTTATATTGTGTTTCTATATTTGTAGTGGAAAACACAATCATATCCTAGTCTCCTAGCCTTGCATGCCTAGTTGTTTCTTGGTAAGAAAATTGGCCTCGTGCATTGGCCACCTTCCCTCCTCCAACCGGTTTTGCCATAGTGAAATGATAGAGTTTTTCATCTATCATTTTCATTATTCATTCATCACACACATATTTTCTAGTGTAAGAAAATTAACTCTCCATCTTGTGAAGAATCTTAGAGAAAAATAAACCTCACAAAATCTTTCCTCTTGAACCGATTTTTCAAGAGTACAAAATTAATTTTGTGTCATATTTTAAGTAAGACTAATCCTAATACTAGATCATATTATTTTAGTCTTTAAGAGTATTCCTTGGGTATTCACTTTTGGGAGAGATTCTATACTTGAATCTTTGTTCATCCATTATTTGGAATACTCAAGAACTAACAAGAAGGAGATCTTGTTGGTGCCTATAAAGCCAAAATCACATAGTAAGGAACATGATTTCTTCTTTACTTCTATTTATGTTTGCATGCATAAGATCTAAATTAATTTTATGACTAAATTAAATTTGAACATATATGAATATGTTGTATAATGAGATATAGATTTCTAACAAGCGCTATCATGAGTCTTAGGTTGTTTGCATGCAAATCGGTTATAGTTTTTCCGAGTTATACGATTAACAAATAAAACTTATAAATTTGTGTTTATTATGATATATCACGAAATCAATTATGCATGATAAAGTTTCTGGTCCTAAAATGTATTTAGGATTTTTTGGTTAATTTATGGATTTTTATTGTTCATTTTATATAATAATGGCATTAAAATGTGATTTTATGATAAAAATGTCATTTTTGGACTAAAATTAGCTATACTTCGTTTTTTCTAGTGGTTTTTGGATATGTTTTCACATATATTATCTTATGATGACCTGTAATTGTTCATAATTTTATGAGTTATTATGCTCGAAATATGGATTTTTCATGATAAAATCGAATTTAAATGGAAAAATAGGTTAATATGAGTATTATTTCGAATCTGGTCATAGAAATTTAGTATGTTGTCACATGCAATTTTACAAGATGTGTGTAAAATAATTAGCTATAATGAAGTCTTTATGCATGATTTATGAATTTTTGATAAAAAATAACATAAATAGTGACTTTAATTAGTGAAAAAATTGCTAAAACATACTTCATAACTAAGGAAAAACGTCACATGTTGCATTTTATCATATATTTCAGATCTAAAATTGAAAATTTGATAAATATAATTTTTCTTATATTTTTATGATTATAATTGATAAATCCGATAAACCGCAACATTGTTTTTCCCGATAAATTTCGAAATTTTTAACCTAAGTTTTTGAACATTATGAGTGTCATGGTATTTTCCAGAATGTTCATGAGTTTAAAATTTAAAATTTCAAATTTATTTGAAATTTTTATGATTTATTTGAAGTTTATGGCATTATATTGTAATTTTAAGTCCTTTTATGAACAATATTAATAAATATATAAGTTAATTATTGTCAAATGTTAGTG
Source organism: Silene latifolia (assembly GCF_048544455.1). Lineage (NCBI taxonomy): Eukaryota > Viridiplantae > Streptophyta > Magnoliopsida > Caryophyllales > Caryophyllaceae > Silene > Silene latifolia. The sequence goes on along the minus strand of NC_133536.1, from coordinate 66,771,620 downwards.
GGGACTAATTTTGAGTCCTAACATGGTTAGGGTAATTAAGTAGTACATAAATATGATTTTATGTAATTATTGTGATTTTTAAAAAGGTTAAATCACGCAAATCCGTAAAAACCGATAAATATACAATATGGGCTCTTTAAAGGCGATTTAGCATAAAATTCGGCATGTTCATACATATTATAATGCTGCATTTTATTTATGATTGTCATAATTTTATTTATGTAATTTTTGAATTATATAATTTTACTTAGTATGGCATTAGTTTTTAATTGATATTGCCCGAAATGTATGGGAATATCGATTCGGTTGTAATTTATTGTGATCTCGTATCACCGTTTTGTAATTTAATAGATTTATTTTTATCTTAATTACAAATGTATAATAGGAAATTATGTAATTTGTTATGTAATTTATTTATTCCGGAGATCCTTGAAGACGATGCCACTCAAGAAGGCGATCCATTAAGACGGTGTTACCACGAGATGCGTGCCAAGACCGAAGTTCAAGGGACCAAAGGAGTTGGTTTCCGAATATGCAATAGTTTATTAGATTTACTATTTTAGGAAGGCCATACTAGGATTTTATTTTTTATGCTTTGCATTTTATTTATATGTTACATGCATCGCTAAATCGCCATAACTAAACATGCATTTTAAATCGAGTTTATCGACCGTGTCAATTACAATTATCGTAGTTCATCGCTTTAGTTCACTTAAAACGTGATAGATAATAAATTGACATGACCTCTCGCTAAAATAAACAATTGAGACTTAGCCTTACCAAAAAGTAGAAACCATGAAAACCTATTTCATGAGGGAGTGCGCTCGGCCCTACCGGGGTACAAACCTTGTTACGTAGGGGAAGTGGGTGATAAATGTCTATCCACCGAATTCATGTTGATAAGGGATGAATCGGCCCTACCGTGCCCAAGTTGATGTGGATTTGGATCATGGACACATTTATTCGAAATTTGGATTGAGCTCAACGGAAGTATTCGTGACCGTAGTCGCATGTGTTCCGGGATTAAGATAAATATTAATGTAATTTTATCGACCAAGAGTTCTAAAAGTAGAATCGATTAAAGCGTTAATCCACCGAGTTATATTGATAAGGGATGAATCGGCCCTACCGTGCCCAAGTTAATATGAATTTGGATCTTGGAATCATTTATCAAGTTGGGTAGAGGCCACTAGATAAATGCTATAAAACTTGTTAAATTATTTACAAGTATTATTATAACGATAAATGTTTTTTGTTTTCACTATTCCGTTGTCATTTTGTTCTATTTCTTTACCTCAATTATATACGATATCATTTCGATTTTTGTTCAAATCTGACGAAAGACAAAATTTGAATTTTTCTTCTAAAAACCTCATATTATCCATTGTAAGGATCTCTTGTGAAGAGTATAGATAAAAGTTATTCGTGATCAAAAGGGTTTTTGATTCTTGACTAACATATCTACTTACAATGAATTGTTTCTCATATGCTTAATTGAGTTAAGTACTTTGAAACGTCACATAATTTTGGTAACTATATTTGTTTGAAATCAAAATTGACCAAAATACCGAAACCACTTCAATGAAAGTTTTAAGACTAAACGAATAAATTGAAGAGTAGTCTTCATAAATTTCAATTTTGCTTCTCTTAGCAAAGACTAATTGAAATGAGTGGGAGCATTCTCTTAAACCGTTAAGAAAAGGATAAGGTTTTAAAGAAGTAAAATTAGAATGGAATTGGTACAAGGAAATGTTAAAAGTAAAGTTATTGAGAATAACGATACTAAACCTATCAATCCCGACCGATAAAGTTTCCATTGTCTTAATTGTTAGACGCTAGAAAGGAAACTACCCCAAATTATTGAAGATTCAACAAGTTAGTTGTGGGACATCTAATGGGACCTTCTTCTTTAAATGTTTATTTGATTGACATAAATTTTGCTAGTACTACTTCGTCAATATTAGAAACCAGTGGAGGTTTTCATCATTGTATTTGATACATAGGATGATTAGAATATGACGACTAGCAATAATGATGTTGAGAGATAAAGTCATTGTGTACTCAATCTAGTTTTTGAGTTTAAAGTTGTACTTAATTGTGACTATTAAGTGCATAAACTCCAAATAAGAATATAAATTTGTTAAGATACAAAAGAGGTTTCACTTTTGTGACCCTATACACCATGATTTGATGTATGGCTAGCCCATTATCAAGGTGATTATATTCTAAACCAAACTAGAATGATATATCATGAAGATGATGCAAGACTCAAATTGGTAACCTAAGATTAAACCTTAGATTCTGGAATGATGAACGCAAAGAGCTATCGAGCACTCTTGAAACCATTAGATCTTATGGTATATGCGTATCTTGTATTCAAAGCAAGATGTCTCGTGCCTTTTGGTTGAAAAGGAGATCGAGGTTGTAAATCATTGATCCAGAATAGGTTGATCATTTTATTTTACCATCAATTTAAGTTGACACCAATATGTTTACTTAATAAGGTAAAAGGAGAAATTTTTGAAGGAGTTCAAAGAGTTCCATGAATCACGATCAAGTCGTGATGGGATTATCAAAGTGAAGACTTTGATATAAGCCAAAGGAAATGTGATATAGTATCACAAATTAATCTCTCTTAGCACGCATTATGTGATGATGTATGGTTAGATAAAGAATTCAAACTCCATTCGATATGGTTTGAACTTCAATCAAGTTACTTTGAGTTACTTGATCCTTTTGGGGATTTTATAATTTTGTCTAAGTTGTTTTTCCACTAAATCTAAACGATACATATGAGATATGAAATGGTAGAGTACCATGCTTGTAAGTTTTTACAAGAAACAAATGCTCATTTTTCCCTTTCAATTATCACGAGTACAACGGGTTTGCGGCTCGTGAAGCTGTCTTTCTAAAATACAAGTTTATTTCTAAAAGACAGAATGGGAGAAATTATTCAAGAGCCACAAAGAATGCCACAAAGAATGTTATGTCCCAAGAAACTGGTCTTTCTTGATTACATGAGATGTTTTGTGTAAGACATTTTTTCTTCAAAACATAGTAGGTTAAAGTCATCACTTGTTGAAGATGGTGAATTAGTGTTACTTTTTCATCATAAAGAGCTTGCAACTTACAAAGAAATTGTTTGATTCAAGTTGATTACTTCTGGAAAGTAATGAACATATGACTTACATGAGAATGTTTAAGTCATAACTCAATGCAAGGTTTAGAGCCATAAAAAAAAAATCCGAAATAAAAGGCTTGATTAGTGACAAAGGGTTTTGCAGCTAATAAAGAGAGATTTCAAAGCTTGATTGGTTGCAAAGGGTTTTGCACTAGTTGAAATGCTTAAAGTATATTTGGATCTTCTTAGGGATTGTGTTTCATTATGATGATATACATATAGCAAGTGAATCGAAAACCCACTTCTTCAATTAGAAGGAATGTATTCAATACATGTCTTGAGTTTTGTAGATTCTTGCAATCCTAAGATAATGTGAAACTTAAGAGAGGGTCTTAAGTAGGACATCAATGAGTTGGAATCACTGTTTTGATCATGTTATAAAACTTTTCTCGAAGTTGTGTTTATACATGGAGTTTAGTGGGAGTTACGAAAATCCGAAGTTGTGATCATGTTATAAAACTTTTCTCGAAGTTGTGTTTATACATGGGTGTTACACAAGTGACAATTGACAATTGAGATTGCGCATGGTTTCCGACAAAACCATAATCAAAACACATTAGGATGGTTAAGATACTGTTGTGGCTATGTTATTTAAGAAATAGATTTTCTAGAATCGTTCTATGCAATAAAGAACAATGAGAAATATTTACAACGGAAATTGAGTACACTTGCCATCATGGGATGTGCTAGAAGGATGAGTCTCGTACACTGTGAAAACAGTGGGAGCTATTCTAAGGCTAGAAGGCCTATGTCTTGATTGGATCTCGATACGTACTCAGAAAGTTTTGTAATGCAAATGTATACATTACAAAGGAAAACGAGTATGTAGTAAGGTTGAGTTAGGTACAAGAAATTGATAAAACCTACTAACCAAAGCCTTTTCATAGGCTTAACATGATGAGTCATGTCATTTCAATTGGATTGAGATTAATAACTACATAAAAGATCAAATTAGATTATAGAATATGAAATAGTAATCAGGTATTGACTATTCATATGTGATAATCACATTTGTCGTTCGAGTTTTTAAGCTGAAAAACTCCTTTTATACTTTGTTACATCCAAAACGGGTTGTTGAGACAACATTGAACCCCGTTAAAGTGAACCCGAATTAACATGGTATTCGCCCATAGTCACTTGTATGAGGTGACGTATCGAAGTGACTAGAGTGTGATACGATTGATGGCAAGTTCAAGTGCCATGGAGTCATGTGAGATGACTATAGTCGATCACATAGATAGACTGTTAAGAACACTTTGTCGGGCTAATGACCGCTTATAGAGTTCTGGCAAATTTATATAGCCTGGTCGTAGCGAGAGCTACTATAGTATTCTAATGAGTCGATTCTTTTGACTAAAGACTGTTCACCTAAGGTGGCACAGTTTCAGATTAACTTTGATTTGTGTTACTACGACCTTCGTAAATGAGGTCAAATGGGCATATTTTGGGTTATGATGGCTGTGGCTAGTCGAAGGGAATAGTGCGATAGGAATTGTCCACCCCCTTGTCAGGGTTAAAACAATATCTCAGGGCCACTCGAGGAGCAATGAACTGGAAATGCGTGGCCACGCTCGGAAGGTATATATGGTAGATAACTCCGGTCACTCAGTTATTCTCCAAATCGAGGAAACCACTCTCGATATGATCACTTCCAAGTACGACCCGAAAGACACCTTGCATTGAGTGGGAGATAGTAATAGGACAAGAGAATTGGTGACGCACACTTGTCGAGGACAAGTGGGAGATTGTTGGAGTAAGTGTCCCCGACAATAATGCGATCACAATTGTCGATCATGATGATCACATGTTTAAATCTCATTTTAAGAATACACGTGGGATGTAATATTTTACAGTCAACTGGTCCACACATATCGGTAATGATTGGCTGTCTAGAGTTTGACATTACTGTCGTGCGACGGTGGTGATCAGTTGATCCCCTTAGGTCATACCTATAGGGAAATACTCTTAATTGATTATTTAATTAATCGTATGCCGATACGAGTTAATTAAATTGCTTAAAATTGACGGATGATTTTGTGAGTAAAATTAACGTGTCTTATTGTAATTCGATTAAATTAGATACGGTCTAAGTGATCGAATTGTTTTATTACTTAGATAAAATTATTGTTTACGAAACAATTGAAATTGAATGAATAATTTATTATTATAAATACAAGACATTGTAATTTATAATTTGATAAACCGTTTTGGCACAAGTAATTACGAATTACGAGTCGATTTTGTATATGACATATTTTATGAGTATGTTGATTTTTAATATGTTAAAAATACATTACAATTTCACATGTCAAGTAACATGTCACATTTGACAAATGACAAAATAAAATGGACTACCCATTTTATTAAGAGTGCCGAAAATAGGAGGGTGTATTAGGTTCATATTGTGTTTCTATATTTTTAGTGGAAAACACAATCATATCCTAATCTCCTAGCCTTTCATGCCTAGTTGTTTCTTGGGAAGAAAATTGGCCTCATGCATTGGCCACCTTCCCTCCTCCAACCGGTTTTGCCATAGTGAAATGATAGAGTTTTTCATCTATCATTTTCATTATTCATTCATCACACACATATTTTCTAGTGTAAGAAAATTAACTCTCCATCTTGTGAAGAATCTTAGAGAAAAATAAACCTCACAAAATCTTTCCTCTTGAACCGATTTTTCAAGAGTACAAAATTAATTTTGTGTCATATTTTAAGTAAGACTAATCCTAATACTAGATCATATTATTTTAGTCTTTAAGAGTATTCCTTGGGTATTCACTTTTGGGAGAGATTCTATTCTTGGATCTTTGTTCATCCATTATTTGGAATGCTCAATAACTAACAAGAAGGAGATCTTGTTGGTGCCCATAAAGCCGAAATCACATAGTAAGGAACATGATTTCTTCTTTACTTCTATTTATGTTTGCATGCATAAGATCTAAATTAATTTTTTGACTAAATTAAATTTGAACATATATGAATATGTTGTATAATGAGATATAGATTTCTAACAGAGCTGATAACTCTGGCTATTATATTGTGAAGTTGATTGATGGTGGGTTCAACGAGCCATAAGTCAAACGGTTGGCTGATCGATCACAGATGCGAGTTATAACGATACCTTGTAGGACATTGTGACAACGTAATGGAGTCCTAAATGTTTAAAAACATTCGGTGCCAGGTCGTGGATTGGACGTCCATTGTGTTCCTAGAGTCGATTCTTTTGACTATCGACTGTCTCTTGAGATTAAGGCAGTTTTTGGGTGACTTTGGTTTCTTTCTCATGGTCGACCGTAACAGGAGGCTAAGCGGATTTTTACTGGGTCATTTCATACTGTGCTTGTATCTGCAGGATTCGAGTTGAAGAAAATATCCAACCTTTATCAGGTTTAGTCATTTCTCAGGGTCACTCGAGGAGTTGTAACTGAAATGCATGGCCATGCTCGAATGATGATTCGTTTATCAGTTAAGTTACTCTCTAGTCGGGAAAACCACTCTTGATATTGATCACTTGTAAAATACGACCTTTGTGAATACGGATTTTGCAAATTGTTTTACGTTGAGTGGGAGAAATTAAGGATACGAGAATCGGTTATCGCACATACACTTGTGAGGACAAGTGGGAGATTGTTGGAGCTCGTGTCCTCCACAGTTAGTGTGATAACGTGTATAAATCTTCTATAGGTTCACAGGGTATACTTAGTATTTTATCAGTTGATTAGTGTTTACTAATAACGGTTGGCTTGCTAGAAGTTTGATGTTATTATCATACTGATGGCGGTGATCAACTGGTCCCTAAAAGTCACACCTAAAGGATGTGTTTGAGAGATGTGATTATATGAAAATATAATCACATTGATGCCTTATATGACTAAATGGTTAGTCCATGTATTTGACTAAAAGGTTAGTCAATGTGATGATGAGTCGATTATTTAATACAATTAAATAATATCAAATTTGAGACAATTAATTGTTAATTCGTAAATTGAATATAAACTGTTATATTTAATTAATGTATATAATGTTAGCTTAAAAGAATTAAGATGTTAATTCGTAATTAAACATAAACGGTTGTATTTAATTAGCAAATTATAAATATGCGATATTTATAGTTAATGTATATATTATACGAAATTGTCATAATAAATGTTGACAGACCGGTATTAATAAATCGACTACAAATTGTTGTGTGTGGACTTATTAATATGTGACGACATAAATAACAATTGATAATTATACACATTTTATACAATAATGATAACTACCAAAAATAAGAAAATTTTCTCCTTATTTTTGGGTTACACGGTTTGAGAAAAAAAGGAAGAAAAATATCTTCCCTCATTTTTCTCTCTTTTGGACGGTTTAAGAGGAGAGAGGGGAGCATTATTTTTCTCACTTGATTTTTCACAAAACACTCTCATCACAAAAACCCTAAAAACTACCCTAAAATTATTAGAGATTAGGGTTTTCTTTCGAGCAGGAAAAAGGCATTTCTCGGAGCATCTTGGGTGCAACGATTAGGAGAATATCGATCTCGATATTTGTTCTTAGGCCAAATTGCTAGGACCGGAGGTTAATTCTAGATCTCTATTCTTTTATTTATGCAATTTCGTTTATGACTCGTAATTTCATATTTCATAATTTCGTTATAATCCGAGTTTTCTTGATGAGATATACCAATATTTCCCACACTTTTAGGATTCTAACGATAGGTCACACGCCCAAATCGACCAAGAAACGAGTGAGTTATGACCGTTTTACGAAAATTGGACAGTGCTGAGAAATGCGTAGGGTACTCGATCGAGTGGCCCTCACTCGATCGAGTGCACCTCTTGTTAATCGATCGAGTAACCCTTACTCGATCGAGTAGCCCTGGTAATTTGTTTTACGTTCCTCTGACCTTCACCTACTCGATCGAGTAAGTCACTCACTCGATCGAGTGACCTGTACTCGATCTAGTAACCCCTGTTTTGGGTCATATGCTTATCTTTTGACTTCGTTGCCTATTATGTTTAATTCAAAGGTGTTCTTTTGCTTCATTATGCATTGTTTTACGTATGTGTTGGTTGTGATGCGTAAGTTACCCAATCTTGTGACGTAAGGAGTGTCATCTGTGGTGAGTATGAGTTCAGTGGGGAGGACATGAGTTGTATGTAGTTGTGATAGTTAGTGGAAAAGAAAAGGAAGTTTGGTAAGGCTTATTAAGGCATGGAGCATGTTTTGTGAGATGAGATGAGTGATATGATTGTGTGTTAAGTAATGTAAAAGTGAGTGAATGTGGGCAAATGCTGATGTGAGTTTAACGAACGTGAGAATGAAAAGATTGAAAGGAAGGATGTGGATAGTGGCAATTTGAGATGTGTAAAGACTTATGGAGGGAGATGGTTAGGAATCGTGTGGGTTAAGAATATATGTAATGAAAGGACGTTTTAGAGGCATTGAGAGGAGTAGTATATAGTGAACTTTATGGAGACCTGTCGCGACGTGGATTTACAAATAGCGAGTGAGTTTGGGAATTTGTAGTATCAAGAGGTGAAACCAATGTGTGATTTCCTTGGGCAAGTAACGTATGAAATGAGTTTTGGGATTCTAAAAAAAATTGATTGGTGATATGTTGAGCGATAGCATGAAATGGTCTTGACTGATTGGTGATAAGTGTAAGTGATAGCATGATAAGAGAAGATCCATGGTAAGAAAGAGTGAGATGATACTGATATGAAAAAAAATGGGATTCGAGTTTTGGAGCAATGAGAAGGTAACCGGAGCACTAAATAGTTAGATAGAAGTAATAAGGAATTGAACTATTAATTGGTATTGTTGAGTGTAAAGAGAAAAGAAGGGTAAAAAGTAAGCTGAGAAAAAAATGTTGACCGGAGTTATGTGATAAAGAGGTAATGAATCGTCGAGATGTATGATACTATCACGAGGATTTGAGTTAACGGTTATGTAGGGGTTCCAGGACGACATGTTAATCATGAGTTTCGAGGAATTAAGGAAAGTAAAAAGCTTGGTGAAGAATTTACATGATATGAGATCTTGGTGGTGAGTTGGGTGACGATACAATTAAGGATGGAATTGGGAATAGTGTTGAGGTAATTTTGTTGATGGATTTGATGTTCGTTATTTGGGATGTTAACCAAAGATAGGAAAGAAACTGTGATGTTTAGAGATGGGTGTAAAAGGTTTGTTATACGAGCAGTGGGGGTATTGTGGTGTTGTCACTAGTGGTTAAGGGTGATGATAGATAAGAAGGATAGCAATTCTGAAGAGGTTGATTTTGTAGAGGCCGGATTGATATGTATGTTTGGGAGGACGTATAAGATGTGGTGATATGAGGCGGGTGCTAGTAGTTGAATATTAATGATATGGTTATACTTGGCAGGAGGTGATGGTATGCGAATGGGAGAATATGTTATGAGGGGCATACGAGTTAAGCTCGGGCGAGAGGTAACCTTTATCAAGTGGTAACTTATGTGATCAGGATTGACTAGTTGGATGTGATTACAGGTCTATGATGTGTATAAATATTTGTGTGAGGTTCTGACCTCACGAGAAGTGGTATGGTATGATAGTTATAAAGTTGTTATCTGAATGTTCTATATGTTGAGTACGGTAACCTAATTGAATGATATTCAAAAGGTAATAATTTGATTGATCTGGCATGGCTAGTTATAATTGTATGTGTATTGATAATACATGTGTATTCCGTGAAATGGTAGGGATGATGTTCATGAGGTGCTTATCTGTTTATTCCATACAATATGTTGTGTTGTGATCTAGTAAAGCGGTTTTGAGTAAGGTTTCTTGTCCGGGAAGTTGTCCTGAGTTAGTGTGTATGAGAATAGTGTAAGTGGTGATGTTTATCGATGTGGTTGTTGTGCCTCGGGTGGAGATCCGGGCATGGTATTTCGTGTTGTGAAGCGGGTATTTTCGCGCTGCGGTGCGGCTGTTGGTGGCGGTGTTGCGATGCCGTCTCCGGTTGTGGTGGAGTAGGCGGGATGATTACGATTCGAGTTTCGAAAGTGCATACCAGTTATACATAGTTGTTGTTTTGTCTGTTGCTGTTTCCTGTGAGTTTCAGTTTGGACAGATAGACGGTTGTTTTTTTTATTAATGTTTCTTACCAGTTTCAGCTTGGGAGTGAGAGTAGAGTATGATACGGAAGGGAGTTGTGTATGTTTCTGTTGTCGGCATGGTATAACGATATTCTGTTGATGGGACATAGTTGTGAGTGGTTGTTACAGTAATTTTGATCTTGTTTTAAGATGAGGCATTGATAGACATAGTAATGGCAAGTGAATAGTGGAACATGTGTTGTACTGATCTGAGAGCTGCAAGTGGTTTATAATCGTTTGTTGAGACAGTGAGTGTAGGGTGCTGGGAATTAGTGTCATGTTAAGTTATGTATGAGTTTTGCAGTAATGAAAGAAAAGAATTTGAGGATCTAGTGTGAGTGTACGTAACAAGTGTGGATCGTGAGTTAGGCTTTTGGCGATAGGTGTTTTATATAAAGAGGTATGTTCTGTTGCGGTAATGTGGAAGAGTTGGAGTGTTGGTTATGCTAAAGATTTTGTGGTATTGGTTAGATGGAGTGCAGAATGAATTGAGGTATGAGAATTGTTTAAGTAAGAGAGCCTTGGAAATAGGAATGGTTATAGGTATGAGGTTATAGGCGGTTATCTTTGACATGTGGTGGTGATGAGGATAATGAGAAGATATATCTAAGGATCAAGTATTAGTGAGTTACGAGGACGTAACATTTATCTTAAGAGGAGTAGGATGCGGCAAAGAGTGTTTGATGGTTGTACATGTTGTAATATAATTGGAAGTGGAGTGTTAGTGTAGCAGAAAGGATGGATTTGTATTGTGGTTGATATTGTTAAAAGGCCATGGCCGTGCTTCTAGTGGTTCGATGTTTAGGAATGGGAGAATATTTCGATAGTGTTGACAGTTGGATGATGATGATTATGAGTTCCATAGTTTGGCAGTTGGATGATGATGTTTATAAGTGTGAGTAAACTTCGAGGACGAAGTTCCTTTTAAGGGTGGTAGAATGTAACATTCCGTTTGATGTTATGAGTGTTTTGATATCGCATTTTCTAGTGGATAATATGTTACGGAGCTAGCAGCGTTTGTGGATTGTAGTTGGTAGTGTTTAGAGTTGGTGTCGAGAGAGACTATGATGTAGTTGATACGATATCGTGAGCTGTGTTGTGGAGGTAGGCATAGTTGGTGGAGTTGGTGTTAAGAGTTCATGTTTTATAGGTTGGGGTTTTGTTTTGAGTTCGTAGTTGCGTTGTTATGTCTTAATCGAGTTGGTATGTTTGTTTTTATGTATGGGTTAAACTTCGGAGACAAAGTTCCTTTTTAGGAGGGAAGACTGTAATACTACGGTTTTATGTGTCTTAGGGTACTCTATCGAGTGGGGCTTACTCTGTCGAGTAAGTATGTTTTTACGCAAAACAGTAGTCTGCCTGATGGGTACTCGATCGAGTAAGCTTGGCACTCGATCGAGTAAGGGTCACTCGATCGAGTAAGTGACTTACTCGGTCGAGTAAGTGAGTTTTACGGGCTGAGTTTGACGGGTTTTGTTAATGATGCGAGATAAGTATAAAAGGTTGTCCGTCACTTTTCTTAGTTTCTTTTATCTATTCTAAACCTAAGTGAGGAGAAAAGGAGTTACGTAGTTTGTTTGTCATCGCATCATTAGCAAATCCCGGAGCTAGAGGTGTCGGAATTCATCGTTCTTTACACCGTTATGATCCTTGTGTCGAGGGTAAGTTTTACATATAATTTTTATACTGTTTTGTTAAAGTTGGTTAAACCGTAATTGGGTGATTTGGGGGTTTTGGGGAGTATTGTTGATGTTAGATTGTGATTGTATGATTGTATGTTTGATAGGAAGTAATTTCAGTGAAGGACGATGTTGATTTGCTGATTGTGACGATCTTGGTGATTGCTGTTCCAGGTAGGGTTTTCCTACTCGGTATTAATTACATGATGTGTGTGGTGGTTACATTGTTATTGTTGATTTGTCATGCTGCTGGTGTTTGTGACGGTTGTTGATTAAGATCGTTGATTGTTGTTGTATCTGTCTGTGATCTTCGGGGTGCGTCCCTGGCTGAGTGGAGTCACTTGCGGGAGTGTCTTCACGCCCTTGATTCGCCTTCTGTGGAACCCGCCACAGAAAGGATGTGCACATTAATGAACATGGGTTTATCGCTCGATGGAGATGAGCGGGGCTTAGGTGGGTACGGTTGCGGTCCCCCACTGGCGGTGTGGAGCATCTGTTGTGATGGGTACTCTGGCAGGACTACAAACTTTAGTGTGTAGTCAGTTGTGTGGAGATTGATTATGGAGACTGGGGTTTGATGTGACGATCGAGCTGTTTGGCATTTGTTTTATTGTGATTTGTATTGTGTAATTAGTACTGACCCCGTTGTTTGTTTTGTAAAACTGTGGTGATCCATTCGGGGATGGTGAGCAGTTGTTGAGCAGGTTTGATATGATGCATTTGGGCTAGCTGGGATGAGTCGTTACTTGGCTATTAGAAGAGTCTTCCGCTGTGTCAGACGATGTCCTTAGTTATTTAGTTTTGCTAGTAGACAGTTGTGGTTTTGGATTGTATTTGATTTAACAGTTTTGGTTTGAGACATGTAATCACTTAAACTATATTTACTTTTAAAGTACGTTTCTTTATTGTCTTATGATTATCATTGCCTCGGGTAACCGAGATGGTGACGTTCCTATACCGGAGTGGTCCTGGTAAGGCACTTGAAGTATGGGGGTGTCACAGTTACTGACCTTGTGTGGTATTGTCTGTGTTTTCTTCTTGTGTTGTGTATGTCGTGCTCCAGTATGGTGAGCAGTCGGTCTTAGCAGGTGTTGATTTATGGAGTTTAGCTGGGTGCTGTAGAGGGACGAGTCTATCACGAGTAATGGCATGGATAATATCACGTAGTTGATAGTTATTAGCAGTTGTACTTTTTCTTTGTTGGGATAACTTGTAATAAACTTAATTGTTCTTTTATTTACGTTTGATATTTACTATTCCTCGGGTAACCGAGATGGTAACGCCCTTATATGCTGGGGAAGGTTTTGTTAAGGCTCCTTGGTAGATAAGGGTGTTACAAAGTGGTATCAGAGCGACGGTTTTGGAACCTGTAACCAATGAGCCTAATGAACGTAGTGGGTTTAATAAAATGAACCTGGTGTATGTGTATTGGGAGCCTCGACAATTGCTTGATTTTGAGTGGGAAGGCGGCCTCATTCCAAAATCATGGCCCCAGTATGCTTAAGCCAGCCACTGCGAATGGGAATATTGAGTCGGGAATTGTGTGTGTATATGTGTGTGTAGTATATGAGGTGGATATAGTTATATCTGAGTCTGAGATGATGTCTTATGTGTATAAGTAGTAGCGTAGAAATGTGAAATTGTGTGTATAGCTGAGTATGTGAGTAGGTATGTTTAGGAATGGCGGAGTGTGTAGGAAACTTGCATGAGGATATATGATAACGTGAAAGTTGGTAATGAGTTACATGTCTCTATGTGTGCTTTGAATGACGTGAATTTGTCATGTGGTGCTGTGGAATTTAACAGATGAATGATATCGTATGCCGTTGTGAATAAGTGTAACAATGTGAATTATACCTTGTGATCGCTGGATTGTGAGTGATATGTCAAGTAATATAGTACGGTATAAATAATAGTGGTAGTTGATGGGCACAAGGTTGAACTCATCTAATATAGATCTAAGTTACTTATTAATTTAGATGTTGTGAATCTAGTTACATGCAAACATATAATAATAGTAAAAAAGGAGAAAATAATTTTTCCTTACATTTGTATGAAACGAAAAATGGGCACAAGGTTGAACTCCTTCCAACCTTGTTCTTAAGCTATGAATAATAGGATGATCCTCCAAAGTTTCAAAGTAGAAACTCTCCTATCAATTGCACCCAAGATTTTACCGAAATTATTTCTAGTAATATTAACAAGATATTACAAGAAATATAAATCCCTTAATATTAATTTTATTACTACTCTAGTAATTGGATAATAATATTAACGTGGTTGTGTGAGAATTTAGAGAGAAGAATGCAAAATTAGAACTAGAAAAATGAGCAACCAAAATGCCCTTATAAGAGCCCCCAAAACCGGCACACTTAAGGCCATTAGTGGGCAATTTCTTTTTCTTATTTTAATGCATGCTTTTGTAGGTAATGAGTATACTAGGGTAGCCTTTGTCATAAGTATGCATGTAGGGAAATCAGTACATGCAATAGGTTGATTAAATAAATGATAAAAATAAAATGTTGTCCAACAACACCATATTTTCGGCCAACATGAGATAAAATGGACCATTTTAATTTTGTAATGTTTGTCACATAAACATTAGATTATTCATTTATTTATCTTACATAAATAAGTATTTTTTTGATCATATAACAATTATATAATATAAACAAATGATTAATATACACTTAACTCTTAAGTGATAATTATTTCATTATATGAAAATATAATGAGTCCTATAATGTCTAATTTAATTAATTTACAACCCTCGTAAAATATAATCAACAAATAACATCTACCTCTAAAATACAATACCTCAATTAATTTAATGAATTAGCGCTTAATTACTAAATTAAATCTGATTTAATCACATTACAATAAGATATAAAATTTCATTAGTCAATCATCGCATAATTGAATAATAAACTTGCATTAACTCGAGTTCTAAACTCGAGCTCAACAAACTCACACAACTATATATATATATATATATATATATATATATATATATATATATATATATATATATATATATATATATATATATAGAATTAGGATCACATGAGTCCACCCTATCTTTTTGAGTCCGTGAGTCCATGATATAATATCACACGTTATATTAAACAATATCACAGCTTAAAAAAAAAACAAAAAATCGTGATATTGTTTTGTATACAATATCACTCGTTATGTTAAATAATATCACATCTTACAATATCACACGTTATACTAAACAATATCACACGTTATACTAAACAATATCACAGTTTACACGAAAAAAAAATTTTGAAAAAAAATTCGAAAAAAAACATTTTGAAAAAAAAAATTAGGCATCTGTTCAAATGAAATCACAAACAGGTTGCCCTTCTCTGCGGGTTTGTCATTGTAATAGGCATCTGTTCTTATTGTAATACATATTTAATGTTAATGTAACATGAATTCTATTGGCATTTGAAATCTACTTCCCCATCACCTAGAGACATATTCTTTGTATCATATGGAATTCTTTTTGCTGTTGATAAGTTATCTTGTGCAATATAAAGTGTGGATTAAAGAGTTACCTAAAATTGGTTGTTGAGTATGTTTGGTTTTTCTAGTGAATAAGAAGTGAGATAATTCGTTACTAATGTCTTGCTGTCCTCCATAATCTCCATTTGTTCATACTGCTCAACTATAGAATTTGAAAGCTAGTCCGCTTCTACATTGGCTTTGCTATAATAAGTATGATGGCCTGGACTTAACACCTTTGAGTCGACTGGGATAAGCAGCCGTGGAATAATTACTCGTTTTCTAGTAGCAAACCCCTCCTTAATGCTATGATTTTAGTAACGACGGTAGCAACGCCAAGTTGTTTAGAAACAGCCAAGACAATATGCAACATTTTGGTAAGATCTTTCTCAAAGGGTAGTAGCTCAAGAGTAGAGCATTGTACGATTTTGTTCAATGACGTGGGTTCAAGTCCCACATAGTCTAAAAAAATTTCGTGATATTGTTTTGTAATAAAATATCACAAGTTATACTAAACAATATCACACGTTATACTAAACAATATCACAGTTTACACGAAAAAAAAAAATTTGAAAAAAAAATTCGAAAAAAACAAAATTTGAAAAAAAAAATTTTTGAAAAAAAAAAATTCGAAAAAAAAAAATTTCGAAAAAAAAAAAATATTTCAAAAAAAAAATTGCGATATTGTTTTGTATAGTGCGTGATATTGTTTTATGGACTCATGGACTCAAATATTTAGGTGGACTCACCGGATCCCACCTCTATATATATATATATATATATATATATATATATATATATATATATATATATATATATATATATATATATATATATATATATATATATATATATATATATATATATACATATATAAATAAAAGGGACTGATCAACCCGTATCAAATACATTTGATCAGAAATATTCGGGTTTCATCCGATAGGTGTGACCTCAAAGGATCAACTGATTACCACCATCAAACGGCAGTAACGTCAAACTCTACTCAGCCAATCGTTACCGATAAATGTTGATAAGTTGACTATAGAATGTATCATCCCTTATGTATTCTTATCATGAGATTTAAATATGTGATCACACTATTGTTGAGGACACACACACACACACACACACACACACACACACACACACACACACACACACACATATATATATATATAACACCCCCATTTATTCAGGAGCCTTTAGCTAGACATCCCAAGTAAATGAGAGTGTTACCGTCTCGGTTTCCCGAGGTAGTGAATAACAAAATACAACAAACCAATGTACTTTACTTAAAACTTTAGCGATTACATGTCTATTACAAATTAACCAACTAACTTAATATAAAATAAGATACAATACGTAGCGGAAATAAATAAAGTGATTAGATAATCTATGTGGTTTAGACTTCTAGGTAGACTGGCCAAATCCTCACGCATTCCCATAAGCTCCCAAGTCAGCTAACCTTTAGTACCTGTCAAATCTGCTCTCCATTATGGTTCATCACAGGTGTTCACGAATACATTGTCAACCACGAGGTTGAGTAGGAATAACTAACAACAGTAGATGTCAATAACAATATGAATATGCATGATATGACTTAATAGAACCATTCAGCCGAGCTCATTACTCGCAACACTATTCATCCCGCCAATCCCTGGCCGGGGCAGCCTCTACCCGAAGGTGATCAAACACACACTACATTACCATAAGGTAATGTTCGCCTCAACATACAGTTGATTAATATCCATCAGATGGCCTGCAGACCAACCTAGGGCCTGCCTCGAGAATTCACGATAAATATCGTCTCCCAGAATAAATCTGATAACCACTATACATTACTGTAAGCAATGTCTGCCAGAATAAATCCGATAATATAAATGCATTAATCAACCACAACAGTAACCTTCTTTGACCACCAATTTCGTCCCGAAGTTCGCCCATAACTACTATAAAAACATTTATAAATATCTACACAACTAAGCACTATCCAACTTTACGATCCAATCTCATCCCAAGATGTCATAATAATAACTTAAAACATTTTTAGTATCACATTCCTTCCCCCTAAAAATAAACTTCATCCTCGAAGTTCAGGATATCAAACAACAGGAATAAACACACCATTTATGGCAACCTCTCAAGAATACGTAATATACATAAGGCAACTATTGTCTTTAACGCAACATCAATTGATGAATAACAAAAATTTTCGAATTAATAATTCTCTCCTTTTTTTTTATTACTTGCGCATTTATTTCTTACTAAACGAATTCTAACTAAAACATGGATGCAATTAATGTAATTATACATATAGGCTTAGGGCAACACATTCCGCATATCACTAGACATGTTATTTTACTTCACATAGATCACAACATCAAAATGCCAAAGTGAAAGAACCAAGAAAAAATTCTTTAGAAATTTTAGCACAATTACATTTTCAAGGATAAGGAAATACATGTTACAACTTCCAAAAAATCATCAGTAAATAATAACATAATTACTTCTTGAGCACCTATATTTTTTAGAAAATAAAGAGAGTTAACAATTCACGAAAGAATGAAGTCAAAAACTCATAAGATCATTTTATAATGTATTTTGCAAAATTTTTGGTCGAAACAGAAATTTTACAGCAACTTGTCAGAAACTTAGGTCAACTTGTAAAAATCACTATAAAATGTCAAAATATTTTCTTACAACGTAGCTTATCAATTTAGAAACATATACGAATCCGTTAAATATTGGAGTTGGAATAATACCTAATCATTAAATATATTTTAAATGGCAATTTTTCCAAAAACATGGAACGAAAACATGACTGTACATGAATATTCTGACCATTGTCCACTAAAATATTTATTACTCTTAAACCGTATATTATTTGAACATGAGACCAATGGCATATGAAAGCTAACTCACAAGGCTATCACACATAAAAATTTCGTGTATGGATATTAAACAAGAAGTAAATAGCAGCCAAAACAATCAAGGATAAAATCACGAGAAATCAACCAAGTCACATTCTTCACAATTCCACGCAATTTCCGTAATACTTCACATGTCAATCATAACTACACCTCCCACATACATGCCAACATACTTTGATCATATCCACATGCTTATACCACTTCTTAGAATCATATCACATCCCCCCTTCTTAAAAGCAAGGTTACGTCCCCGTAACCGCAGTCATTAATGAAAACAAAATTCAAACAAAAACTCCTAAGACAAAATAAAAACATTCATTTTAAATTTCCCCACACTGTAACATCTCTCAAGGTAACCGGTTCGAAACTGGAAGGGCCGGAAGTTTGGTGTGAGGGGGCCCTTAACTCATCCCAAGCCTTAAGTGGGCTCCTAACAGTTTCTATCCGGGTTCATTTTAATAGACACATCCTATGTTCATTATTATGTTCATTGGTTAGGCTTGAGGATCGTTTTGCTCTAATACCACTTTGTAACACCTCCATTTATTCAGGAGTCTTTAGCTAGACATCCCAAGTAAATGGGAGCGTTACCATCTTGGTTTCCCGAGGTAGTGAATAACAAAGTACAACAAACCAAAGTACTTTACTTACAACTTTAGCGATTACATGTCTATTACAAATTAACCAACTAACTTAATATAAAATAAGATAAAATTCGCAGCGGAAATAAATAAAGTGATTAGATAATCTATGTGGTCTAGACTTCTAGGTAGATTGGCCAAATCCTCACGCATTCCCATAACCTCTTAAGTCAGCTAATCTATTCCCATAAGCTCTCAAGTCAGCTAATCTTTAGTACCTATCAAATCTGCTCCCCATTATGGTTCATTACAGGTGTTTACGAATACACTGTCAACCATGAGGTTGAGTAGGAATAACTAACAATAGTAGATGACAATAACAATATGAATATGCATGATATGACAATAACAATATGAATATGCATGATATTCAGCCGAGTTCATTACTCGTAACACTATTCATCCCGCCAATCCCTGGCCGGGGCAGCCTATACCCAAAGGTGAGCAAACATACACTACATTACCATAAGGTAATGTCTGCCTCAACATACAGTTGATTAATATCCACCAGATGGCCTGCAGACCAACCTGGGGCCTGCCTCGAGAATTCACGATAAATATCGTCTGCCAGAATAAATCTGATAACCACTATACATTACTGTAAACAATGTCTGCCAGAATAAATCCGATAATATAAATGCATTAATCAACCACAACAGTAACCATGTTTATATGAATGCCACGATATATGATATTAACCAGCCGGAATAATCCACAATAACTAACCACCACAATATAACAAACACACTCCCACCCACAAAACTCATGTGAAATACAACATAAACAGCCAGTTGAGTAGTTATCCTACCTCGAAAGCTAGCACTCCGATAAAAGCAATCTAAGCTAACCAAATAATATTCCTTCACAAGATCGTCACCTAGCAATTTCGACAATTATAATTACTACTTATCAAATCATATAATTAATTATATTAATTATAAATTACTATTTTAATTATGTTCTTTACGTAATTAGTTAATTTATTAAACCTGTCTCAAACATAACCCAAAACCCGAGTCAATAACCGAATTCCCAAATCTACCCACTCCTCACCAAACACGGTTTGATCCGTTTTACACACACCACCCCAAACCTGTGCAAAACCACCTTCCTACGGCCACCACAATACCAACCAGCACAACCACCACCTGCCCAGACCACCTTACACCCAACTCACCCCCAACCACCAGTCTAACCACCTCCTACGACCTGCAACCACACGCCCTAACCACACGACACCAACATCACTCCCTTCAACCCGTGTCCCAAAACAGCCCAACACCAACCAACAACTACACCCAACCTCACCACCTCTGGCCACCACCGTTGTCACCAATAACCCACGGTGGTTCCAGGGGTGGTCCCCCATCTCCTCGACTCCAACCATACTACCACAGAACCCACCCCACACCAGCAGCAACACAATCGACATTCCTTTCCCTGTTTCACGCTAAAACGACCACCACCGCCACAAACCACCACCAACAACCGCCACAACACTTCCCCGGGGTCAACTCAACCACCAGGTTCCATTCCCACCTTGCCCAGTTCAAAGAAAGTTTGTAATAAGGTTCGAATAGCCATCAACTCCCCTGTTTTGCAATTCGGTCACAAAGGTGGCGCCTTTAGCCACCACACGCCACCGTACACCTCTTTAAGCCACCGCCGATGGTCGTCCCACCACCATAAACCATCTTAACCCAGCCTAGGTCCCGTTGGTCAAGCATTGGGGGGTTCGAATCCGGGTTTAATCCCCTTGTTTTAATCTCGCTACAACTCAGAACCACCACCACAATCGTCCCAATTAACAGCCACGGTCAAGTCAACAATGGTCAAACAAGGGTCAGACGGAATCCCCACAGTCCACCCTAGCCATGGTCCAAGTCTCGAGTCTATACGGTGGTCATAAGGTCATACACGGTTGTCTTAAAGGTGATTGCACAAACAAGTATAAAACCAATTTTAGGAAAAGTAATTATCTCGAGTCGATTAATTGATTTTTGTTAATTTCTTATTCTTTCCGTTTTTAGACCTCCCTCTCTTACTTTATGTAAATTTTCAGAATTGTAAAGTAAGATAGGATGGTAGATTGCTCCCCTTTTATAGAGTAGGTTTAAGCTTGTCCGCATTATTTTAGGAAACCGTCTTTAAGGTAATTATTAGTATTATCATTATCAATTAACCTCATACACGATCGACCCAAGCTCCATAGTACACGGTCCAACTCCAATTCCGTCTTGCTTCATTATTTTATTTATTTAGTTACCGTTTCATAACAACTATTATTATAAATACAATTATTCCTAATTAATTATTTAAATTACGCAATATATATATATATATATATATATATATATATATATATATATATATATATATATATATATATATATATATATATAAAAAACAACCTATAGAATTACGGGGTATTACAATATATATATATATATATATATATATATATATATATATATATATATATATATATAGAGAGAGAGAGAGAGAGAGTAAAGTTCTTATAAGTCCTTCATATGGCTTTGAGTCCATGAGTCATTTCCACAACCCTTGGATCATGCATGGTGGAAGGTTGAGATTGAAAGCAAGAAACACACTTAACACTAATTAATTCACTTCTCTCTCTAGTTTTAGTAATATATTCACTAATTCATTATCATACACAATTAACACCACCTTTTGTCGTATACTTCAAAGTTTATGAAAATTTTGTTAACATTTTTCCTGTTTCGGTTTTTTTCGTTTTTTTTTCGAGACAAGTTTTCGACATTTTAGGATTTTACGACTGTAATTCTAACAGCAAAAAGTGTAATTTTAAGGAATGTTTACGAGAATTTTGCGTTTTACAAGTTTAACTTCAGTCTTTTTCGAGTGATTTTGACGAATAATATTTTGAATTTTTGTAATTTTATCACAAGTTATTGTAATTTTAGCATTTTACGAGTGTTATTTTAACGATACAAAGTGTTATTTTAGTCCAGATAAGTGTAATTTCAGTCCAATGAGATTAATATTTTAGTTCAGGAGAATGTAATTTTAGTTCAGGAAAGTGTAATTTTAGTCCAGGAAAGTATAATTTCAGTCCACTGAGAATGTAATTTTAGTCCATTGAGAGTGGAGAGTGTAACATTAGTCCAATGTGAATATGACCAAGTCCATTGAGAGTGTAACATTAGTCCAATATAAGTAAGTGTAATTCTAGCAGAAAAAGTGTAATTTTAGCAGAAAAAAGAGTTATTCTAGCAGAAAAAAGTATAACTTTAACAGAAAAAAGTGTAATTTTAATAGACAAAAGTGTAATTTTAATAGAGAAAAGTGTAACTTTAATAATAGAGAAAAAAGTAACTTTAACAGAAAAAATTATAATTTTAATAAAAAAAAATTGTGATTTTAATAGAAAAAAGTGTGATTTTATTAGATAAAGTGTAATTTTGATGAAGAAAAATGTGTAATTTTAACAGAAAAAAGTGTAATTTTAGCAGAAAAAAGTATAATTTTAATAGAAAAAAGGGTAATTTTAATAGAGAAAAGTGTAACTTTAATAATAGAGAAAAATGTAACTAACAGAAAAAAGTGTAATTTTAATAGAAAAAAGTGTAATTGTAATAGATAAAAGTGTAATTTTAATGGAGAAAAATGTAACTTTAATAATAGAGAAAAATGTAATTTTAACAGAAAAAAGTGTAATTTTAAGGAAGAAAAGTGTAACTTTAGATCATTAGGTTTAACTTAAATCTAAAATTTTAAAAATAATGAAAAAAAAACACAACACCCGGACACCACCAATATTTATAGATCTAACATTAAAATAAAAGTACCTTTTAAAAAACGAAATTTGTAAAGAAAATCTGAAAAAAAAATAATACTATACATAAAAACGAGATCTAAAAAAATCGATAACATAATGAATCTAAACAAGACGGGATTTAAAAAAAAAACAAGACGATAATTGAAACTAAAAACAAAACACAGAAAAAAAATAAGGAAAAAAAAAATTAAAAACAAAAAACAAAACAAAAACACCATCATCGACATTTAACATCCCCATCAAAACTTGAAAAAAAAAGTAGATCTTAAAAAAAAAAAAGCAAACAAAGAGATCTTAAAAAAACCGACTGCCTTAAAACGCCAACAACCACCGCCATCACCCTATGACAACCACAACCATCTGACTGTACAACCACCCAACAACCACCGCCATCGCCCTAAAACAACCACCACCAAAACCGAGATCTGAAAAGGATTTAAAAAGAAAAAAAACGCAGATCTGACGGTGGTGGGACGTCGTGAGTGTAGGCGTGGTGGTGGGTGGGCTCGTTGGTGCGTGGTGTTGTTGTTATCGCGGAGGGAGTCGGGCTCGGTGGTGGGTGTGGGTGGTGGTGGGTCGTTGGGTTGTGAGTATGTGGTGTCGGTGGGGGATGATGGTGTTTGTGGGTTTGTTGTCGGGTGGTGGCAGGCGGGTATGGGGGTGCCGGGTGGTGGCAGTGAAGAGCAGAGAGGAGGGGAAGATGAAGATGGTGGGTGGTGGGGTTGTTGTCGGGTGGAGGCAGGTGGGTATGGGGGAGGCCGGGTGGTGGTGGCCGGTGGGGGGTCAGATCTGGTGGCGTGGGGTTGTCGGGTTTTAAGGTAGTGGTGGGTGGTGATTTTTTTTTGGTTTTGATTTATTTGGGTTTTAGAGAGATGAGAGGATGATAATTGTGTGAGATGTGAGAGATGTGGGTGGAAAAATAAATTTTATATAGTGGATTAATTTTTAATTAATATGGATTAGTAAAGTAGAGAGGGAGAGTGTTTAATTATGCATTAATCCCCTTCTTTTTGCTTCCAATCTCAACCCTCCATCTTTCTCATCCAAAGGTTCTAAGGAAGACTTATGGACTCACATGTAAGAGGAGGACTTACATGATCCTAATACTATATATATATATATATATATATATATATATATATATATATATATATATATATATAGAGAGAGAGAGAGAGAGAGAGAGAGAGGTGAGATCTCGTGAGTTTGGTTCTTATGGTGAGTTGTGAGTTTGGAAATCTCATCCATTAGATGAGACAAATTGACTGTTTAGATTAAACTCATTAAACCTAATAATAATAATAATAAAAAAAAGACGCGGCTAAGCTAAACGTAATTTCACACGCTGTATTTTTTTTTTTTTTTTTCTCTCTCTCTCTCTCTTTCTCTCTCTCTCTCTCTCTCTTTTCATCTCAATTCCTCTTCACAGATTATGAAATCAATTTTTTTTTTTTACTTTAAACCTTCAACACCTCCCCTACATCATCATCATCTTCCTCAAACCTAATTACAAGATCTGTAATTTAAAACTTGATAATTTTTTTTTGATACCACTAGTTATTTCACTGTTATTCTTTTGTTTTTTTGACCACGTGTTATTTTTTTACCTTTTTGTGTGTTACCACCCGTTATTCCACTGTTATTTTTACCACGTGTTATTTTTTTTTTGTGTTACCACCTGTTATTCCACTGTTATTCTTCTGTTTTTTAACCACTTGTTATTTTTTACCTTTTTTTGTTTTACCACTTGTTAGTCCACTGTTATTCTTCTTCTTGTTTTTTACCACGTGTTATTTTTTACCTTTTTTGTGTTAACACCTGTTATTCCACTGTTATTCTTCTATTTTTTTACCATGTAAATTTTTTTTACCTTTTTGTGTGTTACCACCTGTAATTTTTTTTATCACGTGCTATTTTTTTTTTGTGTGTATTATCACCTGTTATTCCATTATTATTCTTCTGTTTTTTATCACATGATATTTTTTACCTCTGTTTTTGTGTTACCACCTGTTAGTCCACTGTTATTCTTCTAGTTTTTTACCACGTGTTATTTTTTACCTTTTTTTGTGTTACCACCTGTTATTACACTGTTATTCTTCTGTTTTTTTACCATGTAAATTTTTTTTACCTTTTTGTGTGTTACCACCTGTTATTCCACTGTTATTTTTTTATCACGTGTTATTTTTTTCTGTTACCACCTGTTATTCTTTTGTTTTTATCACATGATATTTTTTACCTCTGTTTTTGTGTTACTACCTGTTAGTCCACTGTTATTCTTCTTGTTTTTTTATCACGTGTTGTTTTTTAACCTTTTTGTGTGTTACCACCTGTTATTCCACTGTTATTCTTCTGTTTTTTACCATGTAATTTTTTTTTTACCTTTTTGTGTGTTACCACCTGTTATTCCACTGTTATTTTTTTATCACGTGTTTTTTTTGTGTTAGCACCAGTTATTCCACTGTTATTCTTTTGTTTTTTATCACATGATATTTTTTACCTCTGTTTTTGTGTTACCACCTGTTAGTTTACTGTTATTCTTCTTATTTTTTTATGACGTGTTGTTTTTTAACCTTTTTGTGTGTTATCACGTGTTATTCCACTGTTATTTTTTTTACCACGTGTTATTTTTTACTTTTTTTTTGTGGTACCACCTATTATGCCACTATTAATCTTCTGTTGTTTACCCCCATATTATTTTTTACCTTTGTTTTTGTGTTACCACCTGTTAGTCCACTATTATTTTTCTTGGCTTTTTACCACGTGTTATTTTTTACCTTTTTTTTGTGTTACCACCTATTATACCACTGTTATTTGTTTTTACCACGTGTTATTTTTTACTTTTTTTTTGGTGTTACCACGTGTTATTCCACTATTTTTCTTCTCTTTTTTTACCGCGTGATATTTTTTACCTTTTTTGTGTTACCACCTATTATTTCACTGTTACTCTTCTTGTTTTTTTACCACATGTTAGTTTTTTACTTTATTTTTTGTTACCACCTGTTATTCCACTGTTATTCTTTTTTATTTCACGTGTTTTTTTTTACTTTTTTTTTTGTTACCACCTATTATTCACTTTTATTTATTTTTTATTTTTTTGTGTTATCACCTGTTATTCCACTGTTATTTATTTTTATCACGTGTTATTCTTGTGTTACTCATATTTTTTTTGTTATCACTTGTTATTTCAGTGTTACTCTTATGTTCTCTCACGGTTCGCTAATTCTAACTTTCTCATTATGTTACTTTTTTTTTTACCACGTGTTACTCCGTTATTATTCTGGTGTTATTGTATTGTTACTCCGGTGTTATTCTGATGTTATTGTGTTTTTACTCCGGTGTTATTGTGTTGTTATTCTGGTGTTATTGTGTTGCTACTCTGGTTTATTCTGGTGTTATTCCATTGTTCCTCCGGTGTTATTGTGTTTTTACTCCGGTGTTATTGCGTTGTTACTGCGATGTTAGTAAACGATTTATAATTTTTATTAGGCGACTTGTAATACGAAAGAAATGAGTATAATGTAAAACCTTGTAAGCAATATAGCCTATGAGGGATTTGAACCCACACCATTCGTGTTATTATACGATACTCTACCAATTGAGCTAATAAGCTTCAATTTACACATATTGACAATTTACCTGTGCAGCGCAATGGTCTACTTCCGGGTGGTACATGTCGCTGGCCCATCTCCAATTCATCTAATAATTGATTAGTATAAATAAATAAATAATTGCAGGCAATAAAAGAGAGAAGAGCAGACATATGGAATTAAGAGTATGCTCGCAATCAAAAACATGCAACGAAAAGCGATTAACAACAGTAGAAGCAACCTTGGTAGAGGGCTTAGAAAATGCATATTTGGTGGAAAAGCCAAGGTGATTCAAAACAAAAGAACACTAAAATATTCAAAGTTACAGTACATCGACATAAGAATGAATTAATAAGGCCTAAGCTAAAAGTCAATAAAATTGATACCTTTGGATCACCTTCTTTCTTCTGAAGCAATTGATTTAAAACCTCGACACATTCAGTAAGTTTTTTTGATTGAAACAACATGGAAGCTTCTTTAGCAAGTGTGGTAGTGACTGAAAGGATACCATCCGTCATGTTACCGCAACCGCCTTTTGGTACATTAGTCGTTGACATGGAATCTCTCGGATCCATCCAAATATCGAGTATTGCGGAAAAAAAAATTAGAATCTTCGTCCATCATCCTCGTCATCATCACCATACACATTATGAAGAACAATTTAGCCCAACATCGAGCTCCTCAAATCAGGAAGCTATCAACAAATATAAGCTGCCCATTACCGGTTCCACCTGCTCCTCAATTCCAGTATCGAAACCAATCTCAAGCGTGGCTCGATTCAAGCTCTAATTATTCAAATGAAGAAGAAAAGAAGTGGGAATGAAGATGAAGAACCTGTGTCCATCAAGTGTTGTATAGTGTGTGCGGGCTCGCACAGAATAAATGCCTTCTTTCCGCTATTTCTTCTGCCAGTTCAGCTTGATGATTGTCCATCAAGTCTTCAGTCACCACAATAACCAACGGTTTACTTTGCCTTATTAGTGTCTCAAATATGTTGCCTGAACCTGTAAAGCAGCCCAAATGGTCATATGAGCTCGGTATATAACACACTTTAGTAGATCCTCAAGAGCCTTAATTTAGAAATTGATCAATTCGCAAATAAGGTAGAAGTAACATCAACCACCAATTGATTCCTTACACAACATACATTGCAATAGAATCATTCTACTATCATTTGGAGCAAATAAAGCACCATTTCAACTGAATTGGTAAAACTTGAATTCAACCGACAGCACAAAATATTACATGACTGAATGATTGCAATTGAAACGAATGTGATTCTAAAGCTCCGAACATGGTGGTACGACATTATTAAACTGGCCCACTTATGTTCTAAAAGAAATAAGAGCCGTTGTGAAAACTATGTTTAAATTCACCAATAACTTCAGTTAACTATTTAAGATACAACTTCCAGCTACATCAAAGACCACCTTCATGTGAACGACATTTCAAGACCGAGTTCACCAATCTTCAATATACCTTTCTCTTTGTCTACCAACAGATTTGCAGCTTTAAACCTCTACATATTAATGACATTATACTAATCAGGTTAGTCCTTCAACAAGTACACCAAAGCTTTACTCCAAAGTGGTACAATAACTATTATAACATGATTGAGTTGAAATTAGCATATTGATACAATGTAAAAATTAAGATAATAAAAATAAGGTCGAACAATAGCCCCCTCATTTTACAAGATTCTAATTCTGCACATAGGATGATCTGACCACATGAAATTAGCATCTGATCATACGAATTGCTAGCACACACTCTCAAATCAAAGCATACATAATCCAATAGAATCATTCTACTATTATTTGGAGCAAATAAAGCACCATTTCACCTAAATCTGTACAACTTGAATTCAGTTGATAGCACAAAATATTACATGACCATATGATTGCAATTGAAAATGAACAAATGTAGTGATATTGTACTATACTAATTATGTTAACTTAAAATTCCAAAAAGAAAACACAAATTGATTAAATTGAATTAAAAGCAACACAGATTAAGTTCCGCAACTTTTACTAGTCCTGTTATGTACTAATTTTATCGGAGTAGTGCAAATTACCTGATTCAATTAATGTCGAAAATTGTTGCAAGGTACAACGATAAGAATGAAAAAGTGATTAATATGCTTGATTTTTGGTACATCTTGATGAAAACGTGATTGTCGTGTATTATTGTTCAGCTATTAATTGAAGAGAAAAATCGAAGAACAATTGGTAAAGATTGAAAAAACACAAGAAAAGAAGAAGAAAAGGATAAAGAAGTTAGGGAAGTACCTTAAATTGCAGGAAAACTGAAAAATTTAGAAGAAAATAATAGAGTAACAACGAAGTAATGGAAGAGAGAGAACGGAGAACAGGTCAACAAATTTGATCGAGTAGAGAGAGAAACTAAAGGACCGGAATCGAACTAATGAAAGACGAAGGTGCATATATATGACGCGCAAGATTAGATCTGAACCCTTAATCTCTAATATAATCTAGTGGATGAGATTTCCAAACTCACAACTCACCATAAGAAACCAAACTCACAAGATCCCAACTCTCTCTCTCTCTATATATATATATATAGAGAGAGAAGGGTTCTTATAAGTCCCTTATATCATATAAGGCCCTAAGTCTTCATAAGAGCCCTTGGATGAAGGAATTCAATGGATGAGATAAGGAGAGAGGGCGCCTTTTTTAGAGCAAAAAAAAAGGAAATGTTGATTGTATGAGAGAGGGTAGACAATTAATCCTTGTTTGTGTACTTGTTGCAGTACAATCCCGCGGACAAAAGGAATAAACAAAGCCTCCTAATTCATTTTGCATGCTTCCCTCTTCTTTTCACCATTCAAAACCTCTCAACAAGCAAAACCCATCAAAATGACCATTCAAAATCATCCAAAATTCTGTAAAATCCATTATAAATCATAAAAAAAAATAAGAGAAATTTCATTCCCACTGTTTAACTACATCATGTTTCCGGATAAATTTCATTCGCTTTGTTGAAGAAAATTTTTTTGGCATCTTTTCATCAGAGAAAGACGATCAAAATGACAGTCAGTGTTCGTGAAATGGATCATATGCAGATTGAAGTTGCGGTCGATGGTGAGTTAATTGCTTTCTTATTTGTGTCTTGGTTATTGTTGTAGCTTGATGTTCATGAATAAAATGCTATATGTAATTTTAGCTTGATGTTCATGACTATCATTTGTGTCGGATCATTGTTTTTTCATGGTGTTGTTCTTTCATGGTGTTCATTAAATTTGGTATCATTGTTCTTTCATGGTATTCATTAAATTTGTTCTTTCATTTGGTAGCTTGTTGTTCATGGCAAAAATGATGGAAATTTAAAAGTTTGATAAAGAAAGAATTGTAACTTTAGTGGGTTTAAGTAAAACTTTTACCCATATATGTATAACTTCAATAATACAGTTTGTGTATAGAACCTCATGCAGATTGTACTTTTTGTCGGAAGCGAAAAGGATCATAAAATTTTATATACATCGTGTTATAACTCCAGCGGTTTTTTGTATAACTCTTTGACAATTTCCTACAGCTTCAGGTAACAGAGTATATAACTCCTGTAATTCTAACCCTAAATTTTGCATAGAAATATTACTAAACAACCTATTTTCATATCGATATTCATGTTATAGCTGAAGTTATACATTCATTAATTGAAGTTATAGGATGTAGAGTGTTATACATTCCTCAACTTAGAGTTATACATTATATGCCTAGAGTTATACATTATGTGCAGTGAGTTATACATTCTATGCTTAGAGTTATACATTCTATGCTTAGAGTTGTACATTATATTCTTGGACTTATACATTATATGCCTAGAGTTATACATTCTATGCCTAGAGTTATACATTCTATGCTTAGAGTTATACATTCTATGCTTAGAGTTATACTTTCTATGCTTAGAGTTATACAGTATATGCCTAGAGTTATACATTCTATGCTTAGAATTATACAGTAAATGCTAACAGTTATACATTATATGCCTAGAGTTATACATTATGTGCAGTGAGTTATACATTCTATGTTTAGAGTTATACATTCTATGCTTAGAGTTGTACATTATATTCTTGGACTTATACATTATATGCCTAGAGTTATACATTATATGCTTAGAGTTATACATTATATGCTTAGAGTTATACATTATATTCTTGGAGTTGTACATTATATTCTTGGAGTTATACATTCTATGCTTAGAGTTATACAGTATATGCCTAGAGTTATACATTCTATGCTTAGAATTATATAGTAAATGCTAAGAGTTATACATTATATGCCTAGAGTTATACATTTTGTGCCTAGAGTATAACTTTATATGCTTAGAGTTATTCATGATATGCTTAGAGTTCTACATTATATACTTGGGGTTATACATTCTATGCTTGGAGTTATATATTCCTTAATCATCTCATGGATGTATGGTTCTACTCAGATGGTCGTAAGGAAGCGGAAACTGAGTATTGTAAGCATTTGGCAGCGGAGTTTACACCTTGTGTAGGACAACAATTTTTTGAAATCGACGAGGCAATGACATTTTATAAAATTTATGCACTGGCGTCCGGGTTTGATGTTCGGAAGTATACGACGAAAAAATGGCGCGACGGTGAAATCAAGTTAAAGTTACTGGTTTGCAACAGAGAGGGATTCACATATGTCCCAAAAGGCGAGGCAGTAATAAAAAAAAATGAGACCGGGATTAGGAAAGAAGAAATGCAATGGGGATTAACAACTGCGAAACGGAGGAAATATACAGTCAAGAGGGTAGGGTGTAAAGCACATATCAGGCTATTTATGAAGAATGGAGTATTAGTAATTGACCGATTCCACATGGGGCATAATCACGAGCTTGTATCTAGTGAGGATCGTCAGTTTCAAAAGATGTCGCGGAACATAGAAGATTTTCACAAGTACTTGATAATGTACAACTCAAGGGTTAGTTTAATATTAATCAAAACTCCAATAATTGTTAAACTTCTAATTATTTTTTAAAAATCTAGAATTATTTAAAACAACCTTAGAGTTATATAGAAAGTTGTTAGAGTTATACATAATCGCAGTCAAGGTTATACTTTCAGGTGTAAGAGTTATAGTTGAGGAATATTTTATTATTAGTTAGCACTGATCAGGATATCTTGTCCATTGCAGTTGAGGATAGGAGCAACTAGGACGTACAACATGTGTAAGGAACTCGTAAACGGGTTCGAGAACATTGGTGCATCGTTAACTGATTTTAAGAACTTCCACATAGATGTGAAATGCTTCATCCATAAAAGACACGGTCAATTTTTCATTGACCGGTTCAAGAATATGGCACAAAATAGGCAGGGGTTTTATTTTGATTATGAAGTTGACAAGGATAATAGCCTTCGAAGGGCAATCTGGGCTGATAGAACAGCTAGAAGGAACTACTCCGTTTTTGGAGATGCAGTGTCGTACGACCCAACATACTCGACAAACAAGTATGATATTATTTTCACTCCATTCACTGGTATAGGTCACCATAAGCGATCAGTAACATTCTGTGGGGCGTTGATTGCCCATGAAGATCATGAATCCTTCCAGTGGGTTTTCAACAGGTTTTTGAATGCTATGAGTGGAAAGCAGCCTGAGTACATTATCACACATCAGGATGCGGGGATTATTAAGGTCGTACCCCTTGCCTTCAAGACTGCATGCCATCAATTTTGCATGTGGCATATAATGAACAAGGTGCCAACGAAGTTCGGGGTGACAAGGGAGGATTATAAGGAGTTCTTTGATAAATTGAACAACATTATACGGGACGACAACCTTGAAGCAGACGACTTTGACGCTAGGTGGGGAGAAATAATGGAAGCGCATGGTCTTGTGAACGAAGAGTGGTTTACAGAAGCGTACGATAAAATGAGCCAATGGGTATTGGTGCATTGCAGGGACTTGAACATGGGTGGTGTATTGAGGACGACCCAGAGATCAGAGAGCATTAATAGTTTTTTTAAGAAGTTTGAGCAGAAGTCAGGTACGTTAGTAGAGTTTTGGATGCGTTTTGAAAGCGCTATGGACCATCAACGACATACGCAGAAGAGACTTGACCATGAAAACTGACACTCAACACCAGCAAGGGGGACGCATTTAGCCATAGAGGAATACACATCAAATGTTTATACCTGTGAGGTTTTCAAGGAATTCCAACTAGAGGTCATTTGCTCAATCGATACATGTAAGATCGGGGGTTATGCTTAAGTCGATGGAGTTGAGGAGACTGTCGTTAAGGATTCATGCAGAGAGAAAAATTTCAACGTAGAGTACAACCCAGGTAACAACATTTTGGCATAATCTTTATCTATGTGGTAGTTCACTGAAGTTGCTAGATATCGTGCCAAAGTTACATTGTCTGAACATAGAAGTTATACAATTGTTCACTGAACTGCAGACATTTGTTGTATAAATCTGATTACATTTTGAATAACTTTAGTTCTCATAATGTATAACTCTTGTTATTATATGTATAACTCTACTTTTATTCCGTATACTCTTCTGATTCTCTGACTCACTCTACTTTCAGAATGTATAACTCTTGTTGCCATATGTATAACTCTACTTTCAGGATGTATAACTCTTGTTATTATATGTATACCTCTACTTCATCATTTAATTTGATTACAGGGACACTGGATGCACGGTGCAACTGTAGAATGTTTGAAAGGATGGGAATTCTACGCCGACATATAGTATGGATTTTGTCGGCTAACGACAAGAAGACAATTTCAGATGATTACGTTGCTACAATATGGAGTAAAGATGCATTGCAATTCAGATTATCAGAATGTGATGGTGAACAAACGGATTCAAATAGTAGCGCTGATGGAAAAGAAGTTGAGATGGTGAAGTTGTGGTCAGAAGTTCATGTGACCAGTGGTTTACTTCATGGCATGAGTGTGACTGAAGTTGTGAGCTTAAGCTCCTTAATTAGAGAGTTCAAGGAGAAACTTTTACCGTATAAGAAATCTTTGACTAAGCAACAGGAATTAGAGCAAATTCTTGGTTGCCCCGCCAGTGACGAGGTAACAATACTTCCACCAAAACAATCCAAAAACAAAGGCAGTGGTAAAAGAATGGTGTCAGCTAAGGCTAAAGCCATTGCCTTGGCTTATAAGCCAAAGCGCATGTGTAGAAGTAGAAGAAGAAGAAGAAGAAGACAAAGACGAAGCAGGCGAAGAAGAATAGGGAAACTTAACAGGCTGTAGTAGTAGGCAGTATAAAAATACCTTCGTCTCAACAAATTATTTACAATCTTTTTTCTTTAAAAGGTAAAAAATCTGGTGAGACGGTAGGGGTATTCAGTAGCTAGCTTTTGTCTATTTTGAATGGAGTTTGCACTTAAATGATGTAATTTGGTAACTTCAACTTCCAGATTGTATAACTTCAGTAATATGATTGTGCAACTTCAAGCTAATGTTGTATAACTCTTTTACACAATTTGGATAACTTTACTTCACAATTTGGTATTCAGTAGCTAGCTTTTCATAACTGCAGTCATTTGCTGTATAACTCTTTTACACAATTTGGATAACTTTACTTCACAGAGTGTATAACTCTTATAGTTTTCTGTATAACACTTCTAATTATGTGTAACTTTTTCCCTTGTTTGTATAAATGTGGATATATTTGACTAAAGCCTTCAACGTATAACTTTTAGCCTTTTTTGTATAACTCATATCTTATTATATTTTGACTTTTCATAACTGCAATCATTTGTTGTATAACTCTTTTACGTAATTTGGATAACTTTACTTCACGGAGTGTATAACTCTTATAGTTATCTGTATAACACTTCTAATTATGTGTAACTTTTACCCTTGTTTGTATAACTTTTATTTTAATTATAACAGACCAAGATGATATAATAACAATCTATTCCGAAAAAGTTGCCTAAGTTGTTAAGGAGTTTCTTGACAACATAATAGAGTTGCAAAACAGAGACTACAGAATGAATGGAAATACATTCTATTTTTTCCCATGTTTTTTCTCTAATTTCCTCGCCATTTTTCGTCTGGCTTCTACTTGCTTCAGGATATGGTCTTTCTCGCCGATGAAACCGTTGACCTTGATCATAACTCCTTTCCCTATGATGTTCATATCAGCTAGCACAAGGGTCGCTGCCAGCTGGATTACCAAATATCGACGGTTCACCTTCCTCTTAAGATCAACATGACCAAAAGTATCACCCTCGTACATTAACATATGTATCATTGTGAACAAGCCAGACTCCGTGTCATTGATCGTTTGCTTCTGCCAAGCAAACTGAACCTGACGAAATTGGAACTCCGGTATGAATTTCCCTCTGTCCTCATCCCTAGATTCCAAATAGTCGCTCATGTGGCTCGCCTGGCACAAATAAGAAACGTCAGAAGTGAAATTGTAAAGCGGTAACAACACTTTTGAGTTGAACGTAATTACATGTCACCTCCACTTACAATTATGTGAAACGCTTTGCATATCTCCGACAAGCCCGCAGTTGAGTAGTACTTATTGTCAAGGAGATCAATCGTATGTGAATTATAGTTGATACACGCACATGCATAATGGGCTTCAATCTTAATGGGTACGAAGATTAAATCAGCCTTCAAGCTGAAATCAGATCCACTGTCTTGTCTAAAGACGTACCACAAGTGATACAACTTTTCGGTGTTCTGTGTTTGTTGGACAAGGTTTCGTACAAACTCCAAGATTGTTTCCTGCTCAGGTAGAAGTATATGTATGAGAATAGCAGAGGAGTTATAGGGGTTGTGCAATAGAGTTGCACCGTAACTTTTATAGCATATTGAAGTATGACTAAATTCATACTGGCTGTTAATAACTTCTCATTACAGAATGTGTAACTCCATAGAGGGTATGTATAACTTTAGTCTTATTTTCCACTGTGAAAGTTTTAAATATCATACCCTCTATGTATAACTCCATAGAGGGTATGTGTAACTCTTATAGCATATTAAAGGACTGATTACAACCATACCATATGACGGATACCGAAGAAAGACGAACGAGAAAACGCGCACTCCTCTGCCTCCAAACGATTAAGCAACATGGACCAACACTCAATCACTGAATCATCTATTGGCGTATCATGGAGCATGGACAACATTTGCAACCTATTCATCGTTGCATGACGGGCATAGTTCACCAGTGGTTCACTGTGGTTCAGACAGCAGGTGTTAATCAGGCTATAACGTCTACTAAATGGAAAGGTAACTGCTATTAAAATGACTGCATAACTTCAGTGATGAAACGTATAACTGCAAATTAAGAATGTGTAACTCCATTAACGACATGTATAACTTTAGTTGGTAAAGTTATACATTTCATAGTTGAAGTTATACAAAACATAAAACAGTACTCAAGTGGTTCTGTTGATTTTAGACAGCTTACCCATTTGGAAATTTGTAGTCATCAAGGAAAACGTAATCTGCCACTTGTTTGCAATACACCGGGATATCCTTAATTAATGCCTTGTTTAACCTCAGCATCTTGGCGACCACTGTAAGGCCGGGGTCTGGTTCCCCGCAAAATGTGGTGCAACCAAGACCATCGCCCTTACCTCGGGAGCGGCTACTAACAGCTGAGAGGGCCCGACTAGATGGCGTCCGGCCCAGGGCTACTTTGGAAGGTGGAGTTCGATAGGATGAACTGACATTAGAGCAAGCGCATTTAGTAGTACTGTTCTCTCCGCCGATTCCGATACCTCTCTTCCTTCCACTTGTGTTGCCGGCTAACCTCTGTGCCTCAATCATTGACGCCAGTTCACGGTCTTTAACCGCCTTAAAAGTTCTTACCCTTGATAACACAACATCCCTTTCCAGGTTAATGTCACCGAGGACAAGGGTGGCAGCAATTTCTGCGCGCATGAGATTATTGCTGTCCTTTGTCCCTATGGTACACTCGAATGGCTCTCCACGGTATAGCAACATATGAAACATGACGTAAAGACCACAATCATTCTCAGAAAACCCTGCTCCCTGCCAGTTGAATTTAATGTTTAAAAAATTAAACCCTTCAACTTTCTTCCCTTTGTCGAGCCCTTTGGAGACCATATACTTTCCCATCTCATCAGCCTGGCAGAAGTTAGGCAAGGCTTTTAAAGGGAAGACCAATTAACAAAACCACGGGGCTGAAAATTAATCTAGTCACCAGTTTAATAAGTCTTACAGTAATACGCGCAAGGCCTCCATATGGTAACGTCAGAAGATCGTCCTCGTAAGATCGATTATCAAGGTACTCGATCTGCTCAGAGAGGAAATTTATGCCAATGCAAGAGCAGTGATCTTGATCGCCAGTGCTTACCGGGACGAAAACCTACAAACATGCACCACAAGATTAGTTCATTATCCTGAAAAGTCTAAGAGTTATAAAACATCTATTTTGAAGTTAAACATAAAAGGCATAGGGGTAACACATAATTAGAAGCTTAGAGGTATACATTTTGTGCATTCTTAGAGTTATTATATCTATGGTTAGAGTTGTACATTATATGCCTAGAGTTATACATTATATGCCTAGAGTTATACAGTATATGCCTAGAGTTTTGCTGAATAACTTCACTCTACAACTCTAGGCATAGAATGTATAACTCTAACCATAGAATGTATAACTCACTGCACATAATGTACAACTGTAAGCATATAATGTACAACTCTAGGCATATAATGTATAACTCCAGTATGGAAATGTGTCTTCAGCTGATAAACTTCTCTATATTGATAAGTGAACTCACCATATCAGAGTCCAGTTGGAATAGACTAGAACACGACTCTTGCCATAGGTCCCACGAGGCACGAAAGCCTTCAGATTGATCAACAACCACGTTTTTTTTCCTACCATCCCAAATTGCAATTGCTAGGTCCTATACAAATGATAGACGGGGGTTGTCAGCCTATATCACAAGTTACGTACATATAGTCACAAATTACTTGCGGAGTTCGGAGCACACTTACAGCGTGACCCATGCCAAAGAAATAGCGCGAACTTGCAACAGCTGCGGTGTTCGCGTGCGTAAGATAATTGAGTAGTACAGACCAGCAGTCGATGACATTGCTCATAATATGCAACCCGGGCATCAACGCCTAGAGATCCTCACGCGTTATGCAATTTTGGGTGTTATATGTGACCAATTGTTCCCTACAAAGGATTAGCAAAATGAGACACGCAACAACTGTCATATTGAAATCTAGGTAAAACTTATCTTTTACTTACACTTTCTTATACTGGTGGAATTGATCAAAGACATAATCCATTACGTCCCTCCTCACCCTGAAAACCGTCCTGAAACGTTTCTTATTAAATCGCAACAACTGTGAGCATACGTGCTGGCCAGGTTCGGGTGCCCCACAATCTTCAGAACAACCTAGGTTCTCGGGTACAACGTCCATACACGAAAGGGGGACAGTTGAATGCAGTAAGAAATGATGGTGGATCATGTCACATCGCGGCACATAAATGGGGGGTGTGGTGCAACCGGCTCCACTCTAGTACCGACGTTATCAACTACCCCAACTTATTTGGCCGCACTACTCGTGCGCTCTTCAACCTGTAGATACCTCATTTCTGCACCTCTCGCAAACCACCCGGTTATGATTGGGCCGCATGTTTGCTACGCGGAACGATTTGTGACAGTTGGTATGTTTATCATCAAGTGATTGCTCAAATATTAATGTCTACCTTTTAGTTTTCATTTACGTGCCGATACGGTCGTTTTGACAGTAATTAGAGTACATTTGGAGTCCGGGCCTAAAACCGTCTTCATTTTCTGATAACCGTTAAATCCCGAGACAAAATGTTCTGGAACGTTCCGGATATTTCTATTCCATGTTTTATAAATATTTCATAAATCTTTATCCTTTGGTAAACAATTTCCCGTAATATTCACATGAAATATTAAGGAAAACCAAATTATTCCGTCCTACCATAACTTAAACACGGAAATCTTTCTTCCGCAGGAGGAAACTACTTGGGAATAGACGCAGCAGGTGCTTTGCCTCTTCCAAGAGACGCAGTGGCTGCTGCGCCTCTTCCCAGGTCCTTTTCTGCGTAATTTTCGTATCTTTTTCATATCTTTCCGAGATTCACTTCCAAAGAGTCTCCGAAACCCTAAATCCTTCACGTGATTAGTATAAATAGGAGCCTTCGCTCCTCATATTTCTCACGCGAGTGTCAGCCCTTCTCTTCTCCCTTTGCATTCTAGACCTTTGTTCTTACTTTTTGGCGTCTACGTGCTTGAACATTCGACCACGTAAGCTCGGATCCTTCTGAGTTCCAGCCTCGTTTGCATGACCGACCAATTTGACCAACTCCATAATCAATCAACTTAATTAATCTATTCGTTTTCCTCTTACGAGGGCACTTTCTTTACATTCGCGTCGAGCATCACTAATCGATATCTTAGTCCTTCTCGTTTTGTCAAACATGTAAGTCTGAGGGTGTAAATCTCTCTTTATTTATTGTATTTTACTTTTTGTATCATCAATTGTAAGGTTTATGTCGAAAATACCTCCTTAAAACCGATTTCTAAAACCGTGCTTTAAAAACCCTTTTTACGGATTTTCAGAAGACAACCCGTCGAGAAAGGACGCAGCAACTGCTGCGCCTCTTCGAAGGAGCGCAGTTCCTGCTGCACCTCTTCGTGGGGCTGCTGCAGTTCCAGCTTCCTTTCTTCTTCCTTCGTCCTCTGTAATTCGTTCGTTTTATTTGTTTTCATTCGTTTTCTTTAATTCTCTGACATACCACTATAATAATTTCACATGTATATTATTCATCATCATTAACATGCTTAATTTGTCATTAAAACCCGACTTAAATCCCAAGTAATCTCATATTTGCGGGTTTTCGTCATTAAATTCAATCCGGGTTATAGAAATTCGATTTGTTCATATTGAGTTTCTGTAATTCGATCCTTTGATATATTTTCATCTGTCTATTGTCATATTCGTCATTAATTTGTCATCAATTCATCTTGTCTTGTTTATTTCATTCACTCATGTCACTAATTATTAATCATTCGTTCATGTAATTAATTCGTTTAATTCCGTCTCATCCATGTTTTATCGCTTTTATGACCCCATCAATCGCATGTAAACAACCTATTAATCACTTTCATCCGAGTAAATAAATTAATCGATCATTAAATTTACCAACGAGTATTAGCAACACGCAATTCCGGCTTCACAGCCAGAATTCAGGTCAGGAACAGACGCGGCAACTGCTGCGCCTATTCTAAGGGACGCAGCTCTGCTGCGCCTGTTCCGGGTTGAATTCTGTCTCTGAACTCCGTTTTTGCTTTGACCTAGTTATTTATATTACGTATAACTAACTATTAATCGTATTATCACCTTCTGTCTTGTTCGTTAATTCCTTTATTCATTCTTTTTCTCAAATCATCCGTTTAAAAGGTATTTTCGACATAAATCGCCTAATCCATTGTAATTATTGTAATCTTCTTTCGTTGTATTATTTATCGCATTTGTATGATTTGTTTGCATGTTTTCACATGTAATTGAACATTAAATCCTACTTCGACCCAATTGTTTGCTAATTACGTGTCAACCGATTTAGTTAAATTCTCACATGTTAGGATTAAAACTTGGATGTTACATTGCATGCATATAGCTGACGATATATCGAGTATAAATGATGTCCCTAATCATTAGTAGAGGCCGCTATCGAGGCGGGCGGGATTAGGTGTTCGATCAAAAGAGCTTCCTAATACGTACCCTCACCCCTTACTCCAGATCTCCGTGAACACCTGTGTTCATTGGCATCCACGAGAGTCATTCTAGACATAGGATGCTAAGGGTAACGAATTCTTGGTGTTCATGTCTCTACTTTGTGTCTTGACATGACACGAGGTATTCGAACGGTTCCAATTTCCCATAAAAATTGGTGGCGACTCCAACAAAAATGCAAACGCTTGTTCTCTTCCTCCCAAGCGCCCCTGTGGGCCCCCCGCTGTCCACAGTTTGGCGACTCCGCCGGGGATAATACACTTACGTGTAGCAAGGGTGAAACTTGAACAAGGTTAGGGAATAGTTTGTACAAGACAATTGTCGGTTTTCATAACTCGGTCTTCCTAGACCATTTTATTCGGCCTTCCTAGGCCCAACCCAACCCATTCGACCAATCGTCCCGTCTAAACGGTCCTAATTCTTATTTGGGCCTAAGGATGGATAGCGATTGACGTCATCCATACCACGATGCTTACTCTTGTTTGTATCAAGGGCCTTCACTACTTGAGGAAATGGACTAGGAATCGGCCTTACTCCTGTTTGGTACGAGCCTCTCCACAGACTTCGGGTTTGATGGTTCGGTATGGCAACCCACCCTTTAAACCAAAACCCTTTTAAATGCACTCAGCATCCCGTTATAATGCTTGCATGAATGTTTGTACCTTACGTGATCACCATTTCTAAACAAAGTCATGACGATTTTGCAAAAATCAAAACCCTCTTTTAATCAAAATTTCGAAAAAGGCCTTTGATTAGCGCAAAACCCAGTCGAAACTCTGTCCGTTTGTCGAGTCAAAATTCGGGCCACAAGCCCATTTCAAAACCTCACTTCGAGTCCACTCCTACAACTACACTATAGTTGACTAGGATACACATTTTCAAAAACCTTGTCTTTTCTTCAAAGCTCACTCAACACAAGTGGCACACACCCACTTCACGAGTCAAAACATTTCTTCTTTTAGCGAGTGTGTTAGATTGGTCGATCGTGTTTTGATTCGTCGTCGATCTCTTACTCAGTTTTCAAGATGCCTGGATCCAGCGAAACGAACCTCCACCAACTTCAAGATGGTAATGATCGAATCCTAGCCGCGCTAGCCCAAATCCAAATTACCCAAGACCAAGTCCATGATCGCCTTGAGACCATCGAGGGTCGGATCTATGCCGTAGAGGGAAGGTTGCCTCCCCATGAAAGTGAAGTAATAGGTGACTCCGCGGATGAATCCAGGGATGAAAATCCTCCCATGGGACTAACTGTAGCCAAGAAAAGACTCCAATACTTAGAGGAGCAATTGATGTACCTTAAGGGGGATGACATTTATAGGGAGAACAATCGCAAGTATGAAGCCGTCAATTCCAAATTGCCAACCAACTTAAATATGACGGATATCCCTAAATTCAAGGGGCACGAGAACCCTTTGAACCACATCCGTGCCTTCAAAGATTACATGTCTATCAAAGGCATCAAACCCGAGATGTTCTTAAGGATCTTTCCTTCATCTCTTGACACCATCCCGAAGCAATGGTTCTACTCCTTGGAACACAAGAAAGTCTCTACTTGGGAAGATGCCGCAATCGAATTTGCTAAGCAATATGCGGATAATGCCGAGATCCAAGTTAACATGCGCACTCTAGAGGTTCTTACCCAAAACGACAAAGAAGGATTCACCGACTTCCTAAGTAGGTGGAGGAAGACTAGTACCCAACTAGTTGAACGCCCGGATGAGGCTACCCTTGTGGAGAAGTTTGTGGACAATCTCAAACCCATCTATGCCAATCATTTGAGATACCAAAATATCAAAACTTTCAAGGACTTAACCGTACTAGGGACAAGGATTGAAGATGACATCCGTAAGGGGCTCTTGTCCAAAACGGTAGGTCGAGGATATCAAGGCTCAACAAGTCGTTCATACGGATCCACTAGCAAGGCAGATGAAGTTAACCTTCTCGAGCCATCCAAGAAAACAACCCCACCAAGGAAATTCACAAACCTTGGGGACACTTACTCCAACGCTCTAAAAAGGTTAATGAAGCAAGGCAGACTCCAACCCATTGGACCTACTCCCGAACCCGAAAGGAAATCCAAATTCTGGGACGAGAACTCGTACTGTGAATACCATAGGGGCAAGGGGCACGACACAGAAAAATGCTACAAGTTGAAAAATGTGCTTCAAGACATGATTGAAGATGGTCGATTGCCAATACCGCCGGGAGGTAAACCCAACAACACTCAGAATCCTCTTGGAGTTCTAGTGATTACAAGTGACGAATCTACCTTAGATTGCTCACACCTCATTTCTCCAATTGAAGATGAAATCCATGCAATCGAGAATGAAGGGTTCTATTCTACTATCTCCCCTACCCTTTCCGACTTCATCACATGGGCGAGGAGTGTGGATAGGCAAGTTTGGGAATTAGGAAATATGGTGACAACTTTACACGATCCCAACGCAACACCCAAGAAGCATGTGCCACTAGTCTTCTCTCAAAACGCTACTATGCAAGAAATAGTCGCCGTGGTAGATAAATTAGTCGACCAAATCATACGACTAGAAGATGAAATCATGAGAATGAGGAAACTAACTACAATCAATGGAGTTTGGGCCGACGATGACGAGGACGAGTACCTCATTGAGAACTCCCTAGTCAAGGAAATAGTCCAAAATGGTGAAGACCAAGATGTGGACCACCTAACTCGTTCGGGACGTCCATATCAAAACACTACTCAAAATGGTCCAACCAACGTTGTCACACCAAATGATAACGAAGAGGACTCCACTGACCATTTGATCAAGCAATTACAGAAGACAAAAGCTGATCTTTCAGTCTGGCAATTAGTAGCAAGCTCATTCCCGCATCGCCAAGCTTTACTGCAAGCTTTGGCCAAACTAAATGTAGCACATAACTCGACACCCGAAGATGTAGTCAACTTGGTCTTCCAAGAATCACCAAAGCTAAGTAATCCTATTACTTTCTCAGACGAAGATTTGCCACCTTTTGGCGCTAGTCACAATTTAGCTCTTTACATCACTGTAATTTGTCTAAAGAAGAACGTGCCAATGACCTTGGTAGATGATGGTTCCGCGGTCAACCTCATACCCCTCAAAACGGCATATAAATTCGGCATGAAAGAGTCGGATTGGACCCCTACCAATCAAGGTGTGCGTGCATATGATGGTACACGACGAAAGGTGGTAGGACTTGTTAACCTAACCATAGCCACAGGGCCAATTGAGCGAAAGGTTAACTTCCAAATAGTGGACATCGAAGCTTCCTTCAACATACTTCTAGGAAGACCTTGGATTCACGCTTCCAAAGCGGTAACA
This sequence comes from Silene latifolia, assembly GCF_048544455.1. Taxonomy (NCBI): domain Eukaryota; kingdom Viridiplantae; phylum Streptophyta; class Magnoliopsida; order Caryophyllales; family Caryophyllaceae; genus Silene; species Silene latifolia. Next base: position 66,728,051 of record NC_133536.1, on the reverse strand, counting down.
TCCACCCTCCATCAAAAGATCAAGATACCACTAAATGGCAAAGTAGTGACGATCACTTCGTCACCCAGCAAGGCAATAATCGAAAAGCAGTCAAACAGTCAAGTCCTTGCAGATCCCGTATACGAACTTGGGGGCTTCCAAAGCATAAGTGTCATAGAAAGCGAATTAGAAACCCTTATACTATGACCCGTACTCCAACTTGGTGGTCAACCACATACTCAAATCCCAGGGATACTTCCCTGGAATGCCTTTGAACCCTGCCCGAAGAAACACCTTCGCACCATATAAGGAAGGCAACTAAAAAAGGATACCACTTGGACTAGGGTACAAACCCACTAAAGAAGAGGTTCTTGAGATGCTTGCTCAAGTCCAAAACCGTAAACATGTAGGAGTCCAAATGCGACCCTATCTCCCTACCCTAAATGGGTACTTTGTTGAAGAAGGAAGTCTAGAACTCTTTCACGGATTTCCCAAGCCTTGGCATTATCTCTAGAGGAAGCTAGCCGGAATCGAGATCTTTCACGATTGCTACTTCATCCCTCCAGAAACGGTTCCTACCGTCAAAGCCCGTCAAGCACCTTGCTTAGCCGAACAAGCTGTTAGCCTATTGTTTGGAGAAGATCGATTTGTTAGGGCTGCGCAGGATGAGATCATTACCATGATACTTCAAGACGATCGTTTTAACCCCACCATGTTAATCACAGAAACCAACGCAAGTCAGCAGAAAGGATGGAGAAAATCAATCAAGTGGACCAACAATCAAGGAAGACTCTTCAAGCTCACCACTGGAGAAGGAGAAATGTTCAAAGGAGAACCAGAAGACGACGAGTTCGAGTCGGAGTCGGAGTCAGAGTCGGAGTCTAGAGAAGTCAATAGAGAGTCTCCTCCAGTCATCATCCCCACTCCCTTTGTTTCTCCTAGCTTAGCCTCGAGTAGTCACAGTAGTTCGGGAAATGTCCCAACCACTGTCCCTTTGCCGCCACTGACCATGGATCAGTTGGCTTCTTTGTTTCAACTTTACTCAAACTTTAATATGAATAAATCAGGTTCTGCTTACTCTTTGTGTTATCTTGAGTGCAATTCTGTTTACGATGATACTAAGGATGACCAAGACCCAGACTCAATCGAAATACCTCCCTACGTAGCCAAAGAAATACTACAGGAAGGGGAAGGGGGACCAGTAATAGAGCACACCGAACCCATCAATGTAGGAACCGAACTAGAACCCTAAGAACTTAGGATAGGGACTACCTTGCTCTCTACCGAAAGGGCCGATTTTATAGAACTCCTAAACGAGTTCAAAGATGTTTTCGCTTGGTCCTACAAATATATGCCAGGGATCGACAGGGATATCGCCGAACATAGAATCCCGATTAAGCCAGGTTTCAAACCTGTAAAACAGAAACTTCGACGAATGAGAACAGAATGGGCTCTCAAGATTAAGGAAGAAGTTGACAAGCAATTCAAAGCCGGGTTCATCAAAGTTTCCGAATATTCTGACTGGGTAGCCAACATAGTACCCGTACCCAAAAAGGATGGGAGAATCCGTATTTGTGTTGATTTTAGGGACTTAAACAAAGCAAGTCCTAAAGATGACTTCCCTCTACCACACATCGATATATTGGTAGACAATACTGCAGACCACGCGTTACTATCTTTCATGGATGGGTATGCGGGTTATAATCAAATTAAGATGGCCATAGAAGACATGCATAAGACCGCCTTTGTCACTCAATGAGGAACCTATTGCTATACGGTCATGCCATTTGGATTGATCAACGCCGGAGCTACATATCAACGCACCGCAACTATACTCTTACATGACATGATGCACAAAGAAGTTGAGGTATACGTAGACGACATGATTGTCAAATCCAAGGATAGGGAAGGGCATATTGCAAACCTTCGCAAATTCTTCGCAAGGCTACGAAAGTACAACATGAGGCTCAATCCTCAGAAATGCACATTCGGAGTAACATCTGGGAAACTCCTGGGATACGTCATTAGCCAACGAGGTATAGAAATAGACCCTTCCAAAATCAAGGCTCTGATTCCAAGCAATCCTGAATTTTAAGCTCAATGGTACCTATCCACCCGATATGGACAAGAGGGAACAACGTGCTATACGCCTACTAGCTTCCCAATGCGTTCTCATGCAAGGAGAATTATACAAAAGAACACCTCTTGGTGTAATCCTACGTTGCCTTGATCATTCACAGGCGCGGAAAGTGATGGAAGAAGTCCATGTTGGAGCTGTGTCCTCCAGTTAGTGCGGATAACGTCATTGCACATACACTTGTACGGACAAGTGGGAGCTTGTTGGGGCTGGTGTCCTTTACAGTTAGTGCAAGGACTTATAAATCTCTAAAAGGATCAAAGGGTATACTTTTGTATTATAATCAGTTGGTCCACGTTTATCAATAACGGTTGGCTTGCTAGATAAGTTTGACGTTATTGTCATACAGATGGCGGTGATCAACTGGTCCCTAAAGGTCACACCTATAGGATACGTTTGAGAGATGTGACGGTATGAAAATACAGTCATGTTGATGCCAGAAAATTGACTAAGCAGTTAGTCCGAGTTATTTGACTAATAATTAGTCAAAATGCGATGTTGAGATATTTTATTTAATACGGATTAAATAAAATGGGCTAAGGCGAATTAAACAGTTAATTCGTAAATTAAATATAAACGGTTATATTTAATTAATGTATATTGAATTAATTATACAATATCGTCTTTGTCGGACATGTATTAATATTTCAACTAATCCGAGTTATTAGTTGATGTTATAATAACCGATAACCGATGACGATTTATAATAAAACCGCGTCATATACATTTAGCATTTTACGAACCGGACCACGAGTTAAAATTAAAAGGAAGTGGAAGCCCACTTCCCAAGAGGGCTCACGGTTTGGCCGAGTAGAGCAAACAAAAGGAGAGCCTCTCCTCATTTTGCAATCTAATCATTTTCATTTGTAAAATTATTAGGGTTTTGGGAGAACATTTCCTCTCTAAACCTAGATCTCACATCTAGCAAAAACTCACAACAATTCTCTCAATATTGCAAGGCAATTAGAGAATTCATTCTAGCACAAGGGCATAGTCTCAGACGGTCTTGGGTGCAACGATTAGGAGGAAATCTCTGTTGATTTCTGTTCTTAGGCCGCATCTCAAAGGACCCGAGGTTATTTCTAATGCTTTATCGTTTTTCTCATGTTTTTCGTTTTATGACAATAATCGCATATTAAATTTACGTTATAGTCCTATAATTTAAGGGTTTTATACGGATATTACCCCACAAGTGGTATCAGAGCGAGGCCACGTAAATTTTTCTATGTGTTTTTCATCAAACGAATTGAATCGATAAATTTTTGTTGAAAAAAAACACACGGCTGATTTTTTTTTTTTTGCACGGCTGAAATTTTTTTTTTTTGCACGGCTGTTTCTTTTTTTTGAAAACCGTGTCTTGATTTTACACGGCTGTTTTCTTGAAATCCGTGCCATGTCTTTTTGTTATTGTTTTTGTAAACCGTGCTAATCAGACATGTTTGGTATTCGATTTGTTCTTTGCATATTGTTCTTGTAATCGATATTCATAACAATATGTTAAAGATTCATCAATTGTAGTTTCAATTCTATACGGATTAGGTTAAATTGCAATTGGTTTTTAACAAATCGTTTTTGTTTTGCTTGTTGAGGCTCACGTTTTTTTGGTACCGCTGGTTTTTTTTTGCTTTTGAGCTCTCGGCATTTCAGCTCTAAAATAAAAAAAAAAACATTTTTTTTGGGTACTGTTCACGGCTGACGTGAAGAAAAAAAAAATTGTGTTTTATTTTTTTTTGGCCTTAACATGTGCATAATACGGATTTTATGCATTCGCTTGATAGTGAAACGGTTCACTCACGCACCATTTAGTTATTTTAAAACGATTTAAAGTAACGGATTATCACGGATTAAAATTAAGTTGATTAAAGCGGTTTTGTCACATAATTTTAATCATTAAAGGTGGTTTGGATAAATTTAACATAATTACGGAATTATGTCACGAATAAATTTGTTTTAGTTGATGCATTTTATTTATCGTTATTTTGATTGTTTTGAATGCTTTTATTACGTATTTATTTATTTTTACAAACAGTTGTAACTTAGTGTGGCCTTAGTAGAACGTGTTACCGTAATGATGGAACACGGTCTTGGTTGTATTTTGAGATCTTGTATCTCCGTTTTGGTTTTTCATTGTAATTACAGTTTTTTTATTTAGAATGTAAATAGGTTTATATTTTGTAAATTTTAATTGTAATTTTTGAGAAGACCAAAGATGGAGACCGGATGCTCACTCCCGCTGCATGAAAAAAATGGAACATCAAGACAAGCTTCTCGGGTCCAACGGTGGATTCCAAAGTTGTATTATGTTCTTTTTACTAGGATAGGCCACACTAGGAATTTTTATTTACGTATTGCATTCTTTTATTTATTTTATCGTAACGATAGATTGCATCATTTTCCGCCTAAAAACCAAACCACCTAATAATTGCATGAAAACTGACTCATATAGAGGTCACGCGTTAGTTTTCTATGACATTCTCATGTCACACGATCAATTCAAGCCATCACCTAAGTTAATTCATTCACGTAATGCTAGTTATTCGTTCACTTAAAATGAATTAAAACTAAGTTGATGGGATCTTCCTCGTATAAACAAAAATTGAGAATAGTCTTTATAGGTCAAACTCCAATGAATCCTTTCTTCGTTGGTAGGCATAATATGACCCCTTCTACGTCGGGTAAGTTGGAACTGATTGACTTATTTTATCTCAACACTATGGTCACTCGTACGATCCTGTGATTATGGTGGACTATAGATAGGATTTACGGAAATCTATCGACCAAGAGTTCTTACGGAAGAACTAGCCAAACAGTTGGCTTATCAATTTACGGAAATTGAGTCTTGGGATCACTTGTATTATTCTTGAGGGAGATCAATTATGCAAGTGCAATGAGTCTACACGATTAAAATGAATTTTTTAATAGACTTAAATCACCTCGATGAGTTGCTTATTTCGTTTTTGTTTTTCTTTCTTTTTCAGCGTAGATCACGTTTTTTAAACTGCTAATAACATAATGGCTGGCATCCTCGATGACCCAATGCCAAGTGCCACATTGGACCGTGAGTCCTAGCTTCAGATCTTCATGAATCAGATGAATCAGTCTACTCGACTGAAGAATGATGGATCAAACTTCGCGGACTGGGAGGCGGCATTATGGAATGCTGCCGCTGCTGACGGGAAGCTCAAATATCTAATAGAGCCCATCCCGCCAAACCCAGGTCCCACGGCTAGAGCTAACGAGATCGCCAAGTTTAACGATTTCTGTATGGAAGCGGGTGCGGTAAAGAACGTACTCATTTTTGCAATGGAACCCAATTTGCAGAAATGCTTCATAGCCCAAGGTGCAAACAAGATTTTCACCACGCTCACTAAGGAATTCTCGAAAGCACCGAGAATCGTGACCTATGAGCATACCACTCGCTTTTTTGATGCGAGACTCCAGAAGGGCCAACCGGTTAGCCCACACATTCTCAGCATGATTGAGAATGTCGAGAGACTGGAGGCGCTTGATTGTAAAATCAGCGAGAACATTGTGATTGACCGCATGCTTCATTCACTCCACGATGGTTTTGCGCTCTTTAGAGCCAATTACTATATGAATGATTTGAAGAAAAGTCCCCATGAACTGCACTCCCTTCTCGAACAGACCGAGAAGGACATGAAGTTTAGTGGGAGCATGAAACAAGATGTTCTCGTTGTGACAAACAAGGGCAAGGGTAAGGGCAAAGCTCAAGCAGACCTAGCGAGGGCAAACCGAAGTTCAAGAAGTCGGGTCGGGTAAGAGTGGGCCTGGTGAGGCAAGTAACTCATCAGGCACGACAAAGAGCAAAACCGATAACATGGAATGCCATCATTGCCACAAGACTGGGCATTGGAGGCGTACATGTCCTGTTTACCATGAGGACATAAAAGCAGGTCGCGTTAAACCTGTTGGTATGTCTTCATCCTTTTCTACTTTTATTCATATGATTGAGATTAACCACGCAAGTTACGGAACTTGGGTACTAGATACTGGTTGTGGTTCTCATCTGTGTAATCATGTGCAGGGGCTCCGGAACATCGAACCCCTCGTAAAGGGTGAGGTGGACCTGCGTATCGGGAATGGAGCACGATTGGCTGCCGTCTCGAGGGGAACATACGTGATCCAGCTTCCTAGCGGATTTGAGTTATTTTTATATAATCGCTATTATGTACCCGTCTTTCTAAAACATTATTTCAGGTTTACGCACTTGACAAACTTGGTTTTTCATTTGTAATAGAGAATAATAATTGCATTTTCTCATTACACGATATGATTTTTGGCAAGGCAGTCTCCATGAATGGAATTTATGTTTTAGATCAGACCACCGAAATATTACACGTAATGAATAATAAGTTAAAGGTTGGTGACAAAGATCAAACGTATCTATGGCACTGCCGTATGGGACACATTAATGAGAAACGCGTAAAACAGCTCATAAAGAATGGAGCCATCTTCGCCTTTGATTTTCAATCATTTGGCACGTGTGAATCATGTCTCATCGGTAAGATGACTCGAATTTCCTTCAAAGGTGTTGGAATGCGCGCTGCTGACCTATTAGGACTCATACATACGGATGTGTGTGGGCCTATGTCAATCACCGCACGAGAAGGCTATAGGTATTTCATCACTTTCACGGACGATTTAAGTAGATATGGCTATATCTACTTAATGAAGCACAAAAGTGAATCCTTTGAGAAATTCAAGGAATACCAGAATCAGGTACAGAACCTACTGGGAAGAAAGATTAAAACACTGCGCTCAGACCGTGGTGGCGAGTATCTTTCTCACGAGTTTGATCAACACCTTAAGGACTGTGGGATTGCCATACAGTTAACTCCACCTGGAACACCTCAGTCGAATGGTGTGTCCGAACGGAGAAATCGAACACTACTTGATATGGTTCGATCCATGATGAGTCACACCGTGTTGCCTCGACTCATTATGGGGTTATGCTCTTCTTCATCACCGCTCTAATACTTAACCAAGTCCGTCTAAAGTCAAGTTGACAAGACTCCATATGAACTATGGAAGGGAACGGTCCCTGACTTGTCCTTTATACGGGTTTGGGGCTGCGAGGCTTATGTCAAGTGGAGACACGAGGATAAGCTCGGCCCGCGATCGGTCAAGACATACTTTATAGGTTATCCTAAAGGAACACTTGGTCATTACTTTTATTCGCCAACCGAACAACGTGTTTTTGTTGCGGCTAGTGCGACATTCTTAGAGAAGGAATTTCTCGAGAATGCAAAGAGTGATAGAACCTTCGAGCTGTCGGAGGTTCCAGAACCAAATACCGAGCAACCATTGGAGGAACCAATTCCTTCAATCCCGGCTGCGGTGAATATTCCTGAGGAACCTAGGAGGTCGGGAAGAGTCTCTATTCCTCCGGACAGATACATTGGTATGGTCGAGGAACATGACATAGATGACATTCTACTCTTAACGAGTAGTGAACCCGCAACCTATAAAGGTGCCATGACTAGTTCCGACTCAAAGCTTTGGCTTGAGGCCATGAAATCCGAAATGGACTCCATTTATGGACTTAAGAAAGCTTCTAGGAGTTGGAATCATCGTTTCGACCAAGTGATAAAAGACAATGGATTTACTCGATCAGTCGAGGAACCATGTCTATATATCAAGTCAAGTGGGAGAAAGATTGTCTTCCTAATATTATGTGTCGATGACATACTCCTGATTGGGAATGACATACCTCTCTTAACTTCGGTAAAAGTATGGTTGAAGAACCATTTCCAGATGAAAGATCTGGGTGAGGCACAAAGAATTTTGGGCATCCGTATCTATCGAGATAGATCACGTCGGATGTTATCTCTCGATCAGAGTCTTACATAGACAAGATCCTAGAGAGATTCAAAGATGACTAACTCCAAAGGGGTTTCTTCCTATGGCTCCAGGGGTGCATTTGAGCAAGTCTCGGGCACCCGAGACACCGGAAGAGAAAGAGCGCATGACACGGATTCCTTATGCCTCGGCTATAGGATCAATCATGTATGCCATGATATGCACACGTCCCGACGTGGCATATGCATTGAGTATGACAAGTCGATTCCAACAAAGCATCCGGTGTATCACATTGGATGGTCATCAAGAACATTCTTAAGTACCTACGGAGGACTAAAGATTGGGCATTGACTTATGGATCGAGATGACTCGAAATCTCGATCTGGATTCGTTTTTACTCTTAATGGCGCTACGATCACCGGAAGAGTTCCAAACAAAGTGTTACAAAGAGATTCTACGATCGAGTCCGAGTACTATGTCGCGTCTAGACATGTACAACGGAAAGCTCATCTAATCCGAGATTACGTGGAGCAAAAGGAAGTAGTGATAGAAAAGATTGCTACACATGATAATATAGCAGATCCTCTCACTAAACCATTACGACAAGATAAGCATGAAGGGCATGTTAATTCCATGGGAATTAAACGTGTCCCTGAGTTGTAGTACTCTTTTATGGATTAGATTCATTTTCTTGTGTACTCTATACGACATCATCGTTTTGATATTTATATATTTTGTTTTTCATGTGGAATTGTACGACAATTTTGAACACCACAAAGTGAACTGAACACACATTATAATTTTAGTCCTTAATTGCCCACGTGAGCTGATAACTCAAGGTAATTATTTTGTGACGTTGGTTGATGGTGGGTTCAACGAGCCATAAGTCAAACGTTTGACTGACCAATCACAGAGGCGGGTTATACGGATATCTCGTAGGACACAATTGTGACATCGACGTGGAGTCCTAAATGTTTTATAACATTCGGTGCCAGGTCGTGGATATGACCTCCATGGTGATTCTAAGAGTCGATTCTTTTGACTATCGACTGTCTCTTGAGACTAAGGCAGATTTTGGGTGACTTTGGTTTCTTTCTCACGGTCATCCGTAACAGGGGGCCAAGTAGATTTTTTCTGGGTCATTTCATGCTGTGCTTAGATCGGAAGGAGTCGAGTTGAAGGAAATATTCAGCCTTTATCGTGTACTCGATATTTCTCGGGGCCACTCGAGGAGTTGTAAATCGAAATGCATGGCCATGCTCGAATACGAATTCGTTTTATCAGTTGAGTTACTCTCTAGTCGGGGAAACCACTCTTGATACAGATCGATTGTAAAATACGACCTTTGCGGATCCGGATCTGCAAATTGTTTTACATTGAGTGGGAGAAATTTTAAATTAATATGAGAATCGGTTATCGCACATACACTTGTACGGACAAGTGGGAGTTTGTTGGAGCTGTGTCCTCCAGTTAGTGCGGATAACGTCATTGCACATACACTTGTACAGACAAGTGGGAGCTTGTTGGGGCTGGTGTCCTTTACAGTTAGTGCAAGGACTTATAAATCTCTAAAAGGATCAAAGGGTATACTTTTGTATTATAATCAGTTGGTCCACGTTTATCAATAACGGTTGGCTTGCTAGATAAGTTTGACGTTATTGTCATTCTGATGGCGGTGATCAACGGTCCCTAAAAGTCACACCTATAGGATACGTTTGAGAGATGTGACGGTATGAAAATACAATCATGTTGATGCCGAAAAAATTGACTAAGAGGTTAGTCCGAGTTATTTGACTAATAATTAGTCAAAATGCGATGTTGAGATATTTTATTTAATACGGATTAAATAAAATGGGCTAAGGCGAATTAAACAGTTAATTCGTAAATTAAATATAAACGGTTATATTTAATTAATGTATATTGAATTAATTATACAATATCGTCTTTGTCGGACATGTATTAATATTTCAACTAATCCGAGTTATTAGTTGATGTTATAATAACCGATAACCGATGACGATTTATAATAAAACCGCGTCATATACATTTAGCATTTTACGAACCGGACCACGAGTTAAAATTAAAAGGAAGTGGAAGCCCACTTCCCAAGAGGGCTCACGGTTTGGCCGAGTAGAGCAAACAAAAGGAGAGCCTCTCCTCATTTTGCAATCTAATCATTTTCATTTGTAAAATTATTAGGGTTTTGGGAGACCATTTCCTCTCTAAACCTAGATCTCACATCTAGCAAAAACTCACAACAATTCTCTCAATATTGCAAGGCAATTAGAGAATTCATTCTAGCACAAGGGCATAGTCTCAGACGGTCTTGGGTGCAACGATTAGGAGGAAATCTCTGTTGATTTCTGTTCTTAGGCCGCATCTCAAAGGACCCGAGGTTATTTCTAATGCTTTATCGTTTTTCTCATGTTTTTCGTTTTATGACAATAATCGCATATTAAATTTATGTTATAGTCCTATAATTTAAGGGTTTTATACGGATATTACCCCACAGTCCACGATGGAGAATGCGGTCCTCACATGAGTGGGCCCATGATGGCAAAGAAAATCACACGTTTGGGGTATTATTGGACCACAATGGAATCCGATTGCATCAAATACGTAAGACATTGCCACAATTGTCAAATCTTCGGGAATATACAACATGTCCCTCCTTCATTGCTCTATACAATGACATCTTCTTGGCCATTTTCTGCTTGGGGAATTGACATAATCGGGAAGATAACCCCAGCCGGAACAGGGGGTCACTGTTTCATCCTAGTGGCAATCGATTATTTCACCAAATGGGTAGAAGCGGCTTCCTACACTAGTCTCACGGCTAAAAATGTGGCAAAGTTCATACAAAACAACATCATCTGTCGATACGGTTGCCCACATAAGATCATTAGTGATAATGGATCACATTTCCAAGCTGAGACTGAGCAATTGCTAGCCAAATACAAGATTAGGCATCACCACTCTTCGCCCTATAGACCACAGACTAACGGCGCGGTAGAGGCGGCAAACAAGAATGTTGTCACGATTCTCAAGAAAATGATTGACAACTATCGAGATTGGCCAAGCAAGATACCGTTTGCTTTGTGGGGGTATCGTACATCTGTTAGGACGCCCACTGGGGCTACTCCTTTCTATTTAACCTACGGCATGGAAGCCTTACAACCAGTCGAGCTAGAGATACCATCCTTGCGTATTTTACTCGAAAGTCAAATCCCAGAAGCCGATTGGAAAAGGGATAGATATGAAGAACTCATCCTCCTGGATGAACGTAGGCTACGCGCCTTGCATAATGTCCAAACATATCAAGCACGTATCAAACGAGCTTTCAATAAAAGGGTTAGGCCAAGGAACATCAAGGAAGGAGACTTAGTACTTAAATCGGTTAGAGCTCTTCTACCTGTCGACCCACGGGGAAAATTCAAACCGAATTGGGCCGGACCATTTCTAGTTAAATCCATACTTCCAGGGGGTGCTGTTAGAATCACAGACCTAGACGGGAATGAGTTTTCAAACCCAACAAACCTTGACCAACTAAAACGGTACTATGCCTAGAATAGGAACAAAAACGCGCCTCGCGTAACCTCACGTGTCGCTCTTGTGGCACTAAATAAACGGCCCCTGGCCAAGCTAAAATAAGCTAATGTCACTATGCTCTTGCATTTTGACGAATTTGTCATCCTCATATCATCAAATAAACTAAATGTGCACCTTCAGAGTAAGCAAATAGCTCATGATTATTTTCTAAGTTCATTACAAGCTCTTGCTTAGAACAATTATTCTTTTACATTTACTCGAACTACGCGCAAGGGTTTGATTTCATTTTTTTAAGTGAATACGTAGGCAATCCTTCACAGGATACAACCCATTATATTTAAAATGTAAATAGAAGGACATTTGCATCGCATTTGGAATTCGACAAGAATAATAAATAGAAAATCACAACGGTTTCATAACCATTTAGCCTTTTTTATTTCATTTTCTAATAATAATAGTACGCTACATAATAAAAATAGAATAGGCTAGGATTCTAAAAACCCCACCTTTTTATTACAACAATAAGTAATAATAATAACAAATAATAAATAAAGACTCGGGCTATTCCTCCATCTTCCCTTTGCCCTTGTCATTCTTGTCATATTTCTTGTCACGACCTCGAGCCGGACGCTCTTGCGCCACTTCGGACCTAATCGCCAAAGGTCTTTCTCGAGGCCTAGACTTTCCATTCTTGCCAATCACCATCTCTACGACAGGAGAGGTCTTCGGTTTCTTCGACAGATGAACGACTCGAAACCCGGCTTCTTCCTCTCCCTCAGTCAAATGCTTCTCTTTTTCTTTCTCTACCTCGCGCGCCTTATAGTCAACGGGCTCGCGCTTCCTCAATCTCTCGCGCTCTTCCGAAGTAGTAGCTTTCCTCCATCGCAGATAAGAATCCGACACCCACCAGGCATTTGCAGAAGAGTTCAAGAACCACACATTTCTTTGAGCCCATTTAATGGCCCACTCTCTTCGGCTCTCTGTAGTAAGCGCCACAGCAATCTGCGGGACAATATCAAGCTTCGGCATTGTCTGTTTTAGTCCCACCTGTCTCATCAGCCTCTCCGGGAAGATGCACACCATAAATTCCAAGCCAGGAATGCGCACGGACCGAGTAGGATCCAAAGAAGACACTCCAGTGACAGATTTGAGATGCCACCACGGCACAATCCACCTAATCAAGGGACCATCATCGCTCTTCAGTTTGTTCTCCCAATAATTGCAAACTCGGGTGAAGTCCACCATGTAAAGCCTAGTCCTCATTGCAATTGAACGAGCATGATAGGAAGGAACATGAACTGGGGGCTCGATCAATCGGAGCCGTTCCATAAACCTACCAAAAGCGGGTATTAGACATCAAAATAAAATAAAAGAAGACGAAAAAGAAAAGAAAAAACAAAAAAAAAGAAGAAAAGAAAGAAAAAGAAAAAAAAAAAGAAAAGAAAAGAAAGAAATGTCTTTTACCTGCAGAATGACGGGACTTCCCAAATACGGTAGGTCACGATTGGCTTTCCTATTATCCAAGCCCAACAGGATCTCTCCTAAGCATAAACAAGCTGGGCTCCTGCACAGCTCCATTTGCTCAACAAGGCCCAGAAGACGGGGATCACCTCTCAAGTCTTCATCATGCCCTTGGAAGACATACACATGCAACAAGCAAAAACCAAATGCCCTCCGCCTAGAAACATAAGAAACGGTGGGGTCGGCCCTGTTGATGAAACGATCTATGAAGTCCAACATTCGCACTCCCTTCGAAGTCACTAGACGGTCCACCTCAAGTCTAGTCAACCCAAGCAAGTCTCTAAATTTGCTCTTGTACCCTTGCGAAGTAGAAGGAATGGCTGGCAAGTGTTCAGGGTCCAACCCACCAATAGCGGCAATTTCTTCAGAAAATGGGCAAATATTGCCTCCAGGGAACGCATTAACATGGTAATTCGAGTCCCAATAGTCAAGACAAGCATCCAAGAACGGTTTAACAACCTTGATGAGTTTTAAACTCAACAATGATCCAAGATTATAGGCGCCCATATCATATTTCTCCATGTTCGAAAATTCATTGGTCCATTCCTTCAAGCGAATCTCCAAAGTATTCATGATGAAGAGTTTATTTTGAGAATTTTATGTAATAAGAGGAAGAAGAGACGGAAGATTTGTGTGAATAAAAGCTCTATCGACGTTTCTATTTATACTAATTTCTGTTTCCAAAAATCGCGCATCAGAACCACCTGGGAACAGGCGCAGCACATGCTGCGCCTCTTCAAAGGGACGCAGCTCATGCTGCGCCTCTTCCTCAGCTGAACTTTCGTGATTTTCCGCGTTGGATCTTTCCTAATTCCATGACGAATAATTTCCTATTCCTACGGGTTATTATTTTTGGTAAATAAGTGAAAATTACCATGTTTCAGGTTTCCTAATTCCGCGGGCACGTATTTCGAGGCGACATCGACATTTTCGCAATTTTACCACACTTGCACAGTTTCATTTTAGGAAATAATTTTCATTTTCATTTTAGGAAATAATTTTCATAATTTATTTTAGAAAATAATTCTCATTTCGATTTACATTTGTTTCATTTCTTTTAAATCATCTCATTTCTAACTTATAGATTTCTATTTTTTTCGTTTTTTTAGGGGGTAACCCTCCCTACCGTCCGGTCATTTTCCGGCAAATCTTTTGCATTTTTGCATTCTTTTGAGTCACTCGTTTGCGCTAATTAAGGCCATATGTATATACAAATGTATGTTTTGCGTGATTTCTATGTAAATTTCGGCGGCATGACGGCGTAAACCGTCATCTACTAAACCTGTTCAAAGCTAACCTGCAGGTACGAGCAGCACAACCCAGCAGCAAAGGCACTCAGGCCATATTATATACCACTCAAAAGGGAAATGTGCAACAAACTGGGGGCTCGAGCCCCAAACAAAGTCCAACATGTTCAAAATGAAGGTCCAAATGTACAACTGTGCAAAAATACAGCAAAAAAAAAACAAACAAAAACTGCACAAAACTACTGCTGGTCACCCTCCAGCTCTGCAACCCTTGCCGCAAGAGCAGCAATCTCGGCGTCTCGAACCTCGAGCTCCCTCAACAAGCGAGTTGTCTCCTCCCGAGACTGGGTCAACTCTCGCTCCAGCTCGCGGTCACCCTGTAAACAACAAAATTGGCTCATGTCAATCATTTCAAGAAAAATTAGAAAATCAAAATTCAAAAACGAAACAGGCACGAGGTTCATACCTGACGGCCTCGACCGCCGATAAGTGCCTCGACGGCAGTAGCTCGCAGCCGGTTGGCCACCCTCCATAACACCACGAACCGAGACGGCGCTACATGCATTTTCAAAAAGAAGTTCTCAATAATCAAATAAGCTCGATCAAATGTGTTCTTGCACAAAAAGTTATGCAAAAATAAGAGGTTTACCCTCCGGATCAGATGCTGCCAGTCGTCCAGGCCAGCATCCGTCACAGCCACGTCGAAGTCACGTAGCTCGGAGATCGTCGTCCTCCCGGTCGCGTCAGTGTACTCGAGGGTCTCGGGGTACTCTGGGGGCTCAATGCCCGCCGCCTCAACCTCCTGCGAAGTCAAATGTTTCTCATTAACCGATGATCTTTCATCATAGTTCTCAAAAAATCAAGTAAAGAAGGAAGAGCAAAATGCTCACCACTACCGGCCAGTACGCCAGCCTCCCATAGAGGAACGCCGAGTAGTCCTCGCCAGGAAGAAGGAGGGCGTCACCACTAGTGCCAGCCAAGTCCGCCTCCCTCTCTGCCTCAGAAGGCTCCCTGAACATCGTCCTAGGAGGATCGATGGGAACCGTCAACACGTCCCGAGAGCACTGACGAGCCAAGCGCTCGCCCAAGTACCACACAGGACCTATCGACGTCCTCAACAGCAGCCGGCTCGAGCTCCTAGGTCGAAGGACCTCAGCCACAAAAGGAGGCACGTCAGCGTACTCCGCCCAAGGCCTGGGCACCCACTGGGACAAGATAAACAAAGGAATGATTCTTATGATCAATTTAAAAGCAATATAGAAGCAAATGAACATGAGATGCTTACGCTGTCTAGCTGAAGAGCGTTCACGTCCCGCCGGTAGACACCGTGAGAAGAACGCTTGCTCTTCGTCCTGCACATCACCCAATCCCTCACCACGGGATAGGCCTTCTCCAGCGGCTCCGTCCTCTTAGGGCGAGGCCCGGAAAGTAGGAGTACACCCACGCCTGCGAAGCAAGATAGTTAATGACGATCTTTCATAATTTGATAAGGAAAGGAATTGATTTTGATCTAAATGAAGGATCATACCTCCAAAGAGAGTCCAGTCCGACGGCGCGCCAGAGAAGTCCCCTTCTCCATCAACTCCGGACGAAACATGGCCCTCATGAAGCGGATGAGGACCGCAAAACCAAGATGACCCGGTCCCAACGCCCTAGGGAGCTCGGTCGAAAAGGAAGGGAAGAAGCTTCGTCGACAACCTCTCGCCCTTGTCTCCGAGGTAAATCGAAGACAAAACCACCAGAGCCACAAACGGACCCTCTCGGTCACCAGACAGGAGGAGGAGCCGTCTCCCTCCCGTCAATCGTCACCAAGACCGGATCTTTCCCGCAAAGTAGTCTCGAACGTAGGAGCTGGGCACCAAACCCGGCAAGATCGTGACAGCCCTCGGCGACAAGTTCCAGCCGATCAACCTCCTAGCCTCGGCCGAGTCCACCCTCATGGCGCCTCTCCGGCCACTCCACGCCTCGGTCCCCACACGGGACCTGAAATCATGTCGTAGTCCTCCAGAGTGACTCCCACCTCACCAAAAGGCATGTGAAACGTGGAAGTCGTATCCCAGAATCGGTCCAAGAAAGCGCGAACCAGGCTAAGGTTAGCCCGCCGCTTCCTCTTCGTGATACCCCTCCAAGCCTGCACCAAAGAACCGAACGCTCCGCGCTCGATCATGGCGTGCTCCTCCGCCGACAGCCGATCGTAGCACTCCATCGCTGTCGTGTAGCCCGAGAACGACCTGATGTTCCCGGCCTCCTATTATGATTTGAAACAAAAGCTATATTTAGTTTTGAATGAAAATTGAAAGAGATATGAACAAATGAATGAAAGAAGAGGGGTGATGAATAGTGAATTCCTATTTACCAAGCTCTTCACCGTCCTGTAGGACAGGTGACCCTCTGCGCAGCCACAAAGCAAGTGCCTACTCTCCCGTGTCTCACCACGCAGAGCTCCTCTCGGTGACGACCTCCTCGTCCAACGTTGGCCCGTCTCGGGGCCTCCTCCTCCTCAACAGCCTCCTCCTCATGGACCTCGTCCCCAGCAGCCATCACCGCGGCGGTGAAGGCCTTCTCTAAAGCCTCCTCAATAGTAGTAACGTCTATCTCCATGGGAGTCCTCCTAGAAGTAGAAGCCTCATCACCTACAACATTAAAGCAAATTTAGGCCGCGTCACGTGACGACGAGCCTTGGTTAAGGGATTTTCAAGCCTTTGGAAGCCCTGAAACCACTCTTTTCTCGCCATCTTTGGCCACATTTTCACCAACCCGATCACTCATGTGGTAATTTGGGTCAAGTCAAGCCTAATTTGAAGCCTAGTCTCGGGTTCAAGTTGTAATTTCGGCAGCATTTCGCTATAACTGCAATTATGCCCTAGAAAAGTGTCCTGAAAAAGCTGTCACAAACCAAAATTCCGAGATGGTAGGAAGTTTACCCATCATTCAAGGATTCCAAATATCAAGTTTCATCGTAAATGGACAATCCTAAGGCTATTTTCGAAGCGATTTACGGTTTAGCTGTGAAACCGTCTCAAATTTCACTCAAAGGCTCAAAACTCAACGAAAATTCGAGACAAGTACATGGTTATGTTCCTTATACTACCAATTATCCGTTTCTATTGTCAATATCACAAGGCAAATGCATTTGGGGGAAAAGCCCCAAATTTTCGATTAATTGGGTTGAAAACCCTAATTTTTCGATCCAAAATTAAGCCAATACGGAAGATTAATGCAAGAATGAAGCACATACCTCGATTAGTCATGATTAATTCAAGCTTTTGGATCAAACCTTGGCGGAAATGGTGAAGATTTGAGAGAGAAATGTGTAATTTGTGTTTCGAACAAATGAACACAAACCCTTCTGATTATCGCGTTTTTACGCAGAAAATACACTTTGGGGAATAGACGCAACAGGCGCTGCGCCTCTTCCAAGAGACGCAGCTCTTGCTGCGCCTCTTCCTGGTGTTCCCTCCATACGAGTTTTCAAAAATTCGTTATGAGTTCGTTATTTGTGGGCCCATCTTTGGTGCGCCTGTTCCCCGATGCTATTTTATCCTTTTGGTCCGTTTGACGATTTTCTTTCGTTTCGGCCCGCATTTCTAAGCCAAACAGCAGACTATTACATTTTATTTATTTCTTCCAAGACCTTTGCTTGTCGCAACGAGCATTTATTCCTTCACAGGTGTTTCGACACGCCTTCATTATAATGAGAGTAAGCGGATATACTTTCCCTCTCACGACATGGAGATTAATTCCCGATCATGTTTCCCAACGAGAGTAAGCGGATATGCTTTCCCTCTCAAGACATGGAGATCAGCATTGTTTTCTCTCAGCAGTTCCCGCCTGTGTCCTGCTATTCGCAATTATTTCTCGAAGACTACCCAAGCAGTCTTCTCTCGGCAGTTCCCGCCTGTGTCCTGCTATTCACCTTATTTAGCCCCCATGCTTGACCTTAGCTCGATAGCTCCCATGCACCTCCGGAAGCATCTCGAGAAGAAGTCTCAGGTATGGTCTCTTCTTATGGCTGGCGAGCCTCCTTATGTAGTCTAATGGACTTTAAACGACCCTCCCCGATAGTCGACAGACTCTAAAATGTTCCCGACGACAGTCCCTTGGCTCGCACCCCTTGAGCGCCTCGCGTCGCCATAGTCGTCAGGTTGTAATCTTCGATTGACCTGATGGCTATACTTTGACTTTCGCCTTGTCCAAGCCTCAGTCAAAGTGGGGGCTCTGTAGATACCTCATTTCTGCACTTCTCGAAAACCACCCGGTGATGATTGGGCCGCATGTTTGCTACGCGGAACGATTTGTGACAGTTCGTAAGTTTATCATCAAGTGATTGCTCAAATATTAATGTCTACCTCTTAGTTGTCATTTACGTGCCGATACGGCCGTTTTGACAGTAATTAGAGTACATTTGGAGTCCGGGCCTAAAACCGTCTTCATTTTCTGATAACCGTTAAATCCCGAGTCAAAATGTTCTGGAACGTTCCGGATATTTCTATTCCATGTTTTATAAATATTTCATAAATCTTTATCCTTTGGTAAACAATTTCCCGTAATATTCACATGAAATATTAAGGAAAACCAAATTATTCCGTCCTACCATAACTTAAACACGGAAATCTTTCTTCCGCAGGAGGAAACCACTTGGGAATAGACGCAGCAGTGTCGCGCTTCTTCCAAGAGACGCAGTATGGGCTCGCCGCGCCTCTTCCCAGTCCTTTTCTGCGTAATTTTCGTATCTTTTTCATATCTTTCCGAGATTCACTTCCAAAGAGTCTCCGAAACCCTAAATCCTTCACGTGATTAGTATAAATAGGAGCCTTCGCTCCTCATATTTCTCACGCGAGTGTCAGCCCTTCTCTTCTCCCTTTGCATTCTAGACCTTTGTTCTTACTTTTTGGCGTCTACGTGCTTGAACATTCGACCACGTAAGCTCGGATCCTTCTGAGTTCCAGCCTCGTTTGCATGACCGACCAATTTGACCAACTCCATAATCAATCAACTTAATTAATCTATTCGTTTTCCTCTAACGAGGGCACTTTCTTTACATTCGCGTCGAGCATCACTAATCGATATCTTAGTCCTTCTCGTTTCATCAAACATGTAAGTCTGAGGGTGTAAATCTCTCTTTATTTATTGTATTTTTACTTTTTGTATCATCAATTGTAAGGTTTATGTCGAAAATACCTCCTTAAAACCGATTTCTAAAACCGTGCTTTAAAAACCCTTTTTACGGATTTTCAGAAGACAACCCGTCGAGAAAGGACGCAGCAACTACTGCGCCTCTTTGAAGGAGCGCAGTTCCTGCTGCGCCTCTTCGTGAGGCTGCTGCAGTTCCTGCTTCCTTTCTTCTTCCTTCGTCCTCTGTAATTCGTTCGTTTTATTTGTTTTCATTCGTTTTCTTTAATTCTCTGACATACCACTATAATAATTTCACATGTATATTATTCATCATCATTAACATGCTTAATTTGTCATTAAAACCCGACTTAAATCCCAAGTAATCTCATATTTGCGGGTTTTCGTCATTAAATTCAATCCGGGTTATAGAAATTCGATTTGTTCATATTGAGTTTCTGTAATTCGATCCTTTGATATATTTTCATATGTCTATTGTCATATTCGTCATTAATTTGTCATCAATTCATCTTGTCTTGTTTATTTCATTCACTCATGTCACTAATTATTAATCATTCGTTCATGTAATTAATTCGTTTAATTCCGTCTCATCCATGTTTTATCGCTTTTATGACCCCATCAATCGCATGTAAACAACCTATTAATCACTTTCATCCGAGTAAATAAATTAATCGATCATTAAATTTACCAACGAGTATTAGCAACACGCAATTCCGGCTTCACAACCAGAATTCAGGTCAGGAACAGACGCGGCAACTGTTGCGCCTATTCCAAGGGAGGCAGCTCTGCTGCGCCTGTTCCGGGTTGAATTCTGTCTCTGAACTCCGTTTTTGCCTTGACCTAGTTATTTAGATTACGTATAACTAACTATTAATCGTATTATCACCTTCTGTCTTGTTCGTTAATTCCTTTATTCATTCGTTTTCTAAAATCATCCGTTTTAATGGTATTTTCGACATAAATCGCCTAATCCAATGTAATTATTGTAATCTTCTTTCGTTGTATTATTTATCGCATTTGTATGATTTGTTTGCATGTTTTCACATGTAATTGAACATTAAATCCTACTTCGACCCAATTGTTTGCTAATTACGTGTCAACCGATTTAGTTAAATTCTCACATGTTAGGATTAAAACTTGGATGTTGCATTGAATGCATATAGCCGACGATATATCGAGTATAAATGATGTCCTTAATCATTAGTAGAGGCCGCTATCGAGGCGGGCGGGATTAGGTGTTCGATCAAAAGAGTTTCCTAATACGTACCCTCACCTCTTACTCCAGATCTCCGTGAACACCCGTGTTCATTGGCATCCACGAGAGTCATTCTAGACATAGGATGCTAAAGGTAACGAATTCTTGGTGTTCATGTCTCTACTTTGTGTCTTGACATGACACGAGGTATTCGAACGGTTCCAATTTCCCATAAAAATTGGTGGCGACTCCAACAAAAATGCAAACGCTTGTTCTCTTCCTCCCAAGCGCCCCCGTGGGCCCCCCGCTGTCCACACAACCCCGGCAAATGCCGCATTCACATTTGCCGTGCTCATGAAAGTCAGAGGGATGTGAGAGGCACTCCATTCCGTTGACTGATCCCCCGGAGTGACCTCCGCACCTTCGACAACAACTACGTTTTCACCCCCGTGGACAAATTGTTGTTCCACATTTTCAAATCTAGCCTTTAGTACAGTGGCCTGTATGAAAATAAGTAAAATTAAACACCATGCTTTTGTAAAAAAGAAGTTCCAAATTGAACAATAAAAGTGATACAAAGAGGTCACACAGTTAGAGAAACAATGCATTACAGTTATACATAGAAGGGCAAGAGTTATACACATGTGTGACATTTTACATATATGCTATAAGAGTTATACATATTGGCGTTAGAGTTATACACATATGGTTAAGAGTTATACCAAACGGTCGTTGCAGTTGTATAGATTGAACAATAAAGTTATACAAAGAGGCATTAGAGTGACAAGGACTCATCATAAGTTTCTGTAAAGTTATACCTAATACAGTTAGAGTTATACAAAATGGTCGTTGAAGTTATACAGATCCACATAACTATTATACCTATTTATAAATTTCACTACAGAATTATTGGAGTTGTGTATACTGTTACCTTATATGAAATTTAAAGGACTAATAGTGTATAAAAAAAAATGAATGTATAACAAATATTTAGCATAGATTCACAAACTTACCTCGCCACCAGGACCACTCCCGACCGCTAGAGGTCCACATAAAGCTTCCTTCATTTCAACAGTAGAAAACATACACTCCATCAATTCTTGTGTATCCATTGGCAACGATGGGACCGTAGATTTTTCCATCTCCTTATCTGACGGTTGATGGTCTGACAATCTTTCAACATTTTCTTTCATTCCCTCTCCATGTACTTGGTCATGCACCTCATCACCTACCCCAGGCCGAGTTTCGGCTGCCTTTGACCGTCCGTAAGCTTGCTCAATTTCCTCCACTGTGTACTTTGCCTCCAACAACAGCTCTGTGTTAGTTTGGACGGTGTTGTGAACAACTTGATCCTCTAACCCTGAGCTAGCATCTAACAACGGGATAGAATCTACTGTAACACCTCCCACTTCCTCCATAATCTGTGACCATGAAACTGCAACTGATTTCATTGGCGCGTCAGCTTTGTCAGACTCTCCACGCGACTCAACGCAAGGATTGCCACCCCTGCCACCCCCATTATTGGCCAGACTAGACAGAACTTCGCTTATTTGACGCACAGATGCATCGATTCCGCCATCTTTTTTAGGGGACTCACGATCTACCTCTCCAAATGCAGGTGCGTTACCAACAGAAACCTTCAGCCTTTCTGCAATATGTTCTACTTCAGTGACGTACTGTTGAATCTTTTCACCCTCAAAGAATTGTTGGGAGGCCTGACTAGGCTTTAGGCCAGTCGGGTCACTAGTTGCAGCTTTGATCCTTGCGGTTACATCTGCGTACCATGAATAGAACACAATAGCGTTCCTTTACATCTGTAGATAAAGCTCGTGATTACGCTGCATTGAAGAAGTACAGTAAGTTAGTTATATTATAATAGATGGGTTCGTTCAGTTAAAACAAAATCAATCTATAAAATATATAATAGATTGAACTTACATCGACAACCCTAGCTTTCAATTCCTGGTCATCCTCGACACCTGTTGGTAGTTCAATCTAAATGAACTTCTTCTCAGAAGTTGAGCAGAAGAGAGAGGGGGGGGGGGGGCTGATAGCAACAGTAGTTTCGGTTCACGAGGGTCGCTGAGGGTGATACTGTCCAAACTCTTAATATAAGAGGGATCTTGAAGGCACCTCGGATACTTGGTCTTAGACAAAGTTAACCTACCCAATCCCCCTTGAGACACCTCAAATTTTAGCCTTTCTACAAGCGATTTTTCATCCCAATGCTTAATCAGAGGTAGATCGTGGAGGCACGGCCTACCCTTGTAATCATATCGCTGAAAGTAGGTTATCATGAGGAAGGGGATATAGCCACCCAACATCGTTGCCGCCTTTTTACAATCTGTCCCCGCTTTCACCATAATTTCCAAAATATAAGAGCACCAGTCAAAATGCGGAATGGCTTTAGGGTCATATACAACCCTTAAAAGCTTTAAATCTATCTCGTTGTTTGGGGTGGGTGCGAGGAATAAAGACATAGAGAACAAAATAAATAGCCGGCAAAAATGATCGTCCGCCTCCTCGTACTCCATAAGTTCCTTGTGAACTTTCCCTAAACTTATTGAATTAGAAGCTTTATCCACCCCGTAAGCTTGCCGCCATTTGTCCTTGAGCGCCTTATTTTCGGGATCATTGGACCCCTTTTGCGGGCCAGTAGGTACCAACGGGAGAGGGTTGGGTCCAAAAGGTATCAAAAAACAGTCATGCACGTCATGCTTACTGATCATAAACTCCTTCTTCCGAGAAGCCCTGAACACATATGACCCATCAGAGAAGGACTCCAAAAATAGGCGAACGTGTGAAACTGGGAAGTTGCTAATCTTAAGCTCCAAAAGGCCACCAAGCCCAATTTTCTTAACAGCGGCCCCCTGATCCTCATTAAGCTTTTCAATGAGAGAGACAAGCCTTTGAGGTCGACACGAAACCATGATTTCGTGCACCCTCTTTACCCTTGGCTTGGCATCAGCCATCTGGGGAAAAACAAGGATAACACCCAAAATTAGACATACTGTAGTTGCAGTTAGAGATATTTGCAACAAAGAAATAGACATACTGTGAATTAATGTTGTACAAAAAATAGTCAGAGTTATAAAAAATATAAGTAAAGTTATACATTCTGATAGTAGAGTTAGTCAGAGAATACCAAGAGTTACACGGAATAAAACTAGAGTTATACATATAATAACAAGCGTTATACATTCTGAAAGCAAAAGTTATTCAAAATGTAATCAGAGTTATACAACAAATGACTGCAGTTATAAAAAGTCAAACTTTTAACCTGGGAATCAGGTCCCTTGTCAATACTTGGTGCATCATCCATCTGTAGATGACAAACAATTGGGATTCAAATTATGCATATATTTAGTTGAAGTTATACATAATCCTATAAGAGTTATACAAAAAAGAAGAGATAGTCAGAAGAGTTATACGGAATAATATGGACGCGGGCCCACGGGGCGAAAAGCGAGCAAGCTTTTCTTGTGCATTTGTGGAGTCGCCACCAATTTATTGTGGAAAATTAGAAACCGTTCGAATACCTCGTGCCATGTCAAGACACAAAGTAGTGACATGAACACCAAGAACTCGTTACCCTTAGCATTCTATGTCTAGAATGACTCTCGTGGATGCCAATGAACACGGATGTTGACAGAGATCTGGAGTAAGGGGTGAGGGTACGTATTAGGAAGCTCTTTTGATCGAACACCTAATCCCGCCCGCCTCGATAGCGGCCTATACTAATGATTAGGGAAGTTGTCGATACTCGATATGTTGTCGATTATATGCATGCAATGCAACATCCATTAGATTAATCCTAGCATGTGAGAATTAATACTAAGTCGGTTAACACGTAATTTTATCATACAATTGGGTCGAAGTAGGAATTTAGATTGATTACATGTGAAGACATACAAACGATATGATAAAGGAATACGATAAAAATAAAATGATAGAAAATTACAATAATTACAATGGGTTAATCGATTTACGTCGAAAATACATTTAAAACGGATGGTTTTAGAAAAGAAAGGGAAAACAAATTGACGAACAGATTATTAGGCGATAATACGAGTAATAGTTAATTAATACGTAAACTAATAACTACGTCAAAGCAACAACGGAAGTTCAGGGGCAGAATTCAACCCGGAACAGGCGCAACAGTGCTGCGTCCTTTGGAAGAGGCGCAGCATTCTTTCGTCATTCTCGACGACACGATCCGACTCTGGTCGTGAAGTTTTAATTGCATATCGTTAATATTCATTGGTAAATTTAATGCTTGATTATCGATATTTGACTCGGATAGAAGTGGTTTAACATATTATTTACATGTGAATTGGTCATAAAAACAATAAAACATGAGATAAAATTAATTAGAACAAATTAATTACAAGATTAATTACAAGATTAATTATAAATTAAACTTACTAGTTAGGTTATTAATGCTAAACTATTGATGATGACGACGATTTATAATTAATGATGAAAATATACAAAAGATGAATTTGAGAGACTTGATATTGATGAATCGAATCTCTAAAACCCGGATTTGATTTTAATGACGAAAACCCGCAAATATTAATTACAAGGGATTTAAGTCGGGAATTAAAAGATAATAAATTAATAACGAACATATGTTAAATTATCATGCTAATAAAATAAAGAATAAGCAAAGACGAAACAAGAAAGCACAAACGAATTAAACAAAAGACGAAGGAAGAAGAAGGAAAGCAGGAACTGCGGCAGCCTCAGGAAGAGGCGCAGCAGGTGCTGTGTCCCTTCGAAGAGGCGCAGCAGTTGCTGCGTTCCTTCTCTACATCTGTCTCCCGTTAATCCGTTAAAAAGGTTTTGAATAAAGGTTTTGTAAATCGGTTTTGAATATATTTTCGACGTAAATCTTACAATAATGATTACAAAAATAAAGTACAATAATAAAAGATGGGATTTACACCCTCAGACTTACATGTTTGACGAAACGAGATTAACTAAGTTAACGTTTAGTGATGCTCGACTCGAATGTACGACGAAAGTGCCTTCTAAGAGGAAATTAAGCAAAATTGATTAAGGCTGATTGATGTGGAGTTGGTCAAATTGGTCGGTCATGCAAAACGAGGCTGGTACTCAGAAGGATCCGAGCTTACGTGGTCGAAAGTTCAAGCACGTAGACGCCAAAAAGCAAGAGCGTGGTCTTAGAATGCAAAGGGAGAAGAGAAGGGCGGACACTCGCGTGAGAAATATGTGAGACCGAAGGTCTCTGTTTATACTAATCACACGACGGAAATTAGGGTTTTCGGAGAAACTTTGGAAGTGAATCTCGAGAAGATACGAAAAATTCGCAGAAAAGGACTGAGGAAGATGCGCAGCAAGCACTGCGTCTCTTGGAAGAGGCGCAGCACCTGCTGCGTCTTTTCCTCAGTGGTTTCCTCCTGCGGAAGAAAGATTTCGGTGTTTCTATTATGGAATAGCGGATTAATCTTATTTCCTTAATATTTTATATGATAATCTCGGGATATATTTTAGATGACAACACCAAAGCTGCATCAACCGAGTCCAAGTCGTCCCCATTCCTCGACGGATAAGCTGTCACTCTCCTCTTCGGAGAAGACAACATCAAGCACCTCAACTATGAGGACATCATCAACATTGCTCTGAAGGATAACCAGTTTGACCCCACCACCTTAATCTCTGATACTGACCCAGAGAAAGCTACACAGTGCTGGAGAAAAACTGTCAAATGGACCGATCGTCAAGGTCGCATTCTCAAGATTACAACTGGAGAAGGCCCTATGTTCAAAGAGGGAAGTGAAGAAGAATAAGAGTCTGAGTCGGAGTCAGAGTCTGTCATAGCTCCTAGCACTCCTGATGTCCTAGTCAAGGTCCTCTTCCCACTGTTTTATCACAAACTTGTGGCTGCTTCAGAGGCTGATTCAACTAGGGTCATCCCCACTCCCATGGAAGGTGACAACCTGGAGCCTGTTCCAGGGCCACCTCCTCTGTTGTGTCGCCTCTGACTAACCATGAGATGTCTATCCTCTCCGAGCTTTTCGCTCGAGTCAACCTAATTAACGCTAAGTTTGCTTATGAGTCGTCTCAATTTAACTGCAATGCAATTCTGAATGACTACGTGGAATTTGACTTAAGTGACTACCCACCTCACCTAGCCAAAGAACTTGACAAATGGGAAACCAGAACCCCCATCATTGAGGAGACCGAACCTATTAATGTAGGAACCGACAACACACCCCAAGAACTTAGGATAGGGACGACCCTTAACCCCTCGGAAAGACAACAGTTTATTGACCTCCTACACGAATACAAGGATGTATTCGCCTGGTCCTACAGAGATATGCCTGGGATCGACAGGGAGATTGCAGAGCACAGGATACCCATTAAGCCCAGAGCTAAACCCGTGAAGCAAAAGTTGCACCGAATGTGCCCTGAAAATCAAGGAAGAAGTGGATAAACAGTTCAAGGCCGGGTTCATCAAAGTGTCTGAATACTCTGAGTAGGTGGCCAACATCGTGCCTGTACCTAAGAAAGACGGAAGAATTCGGGTTTGTGTCGACTTCAGGGATCTGAACAAGGCAAGTCCAAAGGACGACTTCCCTTTGCCACATGTTGACATCCTGGTGGACAATACCGCCGAGCATACTCTCCTATCATTCATGGACGGGTATGCTGGGTACAACCAGATCAAAATTGCTGAGGAAGACATGCACAAGACGGCATTCACTACACAGTGGGGTACATACTGTAACACGGTCATGCCCTTCGGCCTCATCAACGCCGGAGCAACCTATCAAAGAACCGCTACCACTCTCCTACATGATATGATGCACAAGGAGGTGGAGGTATATGTCGACGACATGATCGTCAAATCAAGAGAACGGGACGACCACATTAACGCCCTCCGGAAATTCTTCGCTCGTCTAGGAAAATACAACATGAGACTAAATCCTCAGAAATTTTCATTCGGGGTCACCTCCGGAAAACTCCTGGGACACGTCGTCAGCAAAAGAGGCATTGAGATTGATCCAACCAAAATCAGGGCCCTTCAGCAAATGCCCCGGCCTAACAACGAGAAGGAGATTCGTGGATTTCTCGGTCAGGTTCAGTACATCAGCCGCTTCATAGCCAAGCTCACCATGATTTGTGAACCAATCTTCAAGAAACTTCGCGCCTCCGATCACACCGATTGGGACGACGACTGTCAAAAGGCCTTCGACAGGATAAAGAAAATTATATCCAAACCTCCTGTCCTCATGCCACCTCAACAAGGGATTCCCTTATCTCTATACCTGACTGTCACCGACATAGCCATGGGAGTAATGCTAGCGCAAACAGTCGACGGCGAAGAACGAGCCATCTACTACATCAGCAAAAAGTTCATTGAGTATGAGACAAGGTACACCCAACTGGAAAAGGCATGCCTTGCCCTAGTATGATCAACAAAGAAGTTGCGGCACTACATGCTCAGCTACACGGTCCACATCTACTCCAAGATGGACTCGGTCAAGTACATCTTCGAAAAACCCGTACTAAAGGGAAGGCTGTCTAGATGGACACTCAAGCTCTCCGAGTTTGACCTCAAGTTTGTACCCCTCAAGGTTATCAAAGGAAGGGCAGTCGCCGATTTCCTAGCAGAAAATCCCGTCAACGAGGATCCGGCGACCGACACATGGTCACTTCCTGACGAAGACATCCTTTCTGCCGACTCCGACGCATGGGACCTATACTTCGATGGTGCATCTAATCCGAGAGCCTTCGGTGTAGGAATCCTTATAATATCGCCAGAGGGGGAGCATGTTCCGATCTTGATCAAGCTAGACTTCGCCGTCACCAACAATGCCGCCGAATATGAAGCATGCCTCATCGGCCTAGAAGAAGCCATCACACTTGGCATTAAGAGACTGAGGGCCCACAGCGATTCCTCACTCATCATCAATCAGGTGTCCGGGTCATGGAAAATCCGAAGTGACAGCTTAGCTCCCTACCGAGCAAAAATCAATCAAGAGGCCCTGGCAAAACTTGTCGCGCTCGTCAAAATACCTGACGACATGACATCAATGCCTCTGTGCGTCAAGAGAAGTAGCGAGCCAGCTCACATCTGTGCCATCAACAACGACGAGGAAAACAATGATGTACCCTGGTACCAAGCCATCCTCAACTACAAAACCAAAAATAAATTCCCTCCTAACTCTGATCCACGAGGACAAAGAGCCATCCGTTTACTTGCATCACAATTCGTGATGAACCAAGAAAAATTATATAAAAGAACACCTCAAGGGATTCTCCTCCTTTGCATGGACCATCACAAAGCCAAAAAAGTCATGGGAGAGGTCCATGACGGAGAATGCGGCCCTCACATGAGCGCAATGATGCTGACCCGAAAGATCATGCGATTAGGCTACTATTAGACCACCATGGAAGCCGATTGCCGCAACTACGTCAAACATTGCCACAATTGCCAAATCTTCGCCAACATACAACACATACCACCATCCCTTTTATACACCATGACATCACCCTGGCCTTTCTCGACCTGGGGCATCGACATCATCGGGAAAGTCAACCCGATAGGCACCAAAGGGCATTGCTTCGTCCTCATCGCCATCGACTATTTCACCAAATGGGTAGAAGCACAGTCCTATGCAGTCTTGACCGCCAAACAAGTGGCCAAGTTCATCCAGGACAACATCATCTGCAGATATGGGGTACCCCATGAAATCATCAACGATCAAGGCTCTCACTTCCAGGCGGAAACACAGGCCTTGCTGGACAAGTACAAAATCAAACGACATCGGTCATCCCCATACCGTCTCCAAACCAACGGAGCGGTGGAGGCAGCAAACAAAACTCTTGTCACCATTATCAAGAAAATGCAAGACAACTACCGCGATTGGCCGAGCAAACTCCCATTCGCACTCTGGGGATACCGAACCTCCATTTGAACACCGACAGACGCCACACCCTTCTACCTAGCATACGGTGTGGAGGCGGTTCAACTGGTAGAGTTGGAGGTCCCATCTCTACGCATCCTACTGGAGAGTCAAGTTCCTGAGGCGAAATGGACCCGTCGAAGGTACGAACAACTCACACTTCCAGACGAGCGGCGGCTCAATGCCTTGCATAACGTCCAGCTATACCAATGACAAATACAACGGGCATTCAATAAGAAGGTTAAACCCAGGAACGTCAAGAAGGGCGACTTGGTCCTCAAGTCGGTTCGAGCACCACTACCCATCGATCTGAGGGGGAATTCAAACCCAATTGGGCCGGGCCATACCTGGTCAAGAAAATACTTTCGGGGGGCGCAGTGAGACTGAGTGACCTAGACGAGGAGGATTTTACAAACCCGACCAACATAGACCAACTCAAGAAATACTACCCTTGAACCATAGCGACCAGCAACCTCACCCAAGTTTTACAACTAGCGACCACCTTAACCCTTTCAAGTCAAGTTCCACAACGCGTTCTGATTTGAAATTGCATGTTTTATCGAGTCTAAGTTGTGGCACCTTGCCCGTTTTGAATGCCCTTTGATCTGTCAAAGGCAACATCCATTTGCACTAAAACAAACCGCCCCCCTGAACTACGAACATGGTTTGTTTCACCTTTTTTAGGTGGATACGTAGGCAGTCCTTCTCATACAAGAGGGATACAACCACAAAACCTAATGTGGACATGGACCACCTGCACGCCCAACTCGATCTGTGGACATACAACGGTCTTTTGAAAGCCACGCTCGGTGACGTAAAAATGCTATCGACCGGATCGCTTTAGATCAGTCGATTTCGTCTCGGCAAAGGTCTCGAAACGATGTTTGAGATGTTCGGAGTCGTCACCAAGCATTTGTGAGATGCTTGGAACCCGTTCGAATCCACTTTATACCTAGGTCAATCAAGGTAAAAAGCGGTGTTTGACATAGGTACTAAAGATAAGGACTCGTCCCCCCTTTTAGCATTCTATGCCTAAAATGACTCTCGTACGCCCTGGATAAGGCCATTCACTATCCAAAGGTTTTGAGTAAGGGGTGAGAGTACGTATTGCGAAGCCCTTTAATCAGACACCCAATCCCGCCCGCGTTAGCGGCCTCTACTGATCGATCGTGGTTGTTTAAGTGCAAAAGTTGATAAAACTGTTTAAATGCATGAATGCGCATCCAAAAGTTTAACCTAACATGTGAAAGCTTGCTAAGTCGGTTTGTTTATTCACATCCATTTACCAAATTCGGGTCATGATGTTTAACTCATCAATCTGATCCGTCATGTATTTTGGTTAACCGTAATCGGGATCGTCCTAGCCAAGTACCAAAATGAGACAGAACAGTGCCAGGCTGCCCCATTGGGGCGCGAGCCTATTGGCGAGGGAAGGGGCTATGCCCAGGTTTTGAAAGATGGAAATAGGCAGACTCTTGGGGCGCGAGCCATGGGGCGAACCAAGAGGTGCCTCCTGGTTGTTAAAAAGGTTGTTTAAACCCGTATTTTGTAATGAATAATTTGCAAGTATGATTTGCATGACTCGGAATAATTACTATTGTGTTAGTAATATTCGTTGTCGGATTTGAAAGTTTGAAAAGCATAGTAAAATATGTAAAAGGAAAATGTTTGATTTGAACTAATTATGTTAAGTTCAATTATTTGTAATTAGTCAAGTTTGTCATCGTACTCGGATTAAACCGACATGGTATAAAGAACCAAGGATGATTATTAATTATGACTAATATGTTTGCAAATGTAAATAAATGAAAAAAATGGTAAATAAAATAAAAGGAGGTTAAAATACCCTTTAATTTGTAATTAACCAATAATATCATCGAGTCACGGAATAAACCATCATGGTATAAAGAACCAAGGATGATTTTTGTAATGGTCAAAATATGTTTAACATAAAAATGAATTAAAATGGTAAATAAAAGAAAAGAAATTCCTTTAAAATGTAATTAACCAATTAATATCACCGAGTCACGGATTAAACCGTCATGGTATAAGAAACCAAGGGTGATTATGATTTATGGTTAAAGTATTGGTCATAAAAATGATTTGAAACATTTGAAATGGTAAAAACCGTAAAAGGAAAGAAGTAAAAATAAAAGAAAGTGTTGAAGGAAAGACGAACTCAGACACATTTGAGTCTGACCTGGACACCCACAAGAGGCACGAGCCGCCCTGCATAACAAGGAGCTTCTGTCTCAGGCCAAAACTCAGTTTTGGCTCGCCTAACCCATATTTGAATCGTGTTATGCATTGTTCATGCTCATAACTCATAAAAACAGTAGCAACATGAAATAAGTGAGATATTTACACCCTCAAACTTACGTGTATTGATTTTTGCAAGGTAGACGACTTGAGAGACAGTTTTCTCGTAGCGACTAGTCACGATTAAAGAAGTTTAAAAAAGTGCCTTAAAAAAGGATTTTGTTTTGAAAATGAGTTGAAAATAAGTTATTGAAAAACATGTTGATTAATGTTGAGTTGGTCGAATGGGTCGGTCGAATGCACGGCGACGGTACCAAAAAAAATGTGTAAGGCTTGTGTTTACGATCGGTAGGTCGTAAACACGTGTCGATTTTGTGACTTAGGAAGTCGGGTCTAGAAGTTTAAGGGAGAAGGAGGGGGCGGACTCTCGCACGAGGATTGTGTTGTGTGAAGGTTGGTATTTATAGAGAAATGGGGGTGGTAGCAAGTCGGTTAAGTTTGCTTGCTGGCCAAGGGCATGCCTAAAGAGGCACGAGCTACCTAGTGACTGAAAGGGGTGTACTGTCCCTTTCAGAAATTTGGACTTTGCATTTGTTCTAACCAATGTTTTGTTGGTTGAGATTTTTGGTCTTTGATGGTTGCTTAACAATGTAAGCTTGATCTTGGGAGTTATTTGGGGTAGGTATTTTATGTTCTTGACTCGGGTTTGACCCGTGTGAGTCGGGATTTGAATTTCGAGTCGGTTTTTGGCCCGGTGTCGGTTTTGACTCTAATTAGGGACATTTTAATGGAAATGACATGATAAAGACAATCATGGCATTATTTTGGACATTCGAGATTTGGGTTGACTCAGGTTGACTCGAGTTGCGGGTTTCTGAGTCGGTTTTGGGTCCGAAGACGGTTTTAACTCTAAATAGTGTTATTTTAATGCAAATGAAGTTAGAAAACTTTTGAAATCATTTTTTATATTTGAGTAGTGCATTAAATTGTCTCATGTATAGCCAATCCACGCACGCATGTCAAAAACACGTTATAGTCCGATCATCATCGGGTGGTTTTTGGAAGGTGCAGATACTGGGTATCTAGAGAGCCCCCACTTTGACTGAGGCTTGGACGAGGCAAAAGTCAAAGTATAGCCTCCAGGTCAATTGAAGATTACAACCTGAAGACCATTGCGACATCGAGGCGACTCAAAAGGGTTTGAGCCAAGGACCTGCCGTCATGAAGGGCGATGTCGAGGCAACTCGGGGATTCGAGTCAAAGACCTGCCGTCGGGAACATTTTAAAGTCTGTCGACTTTCGATTCGGGTCGTTTAAAGTTCATTAGACTACGTATAAACGCTCGCCAGCCATAAGAAGGAATCATACCTGAGGCATCTTCGGGATACGTCCTTGAATCATTTGCGCGCAAAGGCTCGCCAGCCGGTGTTGAAGGTGGTGTGTTTTGATGCTCGCCAGCCATAGGAAGGAGTTATACCTGAGGCATCTTCGGGATATGTCCTTGAATTATTTGTGCGCAAAGGCTCGCCACCCTTATTGAATGTGTGTTGTGAAGCTCGTCGGCCATGTTGAATGTGATGCGTTTTGAGGCTCGACGGCCATGTTGAAAGTGTGTTAAGGCTCGCCAGCCATGTTGAAGGTGCGTAGAGGCTCGCCAGCCATGTTGATGGTCGAATGATCGACTATGGGAAATAGCCTTAAACATCGGGCTTATTTCAAGATATTGTTTGGTAATGACTTCCAACCAGCTTGACGTTGATAGGTTCGGCTAGGGAGCGATGAAGTCCAACTTGCTGGGAGTCCTAAATGAACTCCGTGGGGATAAATCATCTGAGCAAGGCTCTCTGGAAAATAAATTAGTGAGAGCGCTGCATCGGGATCATGAATGATGTTGTGAGGATCTTTGAAAGACCTATGTGACATCCATTTGAAAATAGGCACTCGCTGGGGAGTTATAAACTTCTCAGGACTTGCCGGGGATATGAGTTGTCGCTCGTCGGGAGGTAGCTTATTCCATGTATTCGACGGGGTTAAAGCCCTTGGACTTGATGGGTCGATGTTTGTTGGGAAGAACCCATTACTCAGTTTGAGTGCGTTTTTATTCTCCAGATTACCTGCATGGTTAGTGACCACACAAATCCGTAGTCGCATAGACAAGCACGTAACATGCAAGCATAAGCACGTAAGCACATAAGCATGTGAGCAATTAGCATATAAGCGACTATCATGTACTATCTCACGTGAGGGGAGATATAACTTTTGAAAGTTGTGAAGCTTAAAATTGAGTCTTGTTACTCGTAGATCCGTGATTTGATAGATCGGAGACACGTGACCGTTGTGACTTTGACTCACATAGACGCATACTGACAGACTGACAAACAGGCGGTCGTGAACGTGATACAAACTTGTCATCGACACGACACGTGGGTGACTCTGACAGACTTTGCACATGTAAGTGAAACTCCTAGCCAAGAAAGGGTGACAACGCGTATCAAATCCTTGGAGTTGAAGATCCGCTCGGCTGGGGAACACGAATTTGATTATCTTCCCCAGACATCTTCGCCACCATTTGCTCGTTTGAGATTCCTTCTTGAGGTATGATGATTCGGAGAGCGGAACCAAGACCTTGTCATCGTCCGAACCGAGCACTAGGCTATGGGCAATTTTATTTTGGACTGTAGTAGAGACTCAAAAGATGTTTGAGGATAAAGGACGGGTGACGTCTTGAAAGAGAAGCCCCCAGAGTGAGAAGGTGGGAATTTGACAAAACAGGGAATGGGCGACGTCTTAAGGAAGAAGCCCCCTGTAAAAAGGTATAAGATTAATTTTTGCAGCTGGGTGGGCGGCTTTTGAGGAGTGATGGTGATGGTTGAGATTGAAATGGGTGTGCGGTTGTGTCCTTGTTGGGGGACTGCCTACGTATTCGCGTGTTTGCGAAATCAAACCAAATCGTAGTTCTGAGCTGGTTATTGAGGATTGAAAATTAGAAATGTTGTGAAAGTAGTATGCGGTTGTGCCCTTGTAATAGGACTGCCTACGTATTCGCGGGTTTGCGAAATCAAACCAGATCGTAGTTCTGCGTGTGTGTGCAATGGGTTGCAAATTGAAGGCGTGAAAATTGAATGTGTGTGGGGGGTGTGGTTGTGTCCTAGTAATAGGACTGCCTACGTATTTGCGTGTGTGTGAAATCAAACCAGATCGTAGTTCTGAATGTGTGTTGACAATTGATTTTGAGGTTTCTGGTTGTGTCCATGAAGGACTGCCTGCGTATTCACGTGAAGTGGAATCAAACCAGATCGTAATTCTGAATGTATGTGCCGAAGCGAGTTGTTAGGACCTTAAAGTGTGAGGGTCACGGCGGCAAATGTCGTTTAGTAACTCAAAAATTGATTTGAGAGAATTCCTCCTTGATCATGAATCGAAGAGGTGTAATTTGTGAAAATGTTCTTTATCATGTGAGCACACTAAAAAGTGGACCCTAAGGGTAGATTGGGTATGTCTCATTCTCGGTAGCAAAGCATTCGAGGACTTCGTACCTGGGTCAGGGTGAAAATGGCTTCGACATTATGGAATTTGGAGCTTGGTAATAATAGGTTTGTTTTACAGATAAAAATCTGGAGTTGAGGGTCACGACGGTGAATTCCGTTTGGTGACTTGAAAGTTGATTGGAGAGAAATACCTCTTGATCATGAATCGAAGAGGCATAGTTTGAAAAATGTTTCTTGTTATGTGAGCGCACTAAAAAGTGGACTAAGAATGAAATGTGCATGTCCCGTTTCCGGGGAGCGATGTTTTTGAAGACTCCGTATCTGGGTCAAGGTGAAAACGGCTTCGACAATATGGAATGTGGATCCTGGTAATAAGAGGTTTGTTTGACTGATAAAAATCTGGAGTTTGTATTTCTGTGGTGTTTAGGCTGATGGGTTATGGCTTGTAATGTGGTGCGGAATGGGGTCTCCGGCTTGATGTGGCCTGAACACGAAATGGTTGGTAAACAAATGTGGGATCAAAATCCCATGTATGGACCTTAAAGGTTAGGATGTGATATTTTGAGCTTGCGGGGAATCCTCAGAAGCCTGTATAGGTCTCCTTGTAATAGTCTCTAGAAGGACTTAAGGTTGAAGCAGTGTTGGTTGAGGTTTTAGTGTTTGGTGTTTTGGACTTGTCGGTCCGGAATTTGGTGTGTTGGACTTGTTGGTTCTGAGCTTTGGACTTGTTGGTCCTGGACTTTGTATTTTGGACTTATTGGCCTTGGGCTTTGGACTTGTTGGTCCTGGACTTGGTGTTTTGGACTCATGGGTCCTGGGCTTTGGACTTGTTGGTCCTAGACTTGGTGTTTTGGACTCATGGGTCCTGGGCTTTGGAATTGTTGGTCCTGGACATGGTGTTTTGGACACATGGGTCCGAAGTTTGAAAAGTGACGGTTTAATTCCGTTATTTGAAATTGTGGGAAAATAACGAATTTGAATTTCGCTATTTCATTTTTGTTTGAAAAAGGATGGTTTTAAATTCCGTCGTTTGGAATTGAGAGAAAATAACGAATTTTAATTTCGCTATTTCGTTTTTGTTTGAAAAGGACGGTTTTTAATTCCGTCGTTTGGAATTGTGGGAAAATAACGAATTTGAATTTCGCTATTTCATTTTTGTTTGAAAAGGACGGTTCTAATTCCGTCGTGTAGAATTGTTAGAAAATAACGAATTTGAATTTCGCTATTTCGTTTTTGTTTGAAAAGGACGTTTCTAATTCCGTCGTGTGGAATTGTGAGAAAATAACGAATTTGAATTTTGCTATTTCGTTTTTGAAAAGTGACGGTTTTGAATCTCGTCATTTGAAATTGTGGGAAAATAACGAATTTTGAATTCCGTTATTTCAATTTTTGAAAAGTGACGGTTTTGCATTTCGTCGTTTGGAATTTGTGGAAATAGCGAATTTGAATTTCGCTATTTCATTTTTTGTTTTGGCTTTAGCCCAACATTTTGTTAGACGTTTGTTTGTGTTTTTGGAAATTGGTAGACCTAGATCTACTCGTTCTTTACTGTCCTTCGTTCGAGGATGGTAAGGGTGCAGATGAGGATGTACCCGTTGGTGAGAGGTTGATACTTGGTGATGGGATGTTTTTGTGGGGAATGGGGTTGCCTTTCGTTATTGATCATGAACAAGGAGATGTTCTGGTTTGTTATTTGGGTTCATCGTAGAATCCCTTTGATAAGAGCTCGTTCTAGATTGGGTGCTAATGAAAGGTTTCTATTGCCAGATATGGAATAGGTAAAGAGAATGGACACGGAGTTTCGGGTCCTTTACTTACTCGGTACAGAACATCACTCGAGTGTACTCACATTGAATTGGAACATGTTTTTTGTTTTAAATCAATTCTCAAATCAATTCTCGTTGTCAACGGGAAATGGTAAAAGGGAGAATATATGATAGTTGGAAATCGTTCTTTTATTTAGATAAATAAGAGGTTAACACAGACTTGATGAATACGCGTGACTCATGGGGACAACCCCCAGTTGTCATTTAGGAATAAAAGGACAGACACTAGGATAGATATGAGAAAGCCTAAGACTCGGACTCGGACTCTGACTTGATCGTAGATACGGACTCCTAATCATCACTTTCCTCCTCGAAGGCCTCTTTCGCAGCATCCAGCGGCTTGAATATCTGGTCTTGAGCATTGACCCACTTGAGCACTTCACTCTCGTTGTTGGGGATGATATGAGGACAAAAGTCAATGAGGCTCTCATCTCCTTGCAGAAAGAGATGTTCGTGAGGGTTGTTTTCATCAATTGGTTGGCCCAGGGATGAAGTTACCAGTTCATGGTTGTCGATCATAATTTGAATAATATAGTTCAGTTTGAAGCATGTTTCAGTATCATGACCTTTTCCTTGATGATATTGGCAATAGGCACTGCCGTCCTAGAAACGGGTTTTCCTGCTTTCAGACGGGTCCGGAGTGGGCCCGATTGGTTGTAGCTTCCCTTCAGTCATGAGCTTTTGAAGAGTTGCGGCATAGGTTGTGTTGAGTCTAGTGAACGTCCTTTGAGAACGTTCAACCTTGTTGTTTGACTTGAGACATCCAGGAGGATTGTCTTGACTGAGAGGTGCAATTATGATTTTGCCAGCTTCAATCATATCTTGAATAGCGTGCTTGAGTTTGAAATAGGTTTCGGTGTCATGGCCCTTGCCTTGAGGGTATTGGCAATAGGCATTACCATCCCAGGATCGGGCTCTTTTGCGTCCGGGTTTGTCCGGAGTCGGACCAATGGCTTGGAGCATTCCTTCTGAAGCAACTATCTCCAGAGCAGTGCCATATGTTATTCCCAGATCTGTGAATACCTTTTGATGTTTTCCTCTGATTTCAACATTGGTGTTTTTTGGGATGTTTTTGTGAGTTTTGTTTTTGTCAACCCTGAGCGGAAACAGGATTTGGTCGTTGTCAATTGGAAATTTTGGGGAAATTGCTTGATATTTTGAAGGGTATTTTGGTGAGGCAATTTCGTGTTCTTTGTTGGTGGGTTCATGGGTGTGTGAACCATTAGATGACTCGTCATTTTCAACAGTTGTTGGTTGGTGAACGGAGGTTTGGTTTTCTCCTTGATGCTCAGGTTCATTTTTGGTACTACCAAACCTCCTCTCCAAATTAGCCATCCGTGTGTTCAAGTCATCGATAGCAACTTGCAACTTTGAGAATATGTTGTTAATGGAGACGGAGAGCATCATTATATCGCTTTGTATGCCATCCTCATCAATTGCATGAATTTTCCCATCGTCGGGAGAGATGAAATGAGAGCAGTCTAGGGAAGATTCCTGACTGTGTCCAGTAGAGTTTTCTGGAGGGTTGTTTTTGTTTTTTGTTGAGGGAGGTAATGGTAACTCGCCCTTTTCGATCATATCAAGGATGACACCTTTTAGTGGGAGACACATCTCGGTGTCATGTCCGCTACCTTGGTGATATTGACAAAACAGTTTTCCGTCCCATCTTCGTCCTCGCTTGTGTGGTGAAGGGTCTGGTGTTGGACCAATCGGTTTGAGCTTTCCTTTGGAGATTAGCTTTTCCAAGGCTGTGGCATAAGGTATACCCAAATCAGGGAAGAACCTATGTGGTCGTCTGGCTTTGGTTGGTGGAGCACCTAAGGGATTGGCTTCAGTGGTTTTGTTAGCCTTCCAACTAGGGTCGATTTTGTCGTTGGTAAGTAGTCGGCTTTCAAGGAGCTTAACCCTTTGCTCAATTTCAGAAGAGGGAAAATTCCCGGTTACCAGTTTGTCCTCAACTTGGGAGAGACGAGTGCTCAAGTTTTCCACGGTAGCTAGGAGTCGAAGGATCCTGTTGTTGGTTTCGTTAGAAGTCATGGCGGATGCAGATTGATCAGCTTCTTGAGTTTCTTGTTGAAGATTAATGGCACCCAAGGGATTCCTATTTGACCTAACGATAGGCGTTATAACTTGTCTTGGCAAGGTATTGCACAAACAAAGGCAAGTACGACACATATGTGTAAAAGACAGTTACGTCGTGAAGACGCGACGGTGTGACTTGGTTATGAGTTCATTAAAGATCGTGGATGACCTCTTGTGTTTGAACTCTTAGTGCACGAATTTGAACTTAGACTCGAGTGTCAACTTTGGCATAGTGATGCCTAGACAAACGACTTCTGAAGAGATTTGGAGGTTTGTTGCTGGCGTAACGCCGTCAAGACATGTACACAAACTTGACCATTGACACGTAATGTAAGGGAAATGCGGGTTTAAAACCCGACAGGTTTCGAATCTGCTAACGCCATTGGAGATGACTTGACAATTAGGCGACACGACCTAGACCAGAAGGTAGGTACTGACTTCGGCAGAAACTCGACGTTGTCTAGACGACTTGACTTGAAATCGACTGGACTCTAATCGACTCGAGGCTGAATCGGAAAGGTGGACTGAAATTTTCGAAAATAGAAATTTTCAAAAAGGTTCATTTGTCGTCTTATGGACGGCTTCTGAAGAGTAGGGATCTTTAAAAGGTCGGCCAGTCGAAAGGGTTGTCTTAGGTTTATTTTCAAAAGACGGTTTAACTTAAGATTCCGGCGGCTCTGAAAACAATGTTTTGTTTCCGAAGACGGTTTTGAAATTCCGAATCACGGATTTGAAAATCGAGATTCGAAGAATTTGGAATCGTCATCACAATGGCCATGAAAACGGTTAAATTTGTTTTCAAAGATTTGATTTGAATTGAAATTTGAAAACGGTTAATATGTTTTCAAAGGTTTGAAATTTGATTTGAAATCTGAAAACGGTTAGATTTGTTTTCAAATGATTTGATTTTGAATTGAAATTTGAAAACGGTTAAATTTGTTTTCAAAGATTTGGTTTTGAATTGAAATTTGAAAACGGTTAAATTTGTTTTCAAATGATTTGCAATTGGATTTGAAATTTGAAAACGGTTAAATTTGTCTTCAAAGATTTGATTTTGAATTAAAATTTGAAAACGGTTAGATTTGTTTTCAAACGATTTGAAATTGGATTTGAAATTTGAAAACGGTTAAATTTGTTTTCAAAGATTTGATTTTGAATTGAAATTTGAAAACGGTTAAATTTGTTTTCAAATGATTTCTAATTTGAAAACGGTTAAATTTGTTTTCAAATGATTTGAAATTGAATTTGAAATTTGAAAACGGTTACATTTGTTTTCAAACGATTTGAAATTGGATTTAAAATTTGAAAACGGTTAAATTTGTTTTCAAATGATTTGAAATTGGATTTGAAATTTGAAAACGGTTAAATTTGTTTTCAAATGATTTAAAATTAGAAATTGTGAGGATTGAATTTGTCATTACGGCGGGTTAGAAAACCGTTTTAACCTTTGAAAGACAGTACACAAATCGAAAAGTGTGAGAATTGAAATCGTCATCACGACGGCTTAGAAAAGCCAAATTTGATTTCGAAAACGAGATTTGAAATTTGGAAAGTTGCGACGGTTTGAAAAATGTTTTTTGTTCGAAAATTGATTTCGAATTTTGAAAATTCGAGGGTAGAATTCGTTATTAAGACGGCGTAAAAATTAATTTGAAACGGTTGTTAAAAACCAAGATTTGAAATCGTCATTATGACGGCATAAAAAGGTGCACAACGGTCGGCGAAAGACCGAGGTTTGAAATGGCCATTATGACGGGATGAAAAAGGTGTTTTGCAACGGTTGTGAAAACCGGGTTTTGAAAATCGTCATTACGATGGTATAAGAAAGTGCTTTTTTGAAATGGTTGTAAAAAGCCGGGTTTGAAAATCGTCATTACGACGGCCTAAAAAGGCGTGCAACGGTCGGTGAAAGACCGAGGTTTGAAATAACCATTATAACGGCGCAAAAAGTGTGTTTTAAAAGTTTGAAATGACACGGAAGGACTTAAGATTACATAACACATAAGCACTCGCAGTTTCATTATATTATGCATAATGCTGACACGGGTTTTGGCTTAAAAGGGTGGGTTACACACCAAGCAATCAAACCCTGATTTTCGAGAGGGATACCAATCCAAACAAAATGTGTAAGGAGGGTGCCCTAGCCTCGTGCTCGAAGGTGATGAAAGCTCTTTGACGAAACAGAAATGTGTAACGTCAACGACGGTATGCTTGACTCAATCTGGATTCGAAACGCGGGGATGAGAAAAGTCACGCCGACGAGACGAGCCAATTGGTCGATAAAGGTTAGGTTGTGGGCCCGGACAAGGAACCCAACTTATGACCGTAATATCAATTAATGCACTTTAACCACGACAAGTGTCCTAGTTTTCCCCAGCGGAGTCGCCAATCTGTGGACATGGCCCACCTGCACGCCCAGCTCGATCTGTGGACATACAACGGTCTTTTGAAAGCAACGCTCGGTGACGTAAAAATGCTTTCGACCGAATCGCTTTAGATCAGTCGATTTCGTCTCGGCAAAGGTCTCGAAACGATGTTTGAGATGTTCAGAGTCGCCACCAAGCATTTGTGGGATGCTTGGAACCCGTTCGAATCCACTTTATACCTAGGTCAATTAAGGCAAAAAGCGGTGTTTGACATAGGTACTAAAGATAAGGACTCGTCCCCCTTTTAGCATTCTATGCCTAAAATGACTCTCGTATGCCCTGGATAAGGCCATCCACTATCCAAAGGTTCTGAGTAAGGGGTGAGGGTACGTATTGGGAGCCCTTTAATTGGACACCCAATCCCGCCCGCGTTAGCGGCCTCTACTGATCAATCGTGGTTGTTTAAGTGCAAAAGTTGATAAAACGGTTTAAATGCATGAATGCGCATCCAAAAGTTTAACCTAACATGTGAAAGTTTGCTAAGTCGGTTTGTTTATCCACATAGCATGAAATTGATGTCAAAGTTGGATTTAGATTGATTTGCATATTGATGCGTGTGTTTTATATAAGGTTTTTACCTCATTTTTACACGTATTTCTGTACTATTTTAAGTGGCATTTAGCTACAATACCCCCGAATAGTCTACTTTTGTTTGTCTTGTGTAAATTGCAGGAACGGACCG
This sequence comes from Silene latifolia, assembly GCF_048544455.1. Taxonomy (NCBI): domain Eukaryota; kingdom Viridiplantae; phylum Streptophyta; class Magnoliopsida; order Caryophyllales; family Caryophyllaceae; genus Silene; species Silene latifolia. The sequence goes on along the minus strand of NC_133536.1, from coordinate 66,685,771 downwards.
AAAAGAAGATCAATCGAGCCTAAACTCGTCCCATTCGCAATCCAGCCTAAACTTTGTCTTGTGTAACAAGGAATCGGAGCTTGGAATCTATCACTTTGAAGACGTGTGAGCTGATTTCGGAAGGTGTCATAGTGCCTAACGTGCCAAAATAGCTCGATCGACCACTTTTCTAGTCGATCGAATGCTTTATACCATGAATATTACACGATTGAGCATAAATATTACTCGATCGAGAAGGCATTATAAGGAGTTACTCGATCGAGTGGTTTATTTCCACTCGATCGAAGGGTTTTCTGCATAGTTACTCGATCGAGCGGTTTTATTCCACTCGATCAAGTGGTTTGTCCCTGTAATTATGATTTTCCGCCTATTTTCGTATGGGCTTTTGTAATTAGGTTTGGATTAGGTTTAGGAAGAGAATTTCTTGTGATATATCACACAGTAAACTGCGTAACTCTTCCTGACCTTCTTTACACACATCATCTTACTCACTGCTTCCCTTTTTCCATTACTCTTTTCCATTTCTATTGCTCGAATTCGGATTTGTAATCGGTATTATTCTTCTTTTTAATTGTTTATCATAATCTTCATTTATCTTATTACTATTATTTTCTCTCTTCTCTTTTTTTGCAATTGTCCTACTCGGATTCCTCTTGTTTATTAATACCATGTTTAATTCGTATTATCTATGCATTGTTGTTGTTGATTCAATGATGGTACGTAACTAATTTCCCTTGCTAAGACTAGGGAATCCATGATTATGAAGGGATAGTAATTGAATTATTAGGTTAATGCTTGTGTAGTCTTTGATGTTAATCGCTTCTATTAATTGTATCTGTCTAATTGAGTCGACGCAATTAGGCATTTATTCGTAGTAAACCTCGACCTAGACCGGAAGGTTGGAAAGGGTGAGACTCATAGCGAACATTAGGGAACCGTAGTGAGGGCGGAAGCTAAACTATTTGTACTTTAGGGCGAATTAAGACCGGAAGGAGATATTCACTGCCCCTTAGACCATACTAGCATTGACCTGAGACCTAGATTGCTTGACTGAATGATCATGGTGAACCGACTGTCTTAGCTGCTTTCTCCATATTTGCTTAGTTTTTATTCTCTTGGTTTTCATCTCTTTCTTAGTCTCTTTAGTTTAAAACAATCAAATTCAACCCCCCAAATTGGTTACCGTGACGAACTTAGACAAAGCCGACATTTTCCCATCTCCCTGTGGAGATCGACCCGACTTCCCTAGCTATATTAGCTAGAGCCAGTTGGTTATTTTTGATAGGTATACGACTGCCCTGTCAAATTTTGGCGCCGTTGCCGGGGAGGTAGAGAAATTTTGTTGCTTTTAAGTTTGTCTTTCGTCTCAAGGAATTTATTCCTTGAGACTGATCTCATTTTTGCAAAGTTTTTGATTAGTTTGCAGGATATCTGTTCTAGAAAGAGAACATTGTCATACCTGCTCCAGTCTGTAAATTCTATTTGCCAGGATGCCGAATATAGCTAGCCATTCAGAGCCTAACGTGGATTCCCTTCCAAAAGGTTTCTTACTACCCACTACTGAATCGGGAACCTTTGGAATCCACCTATCTTACATACAGCGGGTCGAGAGAAATCTCTTCAGGTGGGTACCTGAAGAAGATCCGTGCAGGCACATAGAGCTATTTACAGAGTATTGCTCTACCATTCCTCTTGCTGCTGGGGTGACACAAGATAGAGTGAAGGGAGTTCTTTTTCCTTTCTCTTTAGCTGATGATGCCCGGGAATGGTTGAGGGATCTAGATAGGGAAGCAGCCAGTGTAACTGACTGGAATTCCCTTGCCTTGGCCTTTTACAGGCGATATTTTCCACCACAGCGCACTAACGCGCTGAAAGCTCAGATTAATGCATTTGAGCAACTGCCTACTGATGACTTGAATGGGGCGTGGACTAGGTTCAAGAATCTCGTCCGTTCTGTGCCTCATCACGGTTTCAAGCGCTGGTTCATATGCACCTAATTCTACAACGGGTTATATCCGGACCAGAGAGCTATCCTTGATAATGTAGCTAAAGGGAGATTCACGAAGAATGTAGAAGATGATCAAGGGTGGCGTCTTATGGAGGAGATGGCCATCCATATCGCCGAATATGGAAATCCCTGAGGAAGTAGGCAGGTTACCGAGTTGGTAGTAGCTGAGGGGGAGGGGCCTAGCAAAAGTCTAGGAAATGCGGAGATTACGGAGGCTATGGGTGAGCATGCACAAGTTTGTGCAATTACTGAGCATGTGGAGATATGCGGTAGATGCGGCATGGAGGGGCATGACCCCATTAATTGTATGGCGAGAATATAGCGAGTCCTTGCTTATCAGAAATACAAGCAAGGAGTCCCCTTTTCTCAATTATATGAAGAGATAACGAATGTTTCTACCCTCTCTAGGCAAGTGCCGCAGCCAAACCCTTATTCTACAAATGGGGAGATCGCCGAACTGAAATCCTTGGTTTTGAACTTAACACAACAGTTTGGGGAGAAATGCAACAAGGATGATACCGCCATTGTGGGATTAAGGGAACAAGTCGCGCAGTTAACACTCGCGAAAAACCAAGCCAACCATCCATCGTCGTGCGACCCAATAAATGCAATAAATCTCCGAAGTAGCCTTGCTTATGAGGGGCCAAAATTACCAGAATACGAGGTTGTGACAGCTGATAATACCCCGGAAAATGATTTGGACGAATTTCTGGACGATATCCTTGCTGCATGCTGTTCAGACACTCGATCGAGTGAAATTTCTACTCGATCGAGTGAAATAATCGATCGAGGTGCTCGATCGAGTGATAAACTTACTCGATCGAGAGGTGTGCAATTAGAAATACTCGATCGACCAACATATTCCACTCGATCGAACGTTTTAGCAGAAGAAATCACTCGATCGAGTGAAAACTGTACTCGATCGAGTGAACCAGAATTAGGAGAGCTCGATCGAATTGTTCATATACCTCGATCGAGTAAATATCAAGAGAAAACCACTCGGTCGAGTGAGGAAAGTACTCGATCGAGTGCCAGAACCAGCGGAGATCCTATTTTGACATCTAATTCCGCTACCGTGTCATCTTCCCCTGCTGTGAAGACGTCACGTGCTGATAAAGGTAAGGAGAAAGTCGCGGGTCCACTCATTGCTACCAGAGTACCCTTTCCAGGTCGTCTGAAGGACGCAAAGGTTGAGCGACAGTACGATAAGTTTGTGGACGTTGTCAAGAACCTCCAGGTAACTGTCCCTTTTACCGAAATTATTACCTAGGTACCTACTTACGCTAAATTCATGAAAGATATTATGACGCGTAAGAGAGAGCTAAGTGAATTTGAGACCGTTTCATTTTTGGAAGAGTCTAGTAATTTACTTTTAAATAAGGCTGCTCCACCTAAAATGAAGGACCCGGGTAGCTTCTCTATTACCTGTATTATAGGCAATGAGGTAATTGATAAGGCTCTTTGTGATTTAGGAGCCAGCGTAAGTGTCATACCCCTATCTATCTGCAAGAAATTGAATATGGGTCACCTTAAATTGACTAATATTAACCTACAGATGGCTGATAGATCTGTTAGGCGACCCTTGGGTGTCTTAGAGGACGTGCCTGTGAAAATAGGCAAGCTCTTTATACCAATAGATTTTATTGTTCTAGACATAGCTGAGGACACCCGGACCCCAATTATATTAGGAAGACCGTTCCTTTGTACAGCTGAGGCCATTATTGATGTCAAACAAGGGCGTTTGACTCTTGCAGTAGTGGATGACGCGATCACTTTCAGTCTGCCTAGTACTTTGGCTCGGCCAATGATAGAGGACACATGTTATTCTGTTGATATTATTGACGAGTCTATTTATGATTTCTGGTCGGGTTCTTTTATAAAGGACCCACTAGAGGCTCTTATGCTTTTGGATGAGTGTGCAGATAACCCAGATGACGATGACGCTGTGTTGGATTTGCTCAAAGATGATTTAGATGAGCGTGAACTCACCGACGCTGAGGGAGAGCAAGTGGAACAGATGATTAGTACCCTTTGCTCCATTGAGGTAAAGGTACCTGAGCGTAAGCCTCTTCCCTCTCATCTAAAATATGTCTTCTTAGACGATACTGAGCAATATCCAGTCATTGTTAGTGCTAAGCTTGATAATGATCAGCTGACTTCCTTGTTAGCTGTGTTTAAGAAAAACAGGAAAGCTTTGGGTTATTCCTTGGACGATATAAAGGGGATTAGTCCCGATATTTGTATGCACAGGATAGAGCTGGAGGAAGATCACAAACCTTACTGACAGGGTCAGCGCCAGCTGAATCAGAAAATGCAAGATGTTGTGATGGCTGAGGTAATGAAGCTGCTCGACGCAGGTATTATCTATTCTGTTGGTCATTCTAAGTGGGTGAGTCCAGTCCAGGTGGTCCCTAAGAAAGGAGGGACTACCGTGGTTAGGAATGATAAAAATGAGTTAATACGTACTAGAGTAGTGACTGGTTGGCGGATGTGTAAAGATTACAGACAGCTGAATGCCGCCACCAAGAAAGATCACTTTCCCCTTCCCTTTATTGATCAGATGGTAGAAAGGTTAGCTTCTCATAAGTTTTTCTGCTATTTAGACGGGTATTCAGGGTTCTTTCAAATCCCTATTCACCCAGACGATCAAGCTAAGACTACTTTTACTTGTCCTCAGGGCGTGTTTGCTTATCGCAGGATGCCTTTTGGTTTGTGTAATGCCCCTGCCACCTTCCAAAGGTGCATGATGGGGATATTTTCATAGTATATTGAGTCTATCATGGAAGTTTTCATGGACGATTTCAGTGTTTATGGAAGTGATTTTTCTAACTGTCTGTCTAACCTTGATAAAGTGTTGCAGCGCTGCATTGAGGTTAATCTCGTGCTTAACTGGGAGAAGTGCCATTTCATGGTCAACGAGAGAGTTGTCTTAGGGCACTTAGTTTCTGATAGGGGAATAGAAGTTGATAAAGCAAAAGTAGAAGTGATTCAGCAATTACCTCCTCTTGTTAATGTTAAAGGAGTGAGAAGCTTCCTTGGTCACGCCGGCTTTTATCGCCGGTTTATCAAGGATTTCTCAGAAATTACTAAACCACTTACACAGCTGCTACTTAAGGATGCCCCTTTTGTATTTACTGACGAGTGTCTTTCTGCTTTTAATAGGTTAAAGCAGGCTTTGGTATCTGCGCCGATCATACAGCCTCCCGACTGGGATTTGCCGTTCGAGATAATGTGTGATGCCAGTGACTATGCATTAGGAGCGGTGCTAGGCCAAAGGAAGGACAAAGCTTTAAATGCAATCTACTATGCGAGCCGAACTCTGGATGAGGCTCAAGTGAAGTACACCACCATTGAAGGAGCTGCTAGCTGTAGTTTATGCTTTAGAGAAATTTTGTTCTTATTTGATTGGGTCAGAAGTTACTGTTTTTACTGACCATGCAGCTTTGAGGCATCTCCTTGCTACGAAGGAGGCTAAAACACGGCTATTGAGATGGATACTCCTTCTCCAGGAGTTTGATTTGCAGATAAAAGATAAGAAAGGAGCTGAGAACGTTGTAGCTGATCATCTGTCGCGACTGTCACAACAAGAGGGAGAAGATTCTTTACCTATTCATGAGTCTTTTCCTGATGATTCTTTATTTGCCGTATTGTCTTCTATTGTTAACCAAGAACCTTGGTATGCAGATATAGCTAACTACGTTGTCAGTGGCAAGCTGCCGCCTGACCTTTCTCATCAGCAGAGGAAGCGTTTCCTGTATAACGCTAAGCAGTATTTCTGGGATGATCCTTATTTGTTTAAGGAATGTGCAGACGGTCTCTACAGATGGTGTATTCCACAGTGGGAGACTAAAGTAGTCCTGGAAGGCTGTCACTCCTCTCCCTATGGTGGTCACCACGGTCCATCGCGCACCGTGGCTAAGGTACTTCAGTCTGGTTTTTACTGGCCTTCCTTGTTTGCTGATGCTAAAGCTTTTGTTTCAGCTTGTGATGCCTGCCAATGATCAGGGAACATTTTAAAGAGATATGAGATGCCACAAAATGGTATCTTAGAGGTTGAGGTTTTCGATGTCTGGGGCATTGATTTCCAAGGACCGTTCCCGTCTAGTAAAGGTAACAGGTATATTTTAGTAGCTGTCGATTATGTGTCGAAGTGGGTTGAGACAATTGCCTCACCCCATTGTGATGCCAAGACCGTGATTAAGATGTTCAAAAAGGTCATATTTTCCCGATTTGGTGTCCCTAGGGTCGTCATTAGCGATGGGGGAATGCACTTTAAAGAAAAGAAACTAACTTCCATTCTGTCTAAGGTTGGTATTCAACACCGGCGTGGTTTGGGGTATCATCCCCAAACTAGTGGTCAGGTTGAGGTCTCTAATCGCGAGATTAAAGAGATCTTGTCTAAGGTAGTTTCTAAATCACGGAAAGACTGGAGTCTTAAATTGGAAGACACATTATGGGCCTACAGAACTGCCTTTAAGACACCGATTGGTGCATCACCTTATCGGTTAGTTTATGGGAAATCATGTCATTTACGTGTTGAGTTGGAATGTAAGGCTTGGTGGGCAATCCGTGAGCTTAACTTTGATCCTAGGTTGTGTGGTCAGAATCGTCTTTTGCAGCTCGATGAATTGAAAGAATTTAGGCTTAATGCCTATGATAGCTCGCGCATTTACAAGGAAAAGACGAAGAGATGGCATGACAAAAGAATTCTACCTCGGGAATTTCATGTCGGGCAGAAGGTGCTGCTGTTTAATGCTCGACTGCGATTATTTCCTGACAAGCTGAAGTCCAGGTGGAGTGGTCCTTACACGGTGACAACTGTTACTAAATTTGGATCCGTCGAGCTAGAAAGTCCCGAAGGAAATCGGTTCAAGGTGAATGGGCAATACGTGAAGCATTATCACGAAGCAAATGAAGCAGACAATCGTGTTGAAGTCTTGTACTTCGACGAGCTTGACGCGCCAGTTAATTGATGCCAGAAAGGTCGTGCGGGACCTCTTAAACCTGCGCTTTCCGGGAGGCAACCCGGACTATTTTATTGTATTTTTGTTGAACTATTTCTTTGCCTTTAGCTTTTTCTTGAACTTTAGACACCGAACTATGCTCTCTCTACATTCCCTATGCTTCTTATACGAGTTTTGCAGGTGCAGTTACTCGATCGAGGGGTTTTTCAACTCGATCGAGCACTTTGGCCAAGAGATTCTCTCGATCGAGCAACAATTATACTCGATCGACAAGCTGCCGATTCACAATCGCTCGATCGAGTGATATATTTACTCAATCGAGCACTTTTGACACAAAACCATTCGATCGAGTTTCTCTATTTTTCTCGATCGAGTTGTTTCATCTTCCAGCTGATAGTTTTCGTCTGTTGAGCTGCTTTGTGACTACCTATGACCTCCCATGTTCATGGTCGGTTTGGGGAGGTCCCTCTTCATGACGTGTTGTAAGTATTCCCACTCCAGTTATCCTTTTCTTCTTAGTTTGCATTTCTTTCCCTATTTTTGGTACAATGAGGGCATTGTACGGTTTGGTTTGGGGAGGTATGCATCCATATCTGTGTCTGCATGATTTCTTGCATTTCCGCTTGCACTTTTTTTTATCGTTTTTTATTCAAAAATCACATAAAATTCAAAAATTTTCACGTTTAATTTGAGTCGGAACGTTTGAACTTTGACGCTACATTGAATCCTTACCTCTGCCTTGCATATTCTTGACATATAGTTGGCATGATAATGTGCATAATCTACGAGTTTTTGTCTCTCTCTTATCTGAACGAATAGACTTGACTCATATGTTGGCAAGCTACTATACATTCTGAGGTTAGAGCTTTATAAACTGGTGACATGCATGGCCGGTTTCATTTAGGATGTTAGTAGTACTCTATGTAAGGCATGTAACATCAATTTGCATAAGTATGAATCTAGCCTTCTTAATACCTGTATGCATTCGGTCTGTGGATGGTGACACATGTTAGGAGAGGCAGTTCCCTTTATTTCATTCTACCCATGAGCCTCACATAGCCAAATTGCCTTTTTGTCCTATTAGCTACATCCTATAATTTTGCCTACCCTAGCCGAGCTAGTGATGTATAGCTGTTTAGAATGCTTTACTGCAGTTTGGTTATATATCTGATTTCAGAAGTTGGTGGAAGAATCAAAGGGAATGAAAAGAAAGAAAAAAAATGAATGAAAATGAAAAAAAAAAGAATTGAAGAAGAAAAATGAAAAGTAAGAAATAAAAATCATATGCGAAAAATGAAAAATTGTATAGATGATTTTCACTCCCATGTCTTATTTATATTTTATGGGGAGTTGACAAGTTTATGGTGTTTTGTGAGTTGAGTGCATCGAATTTGCACCGTTCTGTATTGTTATTTTGAGTACGAAGTTGGGATGCAGTTTCATAATTTGGATCCGTGTTGCTAGTTTGGCTATTAACTCCACATTTCCAAATTCATCTTAGCCCCTTCTTACCCATTACCTTACTTACCCAAATGTAAGTCCTCGGCATGTGTCCTGGTCATTAGTTTGGTTGGAATGCATATGTACGGTTGTAGAGACTTTATTCATGTTAATTGCATGCATGTTCTTATAGGTCGAGTTAGGTGAGTGTCTTTACTTCTTTCTATCCTTCACTTATATATACTCACTCTGTGCCTAAAATTGAGTGATGAGCGACCCGTGAGAGTCCGATATCTTTGAGTCTTGCAAGGTCGACGGTTCAAAGTTTGAGACGTTTGCACTTATCATTTGCCACTTTGTTAGTTGTTGCATTAAACTGGTTTTGGTGGATGATTTGTAGCTGATGTGTTGGTCCCGTTCCACTGTTTATTCTTAGTTGCATTCATAGTTTGCTTGGGGACAAGCAAAGGTTTGGCTTGGGGAGATTTGATGCGTGTGTTTTATATAAGGTTTTTACCTCATTTTTACACGCATTTCTGTACTATTTTACGTGGCATTTAGCTACAAATACCCCCGAATAGTCTACTTTGGTTTGTCTTGTGTAAATTGCAGGAACGGACTGAAAAGAAGATAAATCGAGCCTAAACTCGTCCCATTCGCATGCATTTATAGAGAACAAGGAGTCGGAGCTTGGAATCTATCACTTTGAAGACGCGTGAGCTGATTTCGGAAGGTGTCATAGTGCCTAACGTGCCAAAATAGCTCGATCGACCACTTTTCTAGTCGATCGAATGCTTTATACCATAAAGATTACACGATTGAGCATAAATATTACTCGATCGAGAAGGCATTATAGGGAGTTACTCGATCGAGTGGTTTATTTCCACTCGATCGAAGGGTTTTCTGCATAGTTACTCGATCGAGCGGTTTTATTCCACTCGATCGAGTGGTTTGTCCCTGTAATTATGATTTTCCGCCTATTTTTGTATGGGCTTTTGTAATTAGGTTTGGATTAGGTTTAGGAAGAGAATTTCGTGTGATATATCACACAGTAAACTGCGTAACTCTTCCTGACCTTCTTTACACACATCATCTTACTCACTGCTTCCCTTTTTCCATTACTCTTTTCCATTTCTATTGCTCGAATTCGGATTTGTAATCGGTACTAATCTTCCTTTTAATTGTTTATCATAATCTTCATTTATCTTATTGTTATTATTTTCTCTCTTCTCTTATTTTGCAATTGCCCTACTCGGATTCCTCTTGTTTATTAATACCATGTTTAATTCGTATTATCTATGCATTGTTGTTGTTGATTCAATGATGGTACGCAGCGAATTTCCCTTGCTAAGACTAGGGAATCCATGATTATGAAGGGATAGTAATTGAATTATTAGGTTAATGCTTGTGTAGTCTTTGATGTTAATCGCTTCTATTAATTGTATCTGTCTAATTGAGTCGACGCAATTAGGCATTTATTCGTAGTAAACCTCGACCTGGACCGGAAGGTTGGAAAGGGTGAGACTCATAACGAACATTAGGGCACCGTAGTGAGGGCGGAAGCTAAGCTATTTGTGCTTTAGGGCGAATTGAGACCGGAAGGAGATATTCACTGCCCCTTAGACCATACTAGCATTGACCTGAGACCTAGATTGCTTGACTGAATGATCATGGTGAACCGACTGTCTTAGCTGCTTTCTCCATATTTGCTTAGTCTTTATTCTCTTGCTTTTCCTCTCTTTCTTAGTCTCTTTAGTTTAAAACAATCAAATTCAACCCCCCAAATTGGTTACCGTGACGAACTTAGACAAAGCCGACATTTTCCCATCTTCCTGTGGAGATCGACCCGACTTCCCTAGCTAGATTAGTTAGAGCCAGTTGGTTATTTTTGATAGGTATACGACTGCCCTGTCACATATGAAAACGAAAATTAAACATCCATTTACCAAATTCGGGTCATGATGCTTAACACGGTCCATTTATTTGAAAAGGTGTGTTTAAAGGATAAAGTGTAAAATGCAACTCATCAATCTGATCCGTCATGTATTTGGGTTAACCGTAA